>NW_020664462.1:6123426-6199924 GCF_002925995.2 Terrapene triunguis | reverse complement strand
CCCGGATCCAGGTGTTCCTTAGGTGGCCCATCTACCTGTACAGTGCTCTGAAAGGGCTGTTGTGATGGTCCCTAACGTGAAGTGCTTAGAGGTCCTTGGAGGAATAGTGCCATACGAAATACAGAGCCGTTGCTGTCACTGTGGCTGGGAGCTGCCTCTTCTGAAGCCAGTCTCACAGGGTTGACGCTTGTAGCTGGGAACGAGGAGGAGGAGCCAGTACCGTGTGACTAGCTGGCTCTCCAGAGACTGCAGACCACAGCTTGAGCATCGCCGCCCTGCAGTGGGAATGTAGGCAGGCAGAATGGAATGACCTGCACTGGGATTAGTGCAGGACACCAGCATTAACAACTTTCCTCTGAAGAGAAAGGCCGGGGGATCTTAACAACCACAACGCTCTGCCAGTATTTCCAGCAGAACAGCACATCCCGCTGTCAGTCCTACTGAACTGCAGCCACCGCTTCCTCTGTATCAATACGCCAGCCGTGGGACATACCTGGCCGCCGTTACCATGGTATCGGAGCATCTCACTGTTCTTAATGTATTTCTCCGGTGAGGGAGGGGAGTATCGGAAAGGGCTTCCAGGGTGTACGTTTCCCTTCACTTACAGCCTCATAAAGTGGCCTAGGTTTACAGCTGAGCCCTTTTTATTGGGTCATTTATAGAGATCAGGAAGAGCAGAAGTCTGAGTAGCAGCTCCCGGGGACGCTCACTAAATCTCTCTTCCTAAGCTGGACACATCTTCTTACTCAGACACTAGCTCAGGGTTTGTATACACCCACAGTTTAGTTCTGCCTTTACTGCAGGTTAAATACGTTAGGTACTTATATGAGCCCCATCCAGGACCAGATTAACGCAAGGGCTTTAGGGGCTGCAGGCCAGGGCCTCGGGCTAAGGGGGACCCTGCAAAAATAAATCAGTGGTCATCAACCCGTCGATCACGATCTCCCGGCCGCTAAAAGTCCAGCGGCGCAGCAGGGCTCAGGCAGGGTGCCTGCATGCCCTGGCCCCACGCCGCTCCCGGAAGCGGCCGGCTGCTGGCATGTCTCTGGGGCCCCTGGCGGGGGGGGGGGGGGGGAGGTGGATCCACACGCTCCCCCACAGCACCATCCCGCAGCTCCTGTTGGTCGGTTCCCGGTCAATGGGAGCTGCGGGGGTGGCACTTGCGGGCACAGGCAACGCCCAGAGACACACTGTCCACCTTCCCCCGGGGGCACGCAGAGACGTTCCAGCAGCCAGCCACTTCCGGGAGCAGCGTGGGGCCAGGGCATGCAGGCACCCTGCCTGAGCCCTGCTGCACCACCAGCCAGGAGACGCCTGTGGTATACAGGGGCCCCACAAAATCTAATAGCCCCAGGCCCACAGGAGAGTTAATCCAGCCCTGGCCCCATCATCCTAGTGTCTGAGTACCTCACACTCCTTTAATGCACTGATGTGTCTATCCTCACACCACTCATCTAAGTGAGGACAGTGCTAATATCCCCTTTTAAAGAGGGGGAACTGAGAGATTAAGTGAGTTGCCCAAGGTCACATAACTAGTCTGTAGCAGAGCCAGGAACTGCAGCTCTAAAGTCCCAGGACACCATCCTAACCATTGGGCCATCCTTCCTCTAGGCATGCAGCTCCCTATGCCTTGGTACAAGCATCCCAAGAGGGGTACATCAGCTCTGTATTCTAGGCTCCCCTGGCTTCTGGGCTGGGCCCCATTGCATATCTATTCCTGTCACTTCCACGTGACAGGGATTTAACCTGCCACAGTGGCTGGGTTCCAAGAGCAGTATTGGGAGCGCCACAAGCCAGGCTGCAGCACATGTAGTTGAACAGTCTGCAGCAGGCACTGACTGGCACAGTCAGGGTGTTAATCTAGACTAGACTCCCATTGACTTCAGGGAGTCCACCAGGCCCTTTTACTCTCTGTTCTACTGCAGGTTTCTTGGATTTCCCAACTCGCCTTCGGGCGGCTAACATCCTGTGTATTGCTCAGTCATTCACTTATCTCCTGCTTCTAGCTCTCCCCTCTTACAACATCTCTCAGTATTAGCCTTCAATACCAATGCTTATCTCTTATCTAGCATTTCCCACCCCTAGATCTCAAAGCACTCTACAAAAGAGGCTAAGTCTCATTATCCCCATTTTGCAGAAGTGGAAACTGACGCAGAGGAGCCCTGCCCAATGTTAGACAGCCAATCAGTGGCAGAGCTGGGACAAGAACCCAGCTCTCCTGCTTCCCACTCCAATATCCACACCGGCTCCCTTTTGCCTAGAGTCACAGGCTGCAAAAGGAAATAAGCCTTTCTATACTGTCCTCCTCTTAATTTATTCCTCCATTAACTTAATTGGCTGTGATAAGGGGAAGGGCCTTGTATCTGAGCAATATCTGGGCAGAGTAACATGCAGATTCAGCTTGAGGAAAATAGCCATCCAAGAGCAGCTTTTGTTGTTTAAGGATCTGTGTGCTACAAAGATGAACTGTCAACAAAACCAAGGTTTTTAATGCCAACGATGTATTCCGGCACTCCTTTAAGACACACATTACTGGGCATAACCCTCGCCCAAGACCAAACACAGGCAGTGAAATACCGTGACCTTTCCTTTTATTGACTATGTTCATTCTAAGAAGCTGATTTATTTTATCTACAGTCACTGACTGATGGGTGGATTTAATCCCACTGCGGCGGTTGTCAGCTGATCCGAATCTCAGGTTCTCCAGAAGCTTTTTTGCACCAACACAATTTCTGAAAGACACAGTGAGGTGAAGGTTTTCTCTCTTGGGTGCCTGAAATTAGACATCTATAACTAAGGCACCTAAATAACTTTCTGATTTTCATAGATGCTGCACACAGATATTTCCCAGCAAAGTCAATATGATTTACCAGATGTATCTTAGGTACTTACATAGGCCCCACTAATGTAGTATCTGGAAGTATATTTTGGCCTCCTAGAAAGATAAGAAGGGTGGTCTTAGCATAGGACTCAGAATTTCTGAGTGTGGGACCTGGTGATACCATAGATTTCCTCTGTGACTGTAGGTAAGTCACTCAGGCCCAGATCTCCCATGGGAGTTAGTTACCTGCTTTTGAGGATGTGGGCCTTAGTCTCTCTGTTCCTCAGTTCACCATCTGTAAAATGGGAATAACGATCCTTCCATTGGCTTGTCTGTTTAGACTGGAAGCTGTTCTGGAGAGGGGCTGTCTCTTAGTGTCTGACTGTACAGCACCTAGCACAATGGGGCCATGATCTCAGTTGGGGCCTCTGCTATACTAAAGATCCGATGAGGCTCATTGTTTAAATCATGCATCCAGCTCCATGTAACTATCACAGCAATGATAACACAGCAATATGTTGCACCTCCAGAGAGTGTAAATCTCTGCTGAGTGCCCTGCACAGCCTAATTAGAGAGGGCGTTCAGCACGCCCAGTAAAACTGGGTTTAAACTTCATTCTAGCTTTGCAGTTTATCTTTGCGGCACGAGCTGTCGTTCAGGAAATCACTCGCCCTTTCAGATTGACTACAGACTTAAAGGCAGACAGAGTGTGTTGGCTCAGTAGATTATTTCCTCTCTCTAAATTCTAGAATTCAATGAAATTAAACATTAGGACTGTCCTGTTTTGGGAGGTCGCCTGCTACAGAGCTGGCTTGGGCATTGTAGTGCACCAGGTGGCTGGCAATACGATTGTGGGCCTCTGTCTCCTGTTGCTTATGCTGATGTACAGGAGGAGCGCTACCGTTCAAGTCAAGGGTGAGTCAGTGGTGCAAGGACTAGACTGGGCCTCAGGATTTGTGAGTTCACTGCCTGCTTCTGCCATGGATTGACTGTGGACAAGTCAATTAATCTCCTCTCTGCCTTACTGGTAGCCCAACTGCGAAACAGACTTCCCTACCTCTGGGGGGTGTTGGGATGATGAAATCTATTGAAGATAGTGACATGCTTGGATACCGACGTGATGAGAGCCACATAAATAGCTGCTTGGCATAAGCCAGAGGACAATCACGCCTTGTGTTGTCTCATCATTTCTATTTGTTTCCCCTTTAAAGGGGGGAATGAGTTCTGGCACAGTAACGTTTCCAGTCAAATACGGCCAGCCAGAGCAAAACAATCCGAGATGTCTGGTCCACTACTGCTGCGGTGTGCAGCCACCTCAGGACAAGCCTCCGGAGCAGTTCAATCACGCAGGGCCTGATTCTGCTCTCACGCCAGGGCGAATCCGGAATAACTCCACTGGAGTCCCAGCAGTGTAAACCTAGTGAAAGCAAGAAGAGGTTCAGGAACCCAGAGCACAACAGGAAGAGCAGGGATATAACAGGAGGGCCGTGTGATTGCCAACAAACACTTGGAATGAAAAGATACGTTGCTTTGAAATTTGATAAGGTGTTGACCTTTAAACACATACATTTTTCAAGGAAAGCGCACAGCAACAGATCCCCGTTGAAAAGTCTCCTGATTATGTCTTCTCACTGAATCAGAGAGAGGCATCTAAACTGAAATCATATTTTAAGTTATATTGCATGTTTGCTCTGATAGATCCCAACACCCTTGACCAACTATATTCTCTATTTGTAGGTACCATTTCACCCCCCGCTGAAATGCAGCCACCTCTGGGGTGGAATGTGGCAGATCTCTAACATTAACCCCTCCCCATACACACCAGACAATCCCTACAAAATACCTTTTCCAACTGACACTGCAAGGGGATCTTGAGTAGGCAGATTGCAATCATGCACACTGGAGTTAACACCTTTACTCTGACCAAAAGCACCATATGATGCTTTAATAACCACTGTGCTCAAAACATGTTTTACATCTCATCTGACAAATGGCATCTTTGGTAGTATCATGCTTCCTAACGCCCCAGGTTTTCCTTGTGTGTCTTTCATTCAAATCACTGAGCAGACCCGCCCTTGCTTACATTATGAGATTGAATAAGAATGCAGCACAATGTGGTGTAACTACTGGAATCTTGGGGCCATCCCTTCAGATTCCCGATGAGGACTTTGGAAGGGCCAAAGAAACGAAAGCTACACCCGGAGAATCCAGCCCAGGTTTTACACTGAGCTCAGTGGATGATGGACAGGATTTTGGAATACTGAAATGGATCTGTAATCAGGGGTGAAAGAGGGCCAGTACGGGCTGGTACAGCATACCGGTAAGAAGCCAGTACCAGCCCGTACGCAGCCGCATGGCAGCGCTTTAATGTCGCTGCCCCTTTTGCCCCACCCTAGGCCGCTGACAGGGGGGCAAAAGGGGCAACTGCCCCAGGGCTGGCGATTTAAAAGGGACCAGGGCTCCCGGCCGCCGTTGCCACTACCAGCAGCGGCCAGAGCCCCGGGTCCTTTTAAATTGCCGCCAGAGCCCCGGGCACTGCGGGCCAGGCAGTGCAGATGGGCTGGCTGGGGGAGGCTGACCCCCAGCCCCGCCCCTTCAACCAGAGGCTCTGCCCCTTCCGGGGGCTCAGAGCCGGCCCCCAAACTAGTAAGAGATTAATATTACTTTCACCCCTGTCTGTAATACTCATAGTCACATACCCAACCATGGCATCTCAGTGCCTTGATGCCAGGAGCACTCCAATAATATGGATGTAGCACTTTAATTACTCCCCTGGGCTTCATATACATTTGCTACTATTGTGACGTTACCCAGGGTACAATCCAGACGGATGGACAGCTGTGTCCCTTCAGTTCTCCAGCCTGGGGTGCCTTTTACCCTGCTTTGCTGTGACAGCCACCACTCCTGGTCTGCTATCACACAGCCTCCAGCATGTAAATCACTCCCAGCTATGCTGTATGAGAGCTATAGCCAGCCACCTTGAATTACACGGCAGGGCAACACCAGCAAATTCCCAGTCCCAGACTTTCCCCCAGAAACGTGTGTCCTGTACTGCCCAGCACCCTCCTGGACAATACAAGCTCATATAAAGTCCGTCATTTATTAATAGAAAATGATATGCACAAAGCTTGTTTTCCCAAATGGAGTTTCCCCAAACACTGCAATCCCAACTCACTGGTTTAGATAAAACAACTAACCAAATTTGTTATCTACGGAAAGATAGATTTTAAGTGACTACAAGCAATGAGGCATATAAGTCAGAATTGGTTACAAGGAAATAAAAGGTAAAATGCAACTACCCCCTAACTTAACAAGCTAAGTGAATACAAAGCCAAGGTCTCTCTCACCACCAGTTCCAGCAGTCTTACTGACTGAATCTTTCAGTCAGGATCTCCTCCCCCCCCGGTCCAATGCTGCTTTCTTTGTTCTTCAGAGGTTGATGGTGCTGTGGGTGGACAGCAAGGGAGAGAGGATTTGGAGCATCTGTCCTCTACTCTTATAGCCCTTTCTCTTGCACAAGAATCATCTCCAGATGTTGTTCAGGAGACAGCAAGTCTGTGTGGCCAGGAACCTTAAGCTGCTTCTTTGTCAAAATGTAGATTTTTTGCCCACACTTTCTCTCCTGTCAAAGAGAGGCCACTTAACCAAGTGGTGGTCCGTTTGATCTCATTGACCTCTGGCTGAGGCATTGGCTAGCCTTTTGTCTCTGGGGAACTTGTTTGTGACTTGTTGGCACATGTCTTGGTAATATTGTACAGTGGAATCCTATATTTTTACATACAATGTTGCCACACATCTTTTATCAGGACAATACTGATCAGTGATTCATGAGTTTTCAAATGATACCGTATACAGTCTGCTTTGTACAAAATGTAACATAGTCTGGTAAAGGGGGTGAACGTGGGGGTAGAGACTGTCACAACGATGCACCAATGAGCCCCTCTCCCAAAATGCAAACCTGCATGCATGCCTGTAACAAGGGCTCTCTTTCCCAGCTGGGACAGGGTGTCTGCCTCCACAAGGTCTGAGGAGGTAGGAAGGGCCAATTAACCCCGGGACAGGCTGCACCTGGTGGACAGTCAGAAGTAATAAGGCCTAAGGGCTGATGAAGCCAAGCTGGGACAGGCATAGAGAGGAAGCTGGTGAAAAGAAGGGGCTGCTGGAAGGAACTCTGCAGTCGCTCGCTAGCGAGGAGGGGAAATGGAAAGAGCCAAGGGGGAGTTCTAGCAGGAATAAGCCCTGAGATCCTGCCTTGGAATGCAGACTCTAGCAAGAACCCAAGAAGTTCCGAAATTGCCACCGGGAGCAGAGGAAGCTCCAATGGTGGATGGGGCAGAGCAAGAGAAGAAAGGTAGGAAGGAGCCCAAGGAAACAGCAACAAGAGCAGAGCTTGACTCGATCGTAGCTGCTGGGCATAGGGTCCCCAGGCTGGAACCCAGGGTACGGACAGGCCTGGGTTTCCCTGCCAACCACTGGGGAAGTGGCACAATCTGGGCAGTGGAGCACAAGACTGCCTGAGACAGTTTGTCCAGAGAGACTTTGTTACCCTGGAAGGGGAAAACTATAGTGAGCTGGCCGGAGGGCCAAGCCACGAAGAGGGATCACCCTGAGTTTTGAAGAGGGAGCAATCAAGTCCGGAGGGAAAGACATGGGGCAAGCAGCTGAAGGAGGGGGCATCGGACTGGTCGAGAGCTAATCTCCAGATGTGGCCACAAGGAAGTGCCACAATAGCAAGTAACAAACCCGTGGCACCACCACATGGTCTGGTTCTTGATCTCTGTGGTGAATGCTGCAGAATCTGCTATCTAGGGGCTTCATTCTAATACGAGCACATGGTGAAGAGAGATAACATGGTCACTGAGGCGTCTATAGCTCAGGAGTGACAGGACATGTGGAATCTATTGGTGAGCGTGTGTTATAGGTCCCCCTTTGTGCACAATCCGCAGCAGCTATGAGTGTGTTACAAGCTCCACCTACAGAGCTTTAGCTCAAGCTGTAGCAGTTTGTGCTTCTACCTCCAGAGGCCCCCAGGCCAATCCCACGGTGCGTCAGCCAAGATGGCGGCCATCACACATGTATGAAGAGAGGTGTTTCCTTCCAATGACAATTTCATTGTTTGCTCCTAGTTCAGCGGGGCATGAGAGGGAGACGACCTGTCTCTGAGTCGGAGAAAGATCACATTCACAAGAATAAAGCATCTTTGTTCCCCCTTTATTGCCTGAATATTTACAGTGGCACCATTAAAATTATGGTTGGAGAGTCTGAATGGATTTTTACGCCACCCCCTACCCCCAGGCATTTTGAAAGTGTCACAAGCACTAGCCGGCCTGTTCACTGCCTGCTCTGAGGAAAGCTACACAACCTCACACCACCTGCAGTTTCTTCCTCCTTGCACAATGCAGCAAGGGCGACAACAAAAGGAAAGCGAAGGGGAACTTCTTATTAATCAGCAAGGCCGCTTCTGAGAACCTCCTGTGACAAATGAATCTCTAATATGCCAGCATCCATCATTGCTGTGTGCCGTGTGGCACATGCCAACTCTCCAGTCTCTCTAGCATCTGTCTGCCCAATTTGACAACTGGATTAAAAATAATGCACACGCCAGACAAAGAAATTGCAAAAACCTAGAAGGAGAAACACAAGGGTAAGCGTAATGCTAACCATGGTGCTACTGTTACCCGCACCGAACCCTTCCGTAAGAATCTCACACCATATTTTATCTAGGGAAAGAAACTAGTTAGTGCCCATAGCCAATGATTTTAGTTTATTATTCCATTATTGTGTGATGTTATGATTAATTAACCTGTTATCTCATATATAATCATTGCATGTTAAATAGAGTAAAGTTGTAGGATTATAGAAATATAAGAGTGATCAGTATTTAGAAGGAATAATTATGTATTAGATATCTAAGTTAGGAGGGTTGAGGCCTGTAAGATTTTAGCTTAGCTATTTTAGGTCTTGGAGGTAAGAAATGCTGACATGAGTGACCGAAGAATAACCTGATGCCATAAGATTACGGGAAGAGAGGTATCAAGGGGTAATATTGCAAAAAATTAGCCGGAAGATTGGTTTTAAATCACAAAAAATGCTTTAGAGGCACATCCATCTCTAACGTGTGTCTTAACAGGATATAGGTCATGCATCAGTTCTAATAAAAATAACAGGAACTATACACAACCTATAGGAATTGGGGTACCTCCAGTTTCCAGGGGACACCAGACCAACAAGGGATAAGAGGGTTGACACTTCCATGTTCATGCACAGAATGTAGGTATAGGCAGAATCACATTATAAAAGGGGGTGCCCAGATTGGGAAAATTGAACCTTCTACAGGAAAACTCCAGCAGGAACCATCCCTCTACTGACGATCAATCCATGAGAGACCCATCAGACCCTAACACTATCTAGGGGGATGTGAGTATGTCTGTAGTTATACCTGGTGCATGGCTAAACCTAGGAGTTATTTATGCTGTGACATACATAACTTTGTTGGTAATTTGAATAAAATTGATAAAAGATAACAGACCTTGTTCTTGTGATTGTATGAGTTACTGGCCTGTGGTTTCATGTGTTCCTATGAGCTCTAGATCTAAAATAGACAGAGATAACTCTGTTGAACTTGAGACGGTAGCTACCGGAGCTGAACCCACGCTGGTGTGATATAAGATCACTAAAATTAACTTTCAATAAAAATAAAGGCTACAAGCCTGATCCAACACCCATTGAAGTCAATGGGCATCTTCCCATTTATCTCCATGGCAGTTAGATCGGATTCTTTGGGTTGAATTTACCCACACTGTAAGCCAGTGTAAAGTCAATGCAGTTCTGCCTGTTTCCAGAAGGGCGAAATCTCACTCAATATCCAATCCTTGAAGGGATGTGAACACTATCCCCACCACCACCACCACAGCCTCATTGCTGGATTAACCCTGAGAACAGGAGTTTTCAAAGTTTCATAGTGTGACCCACATCTCAGTAGAGCAAGATGTCCCAGTGCAGTCGGGATGTGTGATTGCAGCGAGTGTAGACGTACCTGAGCTAACTTTGATCCGGCTAGAACAAAGCTAGCTCCAGGAACAACGGCAGTGAAGTTGCAGCAGCCAGGGTCCCTGCAAGGGGTAGCCCCACCCGCCCAAGACCCTGGCTATATACTTGAGTGGCCACCCCCTGTGCTACCACAGCTTCAGCTAGAGCAGAGGTAGCTTGGGCTTGTCTACATGGGCTGCAGTCAGACTTCCCGACTGCAGGGTAGATACAGCGTTTGTTCTGTGTTTGTACACCACCAAGCACAATGGGTTGGGGTCCATGTCTGGGGGGCTTATGCACTATTCCTATTGCAATGTAAATAGCAAATAATAATCATCAAAACCTCCTCTCCCCTTTGCAATAGCCTGGAGTGTCTCCCCGCATACTAACTGTAGTAAGAGGAGACCCTGAGACATAAACCCTTGTATCAGAGGCCTGGTATGAGGCCTAAGGCCTGAACTAAAGTAATGGTCAAGACTTTGCTAACATAAAGCAAAGTTAAGCTGTGAGCCAGAGGCAGGCCCTGCTCACAGAAGCTGGCAAGGAAAGGGCTGATGCTGCAAAAAGAGACATACCTAAAAGGTACTGAACACTAGATATCAGAACACGCCAATACTTGTACATTCCACACATAACCAGGAACAAGCTGACCCATCCCAATGACAGGGCAAAAAGGGGAATATGATGGATGGAGTTGTTTTGTTCGAACCAACATGTACAAGGTGAGAGGCAGCACCTTATTACATAGAGGGGTTGTACCTTGCTGCGTAGAGAGGTTGCACCTCAATACGTCGGGAGTGATGTGTAACTTGTTTGCACCGGTGTATAAGAATGCATCCCTGAGTGGATGTCTTTGTCTGGCCGAGGGGGCAGTGGAAAGTCCCGCCACTGACTGAGCTGAGTCCATTGTCAAGGGAGCACATATGTACTGGCTAGCCGCACCCTAGCAGCACCCTGGACTTCGTTTGCCACGGAAAGCTGGAGACTGTGTATCTCTAAAGGCAATAAACCTGGCCGACGAGCCTTCGTACCTTCCTAGAGTCTGTGGTCATTGGGGGTTCTCTTGGGATCTGCTGTGTCAGCGATCTGCGCAGAGCTGGGGCAGCACGCAGAGAGAACACACGCACGCAGCCGAGTGATATCAACATTGAACAGAGCAGAGCACCACACCGGTAGCATCTGACAACACTAACAATCCCCTGGACCATCCCCTCAGAGGACCAAGAGAGCACTGAATAGATATTTAGCTTCTTTGAATGCAATTTAGCAGCTGGAAACATGAAGCACACAGGGACCCAGCACCGAGCTTTACACCCTCCTATCAGTTGCTTCCTACAGGATGAGTATTCCAGAACCTCAGTGCAGTAGGAATGGCAGAAAAGAGGAAAATGGGCTATTATGCTACTGTATATCTAGGCTTGGAAGAATTCAGTTTTTATTGGTAAATGTTGGGAAGCATCAATTTCGCCGTGCACACACAAACCGATGGAAAAAATATCTCTCTCAGTAATTGAAATGCCCGGAGAGGCAGAATGAGAAAAACGCTGCTTGAGAACTTAATAGAGTTTGACTTCAGGATTTGTATATTTTGATACGTGGTGTTCATAGAATCATAGAATCATAGGGTTGGAAGGAACCTCAGGAGGTCATCTAGTCCAACCCCCTGCTCAAAGCAGGCCCAATCCCCAACTAAATCATCCCAGCCAGGGCTTTGTCAAGCCTGACCTTAAAAACCCCTAAGGAAGGAGATTCCACCACCTCCCTAGGTAACCCATTCCAGTGCTTCACCACCCTCCTAGTGAAATAGTTTTTCCTAATATCCAACCTACACCTCTCCCACTGCAACTTGAGACCATTGCTCCTTGTTCTGTCATCTGGTACCACTGAGAACAGTCTGGATCCATCCTCTTTGGAACCCCCTTTCAGGTAGTTGAAAGCAGCTATCAAATCCCCCCTCATTCTTCTCTTCTGCAGACTAAATAATCCCAGTTCCCTCAGCCTCTCCTCATAAGTCATGTGCTCCAGCCAGGGTCGGATTAACTTTTTGTGGGCCCCGGCGCCAAACATATTTGTGGGCCCCTATGTAGTCACTGTGGGCTCCGAGTGTGGGCCTGGTGTGGCCATTTGTGACAAAATGACTCACCTGCCAGGTGTCCCCTAGTGGTTGGCTGCAGTGTTTTCCCTCTCTGTAGCCCCACCGACTGGCCACTCAGCTCTGCTGCTGGTCCCCTTTATCTTGTGACTGGCCAGGTCACATTTAGGCTTGCCCCTTTCGGGGTAAACCAAAGTTCAACTCGATGATAGTCCCATGACCTCACCTCAGGTCATCAGCACAGATCCAGGCCTTATGGTCCTTCTGCCCTCAAGTTTGGGGCCTTCATGTTATCCGCCTCTGTGAGGCAGTAGAGGAACCCACTCCCTCCCTCTATCCTGGGTTCCAACCCAGGGACCCTGTAGCAAGTGGTCAAGGTCTGTCTCGCAGACTTCTTGCTTCTTCCCTGGACCACTTCCTACATCACCCCACTTTCTCCTGAGTGGGAGTGTGATTAGTAGCTTGTGCTGCAGCCTGCCCTGTGGAGTCCTCACTTCTATTTTTAGCAAGCTAGGGAGAGAACAGCTAATGTGGGTACATCTAGATGAGCTGCAAGTCACACCCCCAGCTGCAACATAGTCACACCTCAAGTTCTGGCGTGCTTCACGGGTGCAGCAGGGCTGACGAGCCCATAGCTGCTCTTTAACCTCTTCCTGACGGACCCCTTCCCACCCTAACAATGGCAGGAGGTTGGTCTGAGTCTGATGGAAACCCTCCCTCTCTCACTCCTGTTTGAACGCGATCTAATCCACTGCCTTGAATTTGGGCTGATGGCACCTCTAGATCCTGCCACTTACCCTGAATACAACATGCACCAGAGGCATTGCCATAGTGTGCTGGTGGACACAGACAGGTCTGCCTAAAGGAAAGATGTGTCCTCTGCAAATACAGTCCCATGGAGTTTGCACAGTCCATAGACTCATAGACTCATAGACTTTAAGGTCAGAAGGGACCATTATGGTCATCTAGTCTGACCTCCCGCATGATGCAGGCCACAAAAGCTGACCCACCCAATTTCCCTTATCTCCAGTTTATAGCATATCAAGTAAGGTCTGAGGGTCACATGCAAGGAAGATGGCTTGATAGGGTTGATTATCAGCTCGGGGGAAACTCCAGTGTAATGTGTGTCAGTTACTAAAGCTCTTTGGGGTCGGCTCAGTGAGTCTTTCCAACAGAACATGTTCATGAACATGGCAAGCTGTGCTTGGAAGTGACACCATCAGGGGAGCAGAAGGGAGGGTTTTTCATTAATTTAATAACGTTGAAGGGATGTGGGGGCCACTTTTAGTTTTAACTTGGGGCGTCCAGCCAAATACATTTATGTCCTTGTATCACTGGTGGCCTCTATTGCGGGACACCCATTCACTTCCACTTGTGACATTACCCAGGGTACAATCTGGACTGTTGAACAGCTGTGTCCCCTCAATTCTCTAGCCTAAAGTGCCTTTTCCACTGCCGTGCTGTAAGAACATCCACTCCTGACCTGTTCACACACAGCCTCTAACATGCAAAATCACTCCCAGCTATGTTACATGAATGCCCTGGCAGCCTTCATGAATTACATATAGGGTGATACCAGCAAATTCCCAGTCCCAGCCTTGTCCCCAGAAATGTGCATCTTGTACTGCTCAGTACCCATCTGAACAGTACAAGTTCACAGAAAGTCCATCATTTCATCAAAGGAAGTTGATATGAACCAGCCTCATTATCTCAAATGGAGTTTCCCCACACACGTTAACCAAACACCCTGGTTAAGCAAGAACAATAAGATAAGTTTATTAACTACAGAAAGTTATTTTTAAGGTGATTACAAGTAATGATGCATAAAAGCCAGGACCGGTTACAAAAGAAATAAAAAAGTTAAACACAAGCGAATATTTAACTTAACAAGCTAAGTGAACTTAAAAGCAAAAAGGGTTTGTCTCATCATATGTTTACAGCAGTCTGTACTGCCAGGACCACCCCTCCCCTAGCTCAATGATGTTTCCATTGTCTTTCAAGCATTGTAGCTGCTATGAGTAGAGATGGGGGAGAGAGAGGTGATTTGGAGGCCGATGTCTCGCATTCTTATACTACTCTCCCCTCTTTGAGGATTACCCCCAGCTGGGATACAGGCAAAAAGAACTAGATAAATTCATGGAGGATAGGTCCATCAATGGCTATTAGCCAGGATGGGCAGGAATGGTGTCCCTAGCCTCTGTTTGCCAGAAGCTGGAAATGGGCGACAGGGGATGGATCACTTGATGACTCCCTGTTCTGTTCATTCCCTCTGGGGCACCTGGCACTGGCCACTGTCAGAAGACAGGATACTGGGCTAGATGGACCTTTGGTCTGACCCATTATGGCCATTCTTATGTTCTTATGACAAGTAGTCTCTTGTGGACATGAGGTCTGGCCCATCCCTGTGATGGAATGTAAATTTCTTATTCACACCTTCCCCCCTCAGAGACTGGACACTTACGTAGGTGATAGTCATTTAACACCTGGCTGGTTGTTGGTCTGTCTTTGTTTCTGAGGCTACGTCTACACTAGAAATTTCAAAGCGCTGCTGCGGGAGCACTCCCGCGGCAGCGCTTTGAAATGTGAGTGTGGTCATGCATGAGCGCTGGGAGAGAGCTGGTAATCCACCTCATGAGGGGAATAGCTCCGAGCGCTCGGAGCCTGTCCACACTAGCACTTTAAAGCGCTCAAACTTACTGCGCTCGGGGGGGGTGATTTTTCACACCCCTGAGCCAGCAAGTTAGAGCACTATAAAATGTAAGTGTAGACAAGCCCTGAGAAACATGGTTTGGGCCTGCTTTTCTTAAACCTGGAGCATGTTACAGTAATGATACATAGTAGAATCTTATAACTTCACATACAATGTTGATACCCATATTTTACCAGGACAGTAATGTTCAGCAAATTATGATGTTTCAAAGTATGCCTCACAAGGCATACTTTGCATACAATTTATCATAGTCTTGTAAAAGTGGTGAACATAATAGTATAGACTGTCACACCAGTGCAGGAAGAGCATCTATCATAAGTCTTCTAACACCCAGCATTCATTTTAAACTAAACCAATGGCCAAGCTTTTCCGAGGAGACTAATGAATTTTTGGGGACCCATCTTGAGACACTTTAAAGGGGCCTGATATTCAGAGAGTACTGAGCATTGGCCCTCTGAAAACCAGGCCCTTTTAAGATGCCTCAAGTTGGACACCCAAAAATGGCGGCACCAAACATCACTAGTCATGTTGGAAAACCTTGGCCTACAGTTTGTGTATGTAAGTGATGCATAGATCCTATCCTGGGCCTCTGTGCAGGGGTGAATTTTAGCCTCTAGTCTTAGCAGAAGGCAGCTGGGGACCTTTTATGCTCAGCTAGCTGATTTTTGCAGCTAGTGATGTGTCTAGAACTCCAGAGCCCATCTAATAGACATGCAGCACTGGAAAAAAATGAAGCTGACTGGCGGCTGAATGTTTCACAGCAGTCAAGACAACCACACACCAAATAAGGCCGAGAGAGCAAATGCTCAGAAGTTACCCATGGGTGGGTGAAACGGCAAACATTAATTTGGGCAGTTCTCCTGGATGATCTTCCCACATATGAGTTTTGCAGGGAGTTTAAATTGAAATCAAATCCCTGCTCAGGTTCATTTCTATTCTTCCTTTTCCTTCCCACCCTCGAGAGTCAATCACATGGGCTTCCTCCAAATTCCACTCTGCACATTTCTCCGTGTTTGGGTGAATTGCTGCAATCTAAGCCAGTGCCCTGAAACCAGCCTGTGCCTGAGGAGTACAGGGAAATCATGTACTCCAAATACCTGGTTCTAATCAGGGCTTGAATGGAACCAGTGCCACTGGCCAGGGCACACACAAAAATACACAGGGTCACTAACTTAGCACCAGATACAAGCAGATCCAAAAATATTGAGCTTGATTGCATATAGAGAGACCCTTGCCACATTAAATCACTAGTGGGGTTTGAACCTGAGACTCTCAGTGCTAAAAGCATAAGTCTTTGTCACTTGATCTTGTGGATTGCAGTAGTTGTCTCTTATCCACTTCTACTGACTAGCCACTAGAGGGGGACAAAGACCCACACTGTGCTACTGTGGGTTACATGTTCACTAGTACTAGTCACTATAGGAGATAGGATATTGGACAAGATGGGCCACTGCTCTGATCCAGGATGTTCACTCCTCCATTCCTACGGATTTGTATTTCACCAAACCTAGAGGCACAAGCCCATGGGGCCGGATGCGCTGCATCCGAGGGTGCTAAAGGAGTTGGCGGATGTGATTGCAGAGCCATTGGCCATTATCTTTGAAAACTCATGGCGATCGGGGGAGGTCCCGGATGACTGGAAAAAGGCTAATGTAGTGCCCATCTTTAAAAAAGGGAAGAAGGAGGATCAGGGGAACTACAGGCCAGTCAGCCTCACCTCAGTCCCTGGAAAAATCATGGAGCAGGTCTTCAAGGAATCAATTCTGAAGCACTTAGAGGAGAGGAAAGTGATCAGGAACAGTCAGCATGGATTCACCAAGGGCAAGTCATGCCTGACTAACCTAACTGCCTTCTATGAGGAGATAATTGACTCTGTGGATGAGGAGAAAGCAGTGGATGTGTTATTCCTTGACTTTAGCAAAGCTTTTGATACGGTCTCCCACAGTATTCTTGCCAGCAAGTTAAAGAAGTATGGGCTGGATGAATGGACTATAAGGTGGATAGAAAGCTGGCTAGATCGTCGGGCTCAATGGGTAGTGATCAACGGCTCCATGTCTAGTTGGCAGCCGGTTTCAAGTGGAGTGCCCCAAGGGTCGGTCCTGGGGCCGGTTTTGTTCAATATCTTCATTAATGATCTGGAGGATGGCGTGTACTGCACTCTCAGCAAGTTTGCAGATGACACTAAACTGGGAGGAGTGGTAGATATGCTGGAGGGTAGGGACAGGATACAGAGGGACCTAGACAAATTAGAGGATTGGGCCAAAAGAAACCTGATGAGGTTCAACAAGGACAAGTGCAGAGTCCTGCACTTAGGATGGAAGAATCCCATGCACTGTTACAGACTAGGGACCGAATGGCTAGGAAGCAGTTCTGCAGAAAAGGACCTAGGGGTTACAGTGGACAAAAAGCTGGATATGAGTCAACGGTGTGCCCTTGTTGCCAAGAAGGCTAACGGCATTTTGGGCTGTATAAGTAGGGGCATTTCCAGCAGATTGAGGGACGTGATCATTCCCCTCTATTCGACATTGGTGAGGCCTCATCTGGAGTACTGTGTCCAGTTTTGGGCCCCACACTACAAGAAGGATGTGGAAAAATTGGAAAGAGTCCAGCGGAGGACAAGAAAAATGATTAGGGGGCTGGAACACATGACTTATGAGGAGAGGCTGAGGGAACTGGGATTGTTTAGTCTGCAGAAGAGAAGACTGAGGGGGGATTTGTTAGCTGCTTTCAACTACCTGAAAGGGGGTTCCAAAGAGGATGGATCCAAACTGTTCTTAGTGGTACCTGATGACAGAACAAGGAGTAATGGTCTCAAGTTGCAGTGGGGGAGGTTTAGGTTGGATATTAGGAAAAACTTTTTCACTAGGAGGGTGGTGAAGCACTGGAATGGGTTACCTAGGGAGGTGGTGGAATCTCCTTCCTTAGAGGTTTTTAAGATCAGGCTTGACAAAGCCCTGGCTGGGATGATTTAGTTGGGAATTGGTCCTGCTTTGAGTAGGGGGTTGAACTAGATGACCTCCTGAGGTCCCTTCCAACCCTGATATTGTATGATTCTATGAAAAGGAAAGATGGTCTTGTGGTTTGTGTGCTAGCTGCAGATGTGGGTGATGGGTTCAAGTTCCTCCTCTACCATGGGCTTCTTGTGTGACCTCTGGCTCGTCTCTCAGTTTCCCTTTTTTAAAAGGGGGTTCATAGCCCCTCCCTACCCCAGAGGGGTGTTAGGAAGAGCATTACATTAAAAATGGTGAGGCATTCTGATATTACAGTCACGAGAGCCATATAAATAGCTTAGGTAGGTGGACAATGAAAATAGAGTGGTCCGTTTCACTTTATTTCTGGCTCTCGTGCACGATTACAATGCTGCAAAAAATGCAGGGAAATGGATAATTCCAGGCACAAGAAAGGTTGTCTTTGTTTTTTAATTCATGAAAACATGTCGATTAACATTAGGTTTGTTTAATCTCTAAAATGATAAATCCAAACTCCTGAGCGACGTCATTAAACCGGCCCAACCACCACCAACCCTCACCACCCCTGTGTAGACAGCGCTAGGTGGACGGAAGACCTCGTAATACTGCCTCTCAGAGAGATGGATTAACTACAGGAAAGGGAGAACCTCTCCAGTTGCTGTAGTAAGCGTCTATGCTGAAGCGCTACAGCTGCCCTGCTGGAGCTGTTTAAGTGTAGACACAGCCTAAGGGCTTGAGTCTCAGCTACCATTTCTGCTGCACTGATACCATCAATGAGCCTTAAAGTGGCTGAAAATGTAAATGCAGTTCACACTTACTTCAATAGCCCTTCACAAGGCCAGAGTGGTGTGAAGGGGCCTCAGTGTAACTAGGGCTGTGTCTACACTAGAGACCTTACAGCTGCGCCACTGTAAGATCTCTCGTGTGGCTGCTCTATACCGGCAGGAGAGAGCTCTCTCCTGTCAACATAATTAAACCACCGCCAGCGAGTGTTTGTTTCACACCCCTGAGCAACATGAATTTTGCCAATGTAAGTGGCAGTGTTGGCATGGCCTAACTGAATCAGTCCCTAAAATCCGTTTGGTTTTTACCATAAACCCTACATTTGGGGCCTGGACTACCCGGCATAATCTTCTGAAAGGGAGCCAGGCTAAAGGTCATGCTACTTTATTCTCTCACACACACGAGGTTCGGATTGTTTGCTTTCTCTCACAAGCCAAGACCACTGGAGCACCTATCCACGTCCTGTGGCCATAGGCGCCGACTTCCCCTCTTTCATGTGGGTGCTTGACGCCCCCCCTCCCTCTGCCCCTGGCCCCGCCCTCACTCCACCCCTTCCATGAGGCCCTGCCCCCGCCCCGCCTCTTCCCACCCCTTCCCCGCCCCCATTCCAACACCTTCTCCAAAGTCCCCACCCCAACTCCGCCCCCTCCCTGCCAATATTCCAACTCCTTCCCCAAATCCCTACCCCAGTTCCGCCTCTTCCCCACCTCCTCCCCTGAGCGCACCGCAATCCCGCTCCTCCCCCCCCAACCCGGAGCGTGCTAACGCTGCCAAACAGCTGTTTGGCGGCGGCCGGGCAGGAAACGCTGGGAGCTTGGCGGAGGAGCGGGGATGCGGCGCACTCACGGGTGGGAGGAGGAGGTGGGGCGAGGGGAGGTTGGCTGCTGGTGGGTGCAGAGCACCCACTAATTTTTCCCTGCGGGAGCTCCAACCCCAGAGCACCCACAGTCAGCGCCTATGCCTGTGGCCTCATCAGATCTTTTTTCAGTCAACCCAAAGTAAACAGGAACTGGGGAGACAAGGGGAACAGAAGACAAGAGACAGGAGAGGCTTTTCATTAACAAAGGGAATGCAGAATAGTGCACTGAAGCAAGCACTGAAGAGATTAAAGCCACAGCCCCTCCAGATGCGTTATCCAGCTCTACACATTACCCCACACATCGTGACAAAGCTGTTAAGGAAAGCTGACAGGTCGACAGCTCTCTGGGTGAGTTATTTTCCAAGCTCCAGAGGTGTCTTTCTATGAAGGTGGGTGGCATATGCCCCTGCTTCCAGTGATTCCCTGACTTCGCAGCTGCATGGTGTTTACTATTGCCTACAATGACTTTCTTTTTGTAGTCAAAGACATGATTTAAACATCAGTTTTCTAAGCAGGAAATATTCTTTTCTGCCATACAATAAGCCAATTATTTTCAAAGCATGGAGCCTGAGAAAGGCTGGCCTTGTGGTTCAAATGGCAGGCTCAGACTCCTGAGATCTGGGCTCGATACCTAGTTTTGCCACAGATTCATTGTGTGAGGCCTGGTCGACACTCCAGAGTGAGGTCGACCCAAGGCAGCTTACGTCAACCTAACCATGGAAGCGTCTACACTTACATTTCGCTCCTGCCGACGTAATGGCCCAGCTACACCGACTTAATAACTCCCCCTCCATGAGCGGCGTAGAGCCAAGGTCTCTGTAGTTAGGTTGACACAGTGTCAAGGCAGACACTGCGTTGCTTACGTCGACTGTTGCTGGCTTTCAGAAGCCGTCCCACAATGCCCTGCACAGACAGTACAATCGATGCAAGAGCTCCTGATGAGGACGCCCACCACCGACACAAGGAGCGTAGCATGGACAGGCACAAGTGATGTAATTACTGCAGCGGCTGTATGCCGACGTAAGTTAGGGCGACTTAATTTTGTAGAGTAGACCTGGGCTGAGTCACTAATCTCTGTGTTCCTCGACTCTCCATCTGTAAAATGGGGCTTAGGATATTACCTGGGTCTGTTTATCTATTTAGATGGTAAGTTCTTTGGGGCCCAGGTTCTTTTTCACTATGAATTTGTGCCCGCACCATGGGGCCCTGATCTGTCAGGGGCCTTTAGATGTTATAACAATAAATCAGAATAAGAACGGTCTTTGGGGCTTCTGCTGCCTCTCCCTTCCTCTGTACAGATCACGTCTCATCTCCCCCAAGCCACCAACATAACAACAGTCAGAACCTGATCCCTTATGAAGTGTAGAGTCACACCCCCTTACCGCACACACCTCATCCCACCCCAGCCCTTTGCTGTCTCTTCTAGACTATGCGTGACAGACGCTCCTCTTCACAGCCAGGATCGAACAGGGGAACGCCGGCACTAAACCATGAATGGCTACAGCTTGAGCGAAAGCAGAAGTTGCTGGAAGGCCTCCCTTTGCCTTCGGTGGGCTTTGGATCAGGCACTGAAGGGAGCCCACATGGTGGGAGACATCTCTCTCTGGCCCATCAGCCAGGCACTCTGGGTAAACTGCATAGGCACCAAAGCCCCTCTCCTTGGCATTTCACTCCTGGCTAGCCCCTGCTCATCTGGCCAGCTTCTGAAAATCCCTTCCTTAGGTGCCTAGCTCTCCCCGTCCATTGTATAGGGAGCTTGGATACCTTTCTTGGGGCTGAAAATTCCACCGGGTGGGGGGTACTTCTACACAGCGAGAGGCAGCAGGTCTCAGAGCCAGGGTCGAGCTCACCCCTCCTCCCTCGGCTTCACAGCCGGAGCCGTAACATCGACACTGCTGCTTTTAGTGCCGCAGCCCATGCCCTTCGAGCCTGAATCCATCGGCCCGGACTCCGAGGCTGGCCGCCATTGGCTGGGTTGACTTACCCAGAAGGGTTAGGCGTTGCAGTGCTGATGGTGCAATGCCAAAGTACCTTTAAAGATCTGGGCTAAGTCCTGGAAGGCACCTAGCACACCCCTGCATGCTGGCGGACTAACTATAACAACGATAACGACCTACTCCTCGAAACCAAACCAAGTCCAGAGTTAATTAGGACTTGTCCGGTTTATTTGATCATCACCCAGCTGAAGCCCTTCGAGCAGATTCTGCGGATGAATCACTCACCCCGATAACTTTTCCATTACTTTGATGACTTGTTATTTCAATGCTGCTTTTGCCAATACATAAATGAGTCTTGTGTGATCCACTGACTCACAGCTGCTTAGGCCAGCAATAATGTCTCCTTTTTTAATTACAACGGCACTCGTTTTAGAACAGGCTGATGTGCCAAGTTTCTAAGGAAGATGTTCAAGGGTGCGTGTGCAACTCATAGTTCATAGTCTGTGTGAGCACCCGGGGGAGAAAAAGCCTAGGGCTGTTCTCTAATGGGGGAGACCCTAGGGCAGTGGCTCTCCACCTTTCCAGACCACTGTACCTCTTTCAGGAGTCTGATTTGTCTTGCATACCCCCAAGTTTCACCTCACTTAAAAACTACTTGCTTACAAAATCAGACATAGAAACACAAGTGTCACAGCACTGAACAATTGCTGACGGTCTCGTTTTTACCATGTAATTATAAAATAAATCAATTGGAATGTAAATATTGTACTTACAGTTCAGTGCATAGTATATATAGAGCAATATAAAAAAGTCATTGTCTGTATGACATTTTAGTTTGTCCGGACTTTGCTAGTGCTTTTTATGTAGCCTGTTCTAAAACTAGGCAAATACCTTGATGAGTTGATGTACCGCCCAGAAGACCTCTGGGTACCCCTGGTTGAGAAGCCCTGCCCTAGGGTTTACCTGCTGACGTGTTAAAACTACAATCGCCTCGTCTTCACTAGGCTTTTCCCTGGTATTAGTTACCACGTGCTAGCTAACACCTGGTAAGAACACATCGTTTTTCCTAGTGAAGACAAGCTCCAAGTGCAGGTCCATAGCATTGATTAATCCTCACTGCGATCCCACGGAAGACCGGGCAAGGAGTCCAACTGGCTAACTGCACCGTGACAGCACCTCTGTGTTGGCGGGACAGGATGAAGAGTAGGGCTGTGTTCAGAGCATTTAGTGATTTCAATGGAAGTTTGGAGCCTAAATACCTTTGTCAAACTGCATCTAGAAGCCCAGAGGAGAGTTGGAAAGTCCACAACTTAATTTATTGTAACAAGATTTGGACTGAACTGCATGAGCCGAAGGGAAGACACTGATTTCCCACAGAACTTGAGTCACAGACTGCCCCCACAAGATACCATAAAGTAGCCAGGGAGTTACCATGGGCCTGATGCAAAGTCCACTGAAGTCACTGTGAGCGCTAACGTGGACTTCAATGGACTTTGGATCAGTTCCTAGGTGGAAGCCTGGGGTGGTGAGATGGTCCTATGCTCTTTTAGGGTTCGATTAGGTTTGTTAGGGTGTCACCTTGGTGGACGGAGCCCAGAGAACATAGAATCATAGGACTGGAAGGGACTTCGAGAGGTCTTCTAGTCTAGTTCCCTGCACACAAGGCAGGACTAAGTATTATCTAGACCATCCCTGACAGGTGTTTGTCCAACCTGCTCTTAAAAATCTCCAGTGACAGAGATTCCACAACCTCCCTAGGCAATTTATTCCAGTGCTTAACCACCCTGACAGTTAGGAAGTTTTTCCTAATGTCCAACCTAAATCTCCTTTGCTGCAATTTATGCCCATTGCTTCTTGTCCTATCCTCAGAAGTTAACAAGAACAATATTTCTCTCTCTTCCTTGCAACAAACATTTATGTACTTGAAAACTGTTAAAAACTTCTTTTACAGTTAAAAACATGAATTGATTCTGCAGAAGGAAATGAATTAATTGCAATTAAAAATAAAATAGGGCTAGTAATGCTCTTATTTGCTGCATCCCTTGTATGGATTTTTGGCATGATATTATCAGCCAGTCCAGTGGTTCCCAAACTGGGGTTCGTGAACCCCTGGGGGTTCACGAAATGTTACAGGGGGTTCTTGGGAAAAAATTCCCTAATGGCGGACAGAGCTGTCCCTAGGGACCCTGGACAGCACGGGACCTGCAGCCTGGAGCCCCTGGACTTCCAAGAGCTAAGCAGATCAAAGCAAGCATATCTATCATACTGAGGAGATTTAAACTTCAAGACTCCTTATAAGAAATGGAAAGGGAGGTGGATATTTTTTGCTGTTTTTAAAATTAAATAGGCAGGTAGTATTGTTTTTAAAATTATTATGAAGAACAAGTTTAAGCTTTGTTGTAACGTGCGTTGTTTGCCTGGACTGCTTAAGACCTGAATGCATATGTAGGAGGAACTCTTTGAGTTGGCTTCTTAAATACCTTCATGCTGTTTCAAATCTGATACTCCTTGATGAAACATAGGAGCCTTGTCTTATAACAGGCTTATTCAAAGTGATACAAGCTACGGAAGTGAGATCTTGGAAGACTGTTGCCGTTTTCATAATGTAATAAAAATAATGTAATTATAAATAATAATTAATAACAGTGTGTAATAAGCATGTCATAAAAACAAATTTTATATTTCCAAGATCACTGCTTTTATAATTTATACTCAGGTAAAGGAGAAAATCCCTGAAATATTCATTTTTAGGAGGGGGTTCCCGAGAGTTGACATTTTAGTGAAAGGGGTTCACAGGTTGTTAAAGTTTGGGAACCACTGAGCCAGTCTAATTTCTGTAGATAAATAGACATACCAGACATACAGTTGCTGGTTTTACATGTGTGACATTAATGCATCTTTCTGGACATTTAGCCTATGTCGGGGGGGGGGGGGGGAGGGGGGAGCGGTGTTGGTGTGTCACACCCAAAATGGAGGCTTTTTAATGATGGCTATTTCTCAGTACTGAAGGGTACATTTTAAAAATACATATATTTAGGTCCAGCTTTCTTCCTGCACCCAGCGCCGGACAGGAGAGGGTCAGACCTGGGTTCTCAAGCTGCCCCAGCCTCAAGAAAAGTTAGAGCAGCCTAGGCACTGCTCTAACTTACAACAGCTAGCTATGGTCTGTAGGAGACCATATGCCAATGGCAAATTGGCTTAACATGGTAGAGTTCTGCCCCCTACAGGCCCTGGCACACCCCTCCCATTCCCAAAATACCCCCTACACCCGGTGACAGACAGGCAGTGGCACACAAATCAGTGCTGCCAGCTAAATACCAGTGGAGAATTCCCCTCCACTAGGGAGATTTCTCAGTTTGACAACTGGGGCTGGAACAGAGGCAAAGAATCCAGCTCTTAAAATCCAGAAGATACCTACAGATCCTATTCGGGATGGGACTAACTTTCTATGGGGCAGCGTGATTCTCTTCTTGTTACAAGGAGGAGGGTGAAAAATTGTTCTCGTTAACCTCGGAGGATAGGAGAAGAAGCAATGGGCTTAAACTGCAGCATGGGAGGTTTAGGATGGATGTTAGGACAAACTTCCTGTCAGGGTGGTCAAGCACTGGAACGAATTCCATAGGGAGGCTGTGGAATCTCCATCATTGGAGGTTTTTAAGAACAGTTAGATAAGCACCTGGCAGGAATGGTGTAGTTATTACGTAGCCCTGCCTTGAGTGCAGGGGACTGGACAAGGTGACCTACTGAGGTTCCTTCCAGTCCTACACTTCTATGATTCTCACTTACACTGATGTCAATCAGGAGTAACCCCAGTGGAGCCAGGGGAGTTGCACTGGTGTAAGGGAGAGTAGCATAAGGTCCTTAGAATGTGAGCTATGTGTCTCCTTCTGCTGGGCCATGCTGGGTCTAGCCACCCCCTGAAAAGCGGCAACCCCCTCTAGAGGGTCACTGGATTTCTCAGCGTGTTGCTATCCCAAGCAGAATAGCAGAGTAGTTTTTTCCTGCAATCAGCTCCCCAGGGACCTGACTGCAGGATCTGGGCTGTAGCACCTAATCCAAAGCCTACTGAAGTCAGTGGAATTTGGATCAGTTCTTTAGGGAATGTCCACTCTACAGTTAGACCCCCATGACTGGGCCTGTGCTAGCTGACGTGGGTTTGGGTAAGGCTTTAACTGTGGTGTAAAGGTTTGGGCTTGGGCTGCAGCCCCTGTTCCAGGATGGGTCCTAGAGCCAGGCTCCAACCCAAGCCTGAATGTCTACCCTGCAATTAAACAGCATCTTAGCCCCCGCCCCGCAAGCCCGGCACGGTTTATAACTGCAGCATAGACACACCCTTGGCATGCAAAGGCATTGATGGTGAACGGGATCTTTCTGAGCCCACTTTAGAGTTTGGAGTCACACGAGCATTTAACACAGTAAAAGACAATTTTAGGTGGAAGAACCACGTTTTCCACAGTATAAGAACAGGCGTTTCGAGGCCCGCTGAATGCTGGTGCTTTACTCTAGAAACAATCGAATGTGGCGGAAAGCCACACTCATTCATTTAAAAAGCTGGGAGGGAAATATATAGACATCTCCATAAAAGCCTAATATTTTTGGAGCAAGACAAAGAGTTCTGAGCCTCACAAGAACACCAGCAGCAGGTGGAGAGGATCCAAGAGCTGGAAGGCAGCCAAACCGTGTTTCGTTGCCAAGCCCTCTCTCAGACACCCAGCATTACTATACAGGTCTCCACGAAAGGACTGGGGCTCTTGCTCTGTCTCTGAAGATGGAAGGATCCTTTTAGCCCCTCCAAGAGGCAAATGGATTTTCTCACCTCCTTGTATTTTTGCTCTGCTGGAGTGAGTTCCTACCTCACAATCGGGGAGACTGTGTGTGTGGCTGGTCTGGCTCCCTTCTATATCAATGGGAGTTTTGCCGTTCTCTTCAGTGGCAGAAGGATTGGGCTATAAACCCGTGAAAACTGACTTCTTATCTAACTCTCACATTAGCTTTATTCGTAATCATTCGCAAGTTTATTGGGTGACATCCTGGCCCCATTCAAATCAAAGGCAAAATTCCCACTGACTTCAGAGGGCCAGGATTTCACTCCTAGTGCCTTTCTCCTGAGTATCCCAAGTCTCTCTACGAACAGCTAAGATAGTACCTCATACAGACTGATAGATAGGAATAGTAATGAACTAATAATACTTTGCTCTTACATAGCACTTTTCTGCTGTAGATCTCAAAGCACTTTCCACAGCCAGACAAGTGTCATTATCCCCATTTTATAGATGGGGAAACTAAGCCACAGAGCAATGACACGACTGAGGTCACCGAGCAAGCCAGTGCTAGGAATAGAACCCACAGCTGCTGAGTCCCAGGGCAGTGCCCTAGTGTGGCCACTAGGCCACAGAGCAGCCCCTCTACGGCATGTAAATATTATTCCTATTTTACTTGTAAGGCATTTAAGTATTACCACATAATCAGCTTGTGCATGCAAGAATATGTTATCATTCTCTCATCTTCATAATACCCCTGTGAGATACAAATGGGGAACTGAGGCACGGGGTAGTTTAAGTACTTGCCCAAGGTCACAAGGCCACACAAGAAGCCTGAGGCCAAGCCAGGAATTAAACCCAGGTTTCCTGAGTCCAAGTGGAGTGCGCTAACCACTAGTCTACCCTTCACCATCATTAGAGTGATTAGTTTCCATCGATGGCTAACGACTGCATCAAAGTGGAAAGTGACTTACTTGTCCTGGCTAGGAAAGAATGTTGCCTTCAGGTTAATCAAAATCAAAGGTACAGGCACTGATTTTGGCCTTGAACCAAAACATAAATACTGTAGTTTTCCTTTTTGCTTTGCTTAAATTTTCAAACACTGGTTAACGTTTTTTTTAAGGAATATGTTTTGCACCTTGATATTTATACCCCCTTACTGGAGTGGTTTCTCAAGCACAATCAATTCCCTTCCTGAGTCCTTAGAGCTCAGCTAGAAAGCCCCAATCATCAGGAACCAGAGGGTTAATATTTAGCACAACCATTCATCAAAGAACCAAAAATGGGAAAGGACAAAAAGAGGCTGCAATTTTTTTAGGTCTGACAAATTGCCTCAATGCAGTTAGGTAAGTGGACTTTTCTTTCTGGAGTGTTCCCCTTAATGTGTCCGAAGTGCTTTATGTTTTGTAAACTCCAAAACAAAATCTATCTGGGAAATCTTATTCTTCATATAAGCAGGTTTTTGGTTTTTTTTAAAGACCCATTGCTGATTCTCCATCTGTCCAATTCCGTGGCTTGAGAAATGCAGCATTAGCTTGTACGCTGATGCCTCTTAGTGGTTAGAACAGAGATTGGCACTTCAAAAAGCTTGAAATGCAACTAGCGATATCTTCAAAACACATTTCACTTTGGCCACATCTACGCTAGGAAAAGGTGTTTTACACAGGTGTTAAAATCCTAGCCTAGACAAGGTAAGATGTAGTGTTAACATGGGTTAGTTAACGTTTTAAAATGCACCCCATTTCCTAGTGAAACCGTCTCTGTAACCAATAGGGTGACCAGATGTCCTGATTTTATAGGGACAGTCCGGTTTTTGGGTCTTTTTCTTATATAGGCTCCTATTACCCCCCCACCTACTGTCCCGATTTTTCACACTTGCTGTCTGGTCACCCTAGTAACCAAGGAGTTAAATACAATGGAACCGGCTAATAGTGATCTCAGGTGACCCTGCTCCTAATGAAGTCAATGGAAACCTCGCTAATGAACCCAAAAGGAGCAGAATTAAGCCTTTTTAGCAATATGCGGGTGTTTATAACATTTGTTCTCCTCAAGGAAGAAGATAGATGTACATGAAACTTTCATTAGAAATTGAGGCAATGTAAGGAATAATTCAGCTACCTCAATGCTTTAAGAACTCCTATACTAGAGCTGGAATGAGGGAGAAAATACCAAAACGCACCTAAGTGACTTAGGAACCAACGTCCAATTTTCAAAAGTGACAGATAGGAGCCTAAGTCCTGTTGACTTCCAGGGAGCTTCGGAGCCTCAAGGCCAGATTTTCAAAAGTAGCTTTAGGTGCCTAAAGGTGCAGAGAGGCACCCACTGGGAGTTTTCAAAAGTGCCTGAATAGGTTAGGTGCCGACTCCCTGCTCTTGGAAAGCCCGCCAGGCGCTTATCTACAGCTTTAGGCACCTAAAAACACTTCTGAAAAGCTGGCCGTAGGGCCAAGATCCTCAAAGGTATTCAAGTGCCTACTTGCCACTGAAATCATTAGAAGTTAAAAGCAACAGAGGGTCCTGTGGCACCTTTAAGACTAACAGACGTATTGGAGCATCCCTTCCTCCTCTTCCCCCTCCTCTTTCTCTTGTGCAGCAGAAATGCTATTCCAGCTCACATCATCATCCCCTATTCGCATCCCCCTGCCGCTGGTCCCCGGAGGGCGGCAGGTGCAAGCGGAGGAAGAAACCGCCGGGGAGCAGCGGCAGGGGGATGCGAATAGGGGATGATGATGTGAGCTGGAATAGCATTTCTGCTGCACAAGAGAAAGAGGAGGTGGAAGAGGAGGAAGGGATGCTCCAATACTTCTGTTAGTCTTAAAGGTGCCACAGGACCCTTTGTTGCTTTTTACAGATTCAGACTAACACGGCTACCCCGCTGATACATTAGAAGTTAGACACCCATGTACCTTTGTGGATCTGGGCCTAAGTCACTTCTGAAAATGTGACAAGTTTCCAAGACACTGGGGCACTTTTGAAAATTTTGCCCCCACTCTTCAGTTGCGCTTTGTCTCAAATTTCTCATTCCTCCTGCAATTTCAAATTAATAGGGTATTTTTTCTTCCCTTCCTGTCAGACCTGCGTGCAGCATCCCACTGTGAATTGGTCCTGCGTTGAGCAGGGGGTTGGACTAGATGACCTCCTGAGGTCCCTTCCAACCCTGACATTCTATGATTCTATCACACAGATGCAATGTCCTACAGGAGATTAAGGAGATGGACAATAAATTAAAGGAAATACTGTAGGAATTTCTAAAAATCTGAGATGAAGGCTTTATCTGCGCTGCCTGGGAGATACCTGCCTGAATCACTGCATCACGCAACACAGTTTGTGTCCTTGCCTTCAGTTATTAGCAGAAAGGTGCCCTGGAAGTTGGCCCTCTAATGAGCCCAGTCCCCACTGCACAATTTATGGCACTGATGCAGGAATGAGCTCCATGCAGGAGAGCCCCTCTGTGGAAATCACTGACATCACGGGCTCCATGTGAGGGCAAAGGCTTGGTTATGCAGATCAGGGCATAAGACTGTGTAGAGAGCTAATAAGAAATAGAACTTTAAATGCTGTAAGACCGGCTGGAATAAATAAGGCTCCCAGGTCTAACAGCTTGCTGGATTAGGGAGACAAGGCGGGTGAGGTCATATCTTTAATTGGACAGTAAGCGTCTCTCTCACCCACAGAAGTTGGTCCAATTAAAGATATGACCTCACCCACCTTGTCTAACATCTTGGGAACAACCAACAACACTGCATACAGCGTGATGGACTCACTTCTGCACTAGCAAGTCACAGGAAGAGCTTTCCCAAAGTTCCAGCAGGGCTGACGCCAGGCAGGGGTCTGCATCCCAGTGGGTTATAGTTGGACACAGTCAGTACACGGAGAGATCACATGGAATGGGCATCATGTCATTTGTCGAACACGGACTGTTCTGCCCGAGCCAGGTTATAGAGGAAACAGTGGTCCTGACCTCCAAAGGGCCAAAGACAAAGAATACACTGCACCGGGGGATGGGAATGCACCACTGGAAGTTGGATCATCATAAAGCAGCACAGAATTAAATCAATAAATTAATATGAATGAGGGATTCCACCTCTGGAAGGGAATTCCGTGCTGTTAAGACACAAACTTCTCAGACCAAAATCTCTCTCACAGAGTGGCCTAATATTACCGGGAATATTTACTTTTTCCTCCTTTGCAGATTTAAGCTCCGCAGAGTCTGCCTCAATAGTTCTACAATACCTAGCACCATGGGATTGCAGATTTAACTAGGGACTCTGGATGTTACCATAACATAAACACAGGTGCTCAGACACTGGTGATAAGAGCCGTACCTGGATGGATATTACATGAATAATGGTTATATACCTTTAAGAGATGGCTGAACATGTAAAACAGATGCTTATTTAGAATATATAGGGTCCACTCTGCTAAGACCTCCCAGCTTCCATCTGCAATTGGAATTAATGGGGATTCCACACCCAGAGGGGATGCTCATCCCAGCAACCTGTGGGTCTTGAGGGCTAGAAGCAATGGGGAACGGCAGGTCACGTGTCCTGGACTTCCCACATCTGAAGGGGCTGCATGAACTGAAAGACCTTTTTGGCCTTCGTCATCAGGCAAGTGTGGATTGTTTAGGTCCGATCCTGCCTGGGACTCAGCGCGCCCAACTTTCAGTCAAGTCAGTGGGAGTTGATAGAGTTCAGCACTGCACAGGACTCTTTGATTGGCTGGCTTAATACATATTTATGAGCGCTAATGTATTCCATAGCTGAACTTTCTGCATAATTGCTTTTTTTTTTTTTTACTGTTCCACACCAGAGCCTTTGAAAGAAAGGATTTTGTATGTTAATGAATCTCAGCCGCTCTCTCTAGACTTGTGCCGTGCTATGCTGACTACTGCTTTACATTTTAATAGCCATTATTTCAGTCCCTCTATCTTCTCTGCTCCTTCTCACCTCCTCTTATACAGAATGACTTTTATTCTACCAAATGTAATTAGGCATGGTCCTGTATTTTGATTACTTTTTATTCTTATAGTAGCAGAAATCAGAGTTTTCACCATTTAATTATTCAAAATGGTCTGTTTCAAGTATCCAAAACTAGTGTTCCTCTTTACCTGAAAGGCAAATGTAAAAAAGACATTTTAAAAAACACACAGTGAAAATTAAAAGTGTGGCAAAAGCGGCATTTGGGTCTAAGGCTACGTCTTCACTACAGGGGGGGGTCGATTTAAGATACGCAAATTCAGCTACGTGAATAGCGTAGCTGAATTCGACGTATCGCAGCCGACTTACCCCGCTATAGGGACGGCGGCAAAATCGACCTCTGCGGCTTCCTGTCGACGGCGCTTACTCCCACCTTCGCTGGTGGAGTAAGAGCGTCGATTCGGGGATCGATTGTCGCGTCCCGATGGGACGCAATAAATCGATCCCCGAGAGGTCGATTTCTACCTGCCGATTCAGGCGGGTAGTGTAGACCTAGCCTAAGTATCAGATATGAAAAACCTAAGCATGAAAACTGGTCTACAAGTTCCAAAATTCAGTTTTTCAAATAGTAAAAATTGGGATGACTTTTTCAAAGTCGTGTGTCTGCAGTCCTACACCCCCACCCTTCCCCGGGCTGTATAGTTGGTTGTCAGTTTTCAAATTCCTAATAAAATACTTGACAATGGTAAATATTATATACATGTCCACCAATTGTTTCATGATTTCTACCAGACGACGATCTGGTCAAAATATTTCAGGTTTGAAGATTCTGACACAAAATTCGGAATGCAAAACGCTAGTGCAACCACCTTCCAGTCACTGTTCCTCTTTAATATTAACCAACTTTCCCAGCAATGGTGCTGTTTTCATTTCTGACACAGATTAAAAGGCATCTTCTGAGATGCTGTAAACAGTAGCCACCATTAAAAACTCATTGGCTATTCCACAGGGAGCGTAATAACGTCTCTGCTCTTCTAGCCCCAGGCACATACTGTGGATACTGCAGGTATATGGCATAGTGACTGACGAGTTCTTAAAACAGTATCCACTGCCGCTCGCCCTTAAGGGAAACAAATTTGGGGGCCTATACAGGCTGCGTGCCACCAAGTTTGTGATCCATTTAAGGACCAACGGCTGTTATAATGGCAGGATTCTTTCACTTTTAACCAGGACACTCATCAAACCTGCCTCAGGAGCAAATAATGCATTCCAAGCTGATCTTTTCCTAGTGACCATTCCTGCTCCAAACGTAGTTCTAGATGTAACTGGGTCACACTCAAAGGAAAGCATCAGCACAAAAGTTGAAAGCAACAACGAGTCCTGTGGTGCCTTATAGACTAACAGACGTATTGGAGCATAAGTTTTCGTGGGTGAATACCCACTTCGTCAGACACAAGTGGGTATTGCGTCTGACAAAGTGGGTATTCACCCACGAAAGCTTATGCTCCAATACGTGTTAGCCTATAAGGTGCCACAGGACACTCTGTTGCTTTTTACAGATCCAGACTAACACGGTTACCCCTCTGATACTTGACACAAAAGTTGAGTTGCCAAACGCCCAAGGTAAGGCATAGATGTGCAGGCTTTATCACAAAATTGCACACTTTCATCACCAGAGGAATTGTTCCTCCTTTGGCATGACGCTCCTCTCATCCTCCTGCCTCCTCCTCTCACAATCTTCAAAAGAAAATGAAGCTGTTCTTGCTTTCTCCCCTAACCTCGAGGGAAAAGAAAAAAAGGGCAAAGCAGCTGCTCTTTTCCGTTTGGCATCCCAAGAAGAAACGTGCGTTGAGCAGCCCTTTATTTACAAGAAAAATAGAATTCTAAGGGCGGAGCAGTTCAGAAGAATAAGGCTCTCCTTTGTTACCGGCTACATTTTACCACATTGTACCTCATTACAGCAGAAACACTTCCGTTAAGCTTCAGGTTGGAAATATCTATACACTCCAGCACCGCTAGTTAGCATCTCAGCAAGGCTGACTCAGCCCTTCAACTTTTGAAGATAGATACATTAGGGCACATTCAAAAGTGAAGCTAGAGTTGAAATTGCGGCTCTTTCTGTGCATTTATGGGTATAAGAACGGCCCTACTGGGTCAGACCAAAGGCCCATCTAGCCCAGTATCCTGTCTTCTGACAGTGGTCAATGCCAGGTGCTTCACAGGGAATGAACAGAACAGGTAATCATAAAGTCATCCATCGCCTGATGCCCATTCCCAGCTTCTGGCAGAGGCTAGGGACACCATCCCTGCCCATCGCCACTGATGGACCTATCCTCCTTGAATTTACCTAGTTCTTTTTTGAATGCTGGTATAGTCTTGGCCTTCACAATATCCTCTAGCAAAGAGTTCCACAGGTTGATTGTGTGTTGTGTGAAAAAATACTTCCTTTTGTGTTTTAAATCTGCTACCTATTAACTTCATTTGGTGACCCCTAGTTCTTGTGTTATATGAGGAATAAACAACACTTCCTTATTTACTGTCTCCCCACCAGTCATGATTTTATAGACCTCTATCGTATACCCCCTTAGTCATCTCTTTTCTAAGCTGAAGAGCCCCAGTCTTATTAATCTCTCTTCATATGGAAGCTGTCCCATACCCCTAAACATTTTTGTTGCTCTTTTCTGTACCTTTTCCAATTCCAATCTCTTTTGAGATGGGGGAGACCAGATCTGCACTCAGTATTCAAGATGTGGATTTATATAGAGGCAATATGATATTTTCTGTCTTTTCTATCCCTTGCCTAATGATTCCCAACCTTGTTAGGTTTTTTTTGACTGCTGCTGCATATTGAGTGGATGTTTTCAGTGAACTATCCACAATTGACTCCAAAATCTCTCTCTTAAGTGGTAACAGCTAATTTAGACTCCATTATTTTATATATATAGTTGGGATTATGTTTTCCAACATGTATTACTTTGCATTTATCAACACTGAATTTCATCTGCCATTTTGTTGCCCAGTCACCCACATGGTATCCCACATCAAGTTGGGTCATGGTTACACTAGGAAAAAGGGCAGATTTTTAACATGCATTAACATCCTAGAGTAGAAAAGGCAGTTGTATTTTAACAAATTGTTAGCTGATCACAGAAAACGCTATCAGGGAGCCTAGGGTTTACCTTGACCAGCTAAGAGATGTTAAAACTACAACTTTCCTTGTCTACACTAGGCTTTTAAAAGGTTAAACACACCTTTTCTCCTAGCGAAGGCAAGGCCTTGGAATTTAGAAAGCACCTTATATTTACACATTGGAAAATGGGCACAGGACTCAGTAACTTAGACCTATTTCCTTACACATCACCTTTGGATCACTGCTTCTACGGAAACCTAGGTTGATATAAGGTTCTTGCTAAGGGGATGGAAGAGAGGAGTGTAGGATAAAAAGCTAACAGGAGAGTGTAAGAAAATACACTTACACTTTTGGCTCAAATTAAAATCACCCCAACTCCCTTATGCAAACACCGAGTGATCTAAAAGGAGGCTGACTTGCCTTTTAATTTGGTACATTGAATTTCATTTTTTATGGGCACATCTTTCTAACGAGACTTATTTAAAAAAAAAGGTCTCCTTTGTGTGGACTTTAACAATTCCATTGTCTTTTAAAAAAAGAAACTTAGTTTGATGTGACCTTAGCTAAAGATTGTCTGCTGCTCTGCACCACAGATGCAGCTCCAATTAGTTGCTTTGGGTCCTAAATAAACAGAATAGGTTGCAAGATCAGATATATCTGGTTAGTGCTTTGTACAGTCCAATTTTAAACAGCCCCAGAGATGAGCATCCATCACTTTGAAGGGCAGCTTTTAGAGGGTGTAACATAACACTGAGGCAGCCCATCATGACTACATGCAGACATTTCTCTCTATGAAAAACAGAGAGCCCACACAGATCGCCCAGCAAGTGTTAGGGCAACATTTGAACCGGATTGGATTTAAAATGTATTTGTTAAATAAGCTCAACTTCTCTCTTCAAGTTATTCTCGAGATATACATACTGAAGGCTGGAAAATATGTCAAGAGTTTGGTATGTATATTTATATTTTATGATGCAACATTGATAAAAAGCTTGTTTATCCTGATTCATGTGTTTCACTAATTTCTGAAGATATAAATGAACACAGCCATTATAAAAAGTCATTTATTTTTTACGCTAATCATATTAGATATGTACATATATACACACACACACGTGCAAAAAATGACTTTACATACATATACACAGGTTCAATTGTTAATGCAGTGCAAAAGTTTTTTTTAAAAAGGTACCAGCCAGCCTTTCAAGAAACCTTAACAGATCTTTGGTTAAAAAGGCAGGGGGAGAATGGGTCGATATTTCATAAGTTGGCAAAGCACTATAAATATTTTAACTGTAAGGAAGGTTTACTCTTGGCCTGTTTTCTTGTGTTATATTTCTAGATGAACAGAGTTTCCAAAGGACTTAATTCTCACTTTCAATTTTCACACGAAGTGGATAAACAATTTTAAATGATCTAAGGATCTGACAAAAAATTGATTCTTTTTAAAGATTTGATTCAATACAAGCACAATCCTCATGTTCTGATCCAGATTTTCTGTTCTCAAACAGTAAAACGCTTGTTTTATTAAATCCTGAAGGACTCGTATAAGTGTAAACTATGTTATCTCTTTTCCTGTTTTAGCAAAAGAAAGTTTAAACATATTATACACACACTGTGCACAGAATTAACATACCAAGAAACCAGTGTAAACATTTACAGAAAAAAAAAATTAGGACAGTCAATGCTTAACTTGAACTCTCCTTGGTCTTTGAATCACAACCCAAGCTGGAAGAAGTGTTCAGATATTAATGGACATTGCTAAATGTATGTTCCCTAACATGGATTTTGTAGGCAGGCTTACCCACATTATAGAACCAAATCTCTCTGTGAATGGTTCTCTGCCAATCCTACTTCCTTTGTAACAAATCTCTACCGGGTGTTTGTCCATTCACCAGACATAGGATCCAACGGGACAAGCAGACATTGTATTGAGAGATTTTGCTGTATTGCTTTCCTAAAGATTCTTGGGTTGGATGATCCTTCCAGTAGGTCAATCCAGTGATTCATTTCATTATGCTTAAACCCAGCGTCTTGGATGGGATGTACTCAAGGCAGCTAGCCCTCCCATCATTTGTAACACCGGGGCTACGCATGCCAGCTGAATGAGAGCTAATGCGGGTATGTCCTCCTTGCGCTGGAATTCACATCTCCAAACAGTACTGTTGATGTACTTAAGTGTTCTAGATGTCTAAGTCTATGCAAGACTAGCTTTATTCAAATACGTTTAGTGGAGACAAGTACAACACTACCAGGATCAGGGTCCATGGGAGACGTAGAAATCAGATCCTGTCATTAAGGTTACTCCCCACAATGTTTTGTCCATGTACAAAGTAAAACTCCTACCCCTTTTCCTGACAGAAACAGCCTTCCCTATTTAAGTCAATGCGCTGCCACCTGGTTAAGAGTGCCTAGTAGACTAGCCAGAGGTATGAGCACCATGTCCCGTAACCTCAGCAAGGCAGAGCTTAGTATGGAAATTTAGCAAACAGATGATTAAAAAAAAGTTTACTCTTAGTCATCTTCGTGGCTTATTTTCCAATAAGACCTCCGTTCACATGAACAGAACAAGTGCTACTAGGCTGATTGTTAAGAAAGGTTTCCCTGACAGAACTGGATTTCTGCCTTGATCACCATTAAAAAAAAAAAAAGTACAAGATGAAACTTAGGTCTGCAGGACCAGCCCTTCAGCTGAAGCTCAGCAAAATTTTACCTGACACAAAGCAACCGTGATCTGTGAAGCAAGAACACCCTTCTCATTAATGGTACTTTTATATTTTTATCAGAGAAAATGCAAAACATTTTGATTAGCTCTTATTTTAAATATTGTCAAAATGTAAGTAAAGAACTTTGGCTCATGTTCAACAATAGTCCAGATAAGAATGAGGAGGAACTTTGAATTGATATATGAAAAAGTCAGGCCTTGACATAGCTTAGCAGCATACAGAGCTACATCAACATGTCACTTGACATTTAATTGTTTCTTGTCATTTGAGTAATACAAAAAAGACCAGCAATTGCTGTTTCATTGTGCTTTTTAATTCACTGATAAAAAACTTGAAATGTTTAAAAAGGAGGTTATAATTTTAGGCTTCCTTGGGCATTTATTTTACGAGTTCAGAAATATTAAAATAAAAAAGGAAAAATTTGCAAGTGGTACTTCAAACATCAAATTTTTAGGCAAGGGTATGTCTACACTACCTGCCGGATCGGCGGGTAGCAATCGATCCATCGGGGATCGATTTATCACATGTAGTGTAGACAAGATAAATCGATCCCCGATCGCTCTCCCATCGACTGCCGAACTCCAGTTCGGGGAGAGGCAGAAACAAAGTCGACAGGGGCGTGGCGGCTGTCGATCCCGCGCCGCGAGGACGCAAAGTAAGTGATTCTAAGTCGATATAAGATACGTTGACTTCAGCTATGCTATTCTCGTAGCTGAAGTTGCGTATCTTAGATCCATCCCCCCTCCCCGGTTTTGACCAGGCCCAAGTGTTATTTTAATCATGAAGTCTGGGACCTGCTGCCTTAGCCAATTCCACACAGTTTAATAGATCTTAGTATCAAGCAGTTTTCATAGAATATCAGGAGGTCATCTAGTCCAACCCCCTGCTCAAAGCAGGACCAATCCCCAACTAAATCATCCCAACCAGGGCTTTGTTAAGCCGGGCCTTAAAAACCCTCTAAGGAAGGAGATTCCACCAGCTCCCTAGGGAACCCATTCCAGTGCTTCACCATGCTCCTAGTGAAAAAGTTTTTCCTAATATCCAACCTAAACCTTCCCCACTGCAACTTGAGACCATTACTCCTTGTTCTGTCATCTGCTACCATTGAGAACAGTCTAGATCCATCCTCTTTGGAACCCGCCCCCTTCAGGTAGTTGAAAGCAGCTATCAAATCCCCCCTCATTCTTCTCTTCTGCAGACTAAACAATCCCAGTTCCCTCAGCCTCTCCTCATAAGTCATGTGCTCCAGCCCCCTAATCATTTTTGTTGCCCTCCGCTGGACTCTTTCCAACTTTTCCCAAATCCTTTTTGTAGTGTGGGGCCCAAAACTGGACACAGTACTCCAGATGAGACCTCACCAATGTCGAATAGAGGGGAATGATCATGTCCCTCGATCTGCTGGAAATGCCCCTACTTATACAGCCCAAAATGCTGTTAGCCTTCTTGGCAACAAGAGCACATCGTTGACTCAAATCCAGCTTCTCGTCCACTGTAACCTCTAGGTCCTTTCCTGCAGAACTGCTGCCTAGCCACTCGGACCCTAGTCTGTAGCAGTGCATGGGATTCTTCCGTCCTAAATGCAGGACTCTGCACTTGTCCTTGTTGAACCTCATCAGATTTCTTTTGGCCCAATCCTCTAATTTGTCTAGGTCCCTCTGTATCCTATCCCTACCCTCCAGCATATTTACCACTCCTCCCAGTTTAGTGTCATCTGCAAACTTGCTGAGGGTGCAATCCACACCATCCTCCAGATCATTAATGAAGATATTGAACAAAACCGGCCCCAGGACCTACCCTTGGGGCACTCCGCTTGATACCAGCTGCCAACTAGACATGGAGCCATTGACTACTACCCGCTGAGCCCGACAATCTAGCCAGCTTTCTATCCACCTTATAGTCCATTCATCCAGCCCATACTAGTTTAACTTGCTGGCAAGAATACTGTGGAAGTCTGTATCAAAAACTTTGCTAAAGTCAACCTAAATGTTCCTTTTCCTCAGTTTCATTCTATTAGCCTTAGTTATGCCTTCTTGTGCCCTAACTTCTCTCTCATCTGACCCGATATCTGAAGGACAAACATCAAGAAAGGTCGACCCCTTTCGTTACTATGCTAAGCAGTGACTTTCCCTTCTCTCTTCAAATATCAATATCTGGACAGTCCTCTGTGGACATCCTTCAGTGTGTCTGTCTTTGGTACGGATATCTGGAACTGAATGAAATAATTCTTTGAGTGCTTGCATCCGAGCTGTATGAAGTATTATGACCCTTCCCTGCTCTGAGACATGCCTCACCCCATGCAGCCTACAATTATAGGGCCTTTTTGGCTGTCATATCATCTTGCAATTTCACATCCAATTTACTGTCTCCTATCAAGCTAAAGTTTCCACTGGTCTCTAGGTTTCTCCTCACCACTGTTTCTGATGTTTCATTTTATCCCTTTCCTTCTTATATATTTTCCCCTTTTTAAAAAGTTTATTTACTCCTGGAATTTCAGCTGTTTCCTTTACAACACAGTGCCTTTCCATGTCCCAAAAACACAGCAAATGATCCTTCTATTTCTCTGTAGCAGTGCATTGGACTAGGTACAGTAAAGGCTGTACTACTGAGAACAGCAGACATCAATGCAATATCCAGTCACTTAAATCTTTATGCACGGATTTATGCATTGGCTGCACAGAGTTGCATTGCACAAGTTGTCAGAGGAAGCTGGAGGTTTCAGCAGCTGGATAGTCAGTTGTTAGGGCTTTTAGCACACAATGTGTGGGACTGTGGTTTAAAATATTAGCTGGATGTTTCTGCTATAATAGTCAGTAGTGAAATAGATAATATTGACTAACATTTAAGCTGCCTACAGAGTCAGGAAGGTAACTCTCCATCAATTTAATCTCTTTGCAACCATGAAACGTAGAGACATTAAGTGAAAGAACAATTCCTCAGCAAGGGGATGAAATTCTACATAATACATGGGGCTACCATAAAACAGTTAAGTGAGAAAAAATTAAGAAGGTACCTCCACAATATTACACCTACAAGCTTCCTGTAATTTCTCAGTTTCATGATTCTCCACTAACCCTCCAAAAGATAGCTGCATCAAAACATTAGGACATTCTCTATACAGAGACAACTTACCAAAAAAGTATCAAAAAAGTGTTTACTGACATTTAAAATGTATATGTCTACTTCAGCACATTAAATACCAGAATATACACTGCAGCAGAGGTGGACAAATTCAGCTCCTAATGACTATATTCAAAAGTGCATGCTCATAAATTAACCGTAGCATGAGAGCTTAAATGTAAAATAAAGAGAACCTGCTCTTGCTTTCCAGGGTGGGGAATGGATTGCTAATCGCTAATAATGTATCTTTTGAAAGGTGGAAAAACTCATTGTGTTGTCACAAAATACATCTTCCAAGCTTATTTATCTGTATAAACCAAACAAACATATTATTACCCTTTCAAACAATGTGACCTTCAACAAGGAAATAAAGGCCAGTTGGGCTGAAAGGTCAGTTATGTGTTTTCTTGGTTTGTTTTATGCAGCTTCAAACTTACTGACAATTTCCCAATGAGCTCACACCGTACCATCATTTAAGATGTACAGTTTACTCAAGAGACATTTTACATCCTTTATGGTTTTTAAAAAGGGCCCCTGCCCTTTTCTTTTCTTCAGACCCCTATAATTCTATTTCACCTTAATAAGATTACCCTGAAGATCACACTAAAAGCATTTTTTCCCCACCAATTACTGACTAATTATGACAAACGCCTCCTTAGCTTACATCTGTCAAGCAACTTGAGATCTATAGATGAAAGTGCTAAGCATTATTATCCCCAATTTTAATCAGTCTTGGTTTTAACGTACAATTTCAATGTTTTCTGTCAAACTCCCAGGGCAACACACTGAAAATAGTGAACTGTTGCAAAGCAAATGAGACAAATGAAGAGAGATTGACTGTTTGGTGTTAGTCAAGGAGTACACTGAAAAGATTGAGTACTGAAGATTCTCAATGGCCGTGAGAACCTCCATTACGAATGCTTGCAAATAGTCTTCAATGCACAGTTGACCTACAACTAATCCCCTGCATGTCTATTTGACACTAATTATAAGAGCACAGTTTATTTCGAGTTGTTTCGTTTCAAAATCTCTCTCGTGATAACCATCGTTGTGCATTTTTAAAATATTCCCCAAAGTATTTTTGGCCAGTGTAAGCAAATACAAGAGTTTTTAAAATATGAGTGATGAATCCCACGTGTGTTTTCATACTCCAAAATCTGGCTGTTTCTCCATCAGTTGCCTTGTCAGTATCTGATATGAAGAAAGAGAAGCCACTCCTATGTGAAAGAGTATTTGCCAGATGTTCCTTAATCCATACAAGTAAATGTTGCATAGACAAATGGAGAAAAACAGTACAAACGCCTTCATCTTCTTTGATGAACCGTGGAACAAGTACAAATAACACTGGAATAGCACCAGAGAAACAATGTTAGCAACATCAAACTGAATACATACAGACAAGGATCACAGCTTACAATTACTGGCACCTATGATTTAGGGATGCACCTGCCACTAAAATGCACACAAGAAGCTTAAAGCTCTTTTCAAGTCTTATCTATTATAAGACCATCCATCCAACAGAAGTGAATTGGTGGCCTCAATCCAGATCCTACTGAACAGGTATCGTATCCACAACAAAAGAAACCCGCCAGCACAATTGGCACCCTTGTTGGTAGTCTAGAAAGGATTGGCAAGAATTAAACAAGTATGAAAGCTAAACTACATTTTAGACTCAGAAGTGAGCCTTGTAGGTTAAGGCTGAAACTCAACGGCAGGGAGATATGAGGCAAACCTATACTCACTTCTGCTGTAACTATTCTGGGCATAAATAAAGGGCTAAATTAACAATGATTTTATCCCAGAATTCACTTTAATATTAAAGGATATAGTTTCTAACAAGAGACTCAGAGCAATATTTAAACAAAACAAAACAAACCAAAAAATTCCCAGTGCAGGTACAGTCCACTGGTTCAGTGTATTTTAAGTGACCTCCTATAGTGGTTGGTCCACATAACAGGGTAAGAGCCTATTATGCGTGCCAGCTAGAGGAGTTACTTGTTTAGCTCAAGCAGTCAAGACTCACGCTTTAGTCTGCTGGAGACCCTTGCTTTCAAACCTTGCTGGTGAGACGTGGGATTGCTAAATACGCAGCACTTTGCACTGAGTATGATTATGCAGGGTCACTTCAGGACGCTGTCCTGCCATAATTTAAGAGGGCAAAGAGCCCAAAACACAATGTTTGTTAGCATTTTCCACTATCAGGCGAGAAGTTGGGAAAGTCAAGAGGGAGCTACTCTATGTAAAAAGGTGAAACTGACTGGCATCAAGTTAAGGAGCAGATCACGTCTTCACAAAAAATACAAAGTTTCTACTATGAAATACTGGCACCAAAAAATAGTATAAGCTACATGATTACTTCTCTTATTGTATGTATATGTACCACCCCGGGGTGGGTCACCAGCAGTCAGGACCAAGGGTAGGACCTCTGGATCTATAAGCATCAGACTCTACTGCCTGAGCTAAAAGACCCAGGCCCTGTTATCTCAAAGCCAGCAGCAGATCCAAACCTCTAAGTGGTCCAGCCGTTAGAGTAGACAGAGAACCATGGTAAAAATGGGTTACACATGTACCAGAGTGAGGAGTTGTTTCACTTTAACTGCCTCCCCCCTTATTTTGGCAGAAAAATCCAATGAATTTAAAGGGCAATAAACTTCAATCACAGTCAGAGAATCAAGCCAAGCTAGAAGCCATGTGGTACAATAAAGGACTAAGCCCAGAATACTAAGTTTCTGAAATTCTGTGATTGGACAAAACAAATCAGATATTAAAGGTACATTTCATTATCAGCCTAGGGTAACCTAACATGGCAAATAGTTTTCTAAATATTTCTAGCATATTAATCACCACACAGAAATACTGAAAGTGATACTTCAGACCTCTTGCAAAAACGTAAATTAGTGGAGTTGCATACACACTTAGAACTTGATCTTTATTCCAATTATAAAAACTTTGATGCAATTCTGCTATTTTACATTTGCTCAGGTTTTCAAAGGGCAATGATGCATAAGCCTAGATCCAAGACCTCAGCTCCTGGAAGAAATAATACTTCACCCCTCTTGGAAACCAGTCATCTCTGTGCCAAGACTCATTTATCACAGAGCTGCATTTGGCACTTTATAGCAAAGATGCACTGTATCAAGCCTGTAATTACTATTTAACAAGGGTCAAATTCTGCCCTCATATTCGTGCTATTTCACTTAAGTCAGTGGAATTGAGTGGCTGTAGTGACAGAACACAACTTGATCTTCTGATTAAACCTTAGATTATGCAGAAACCAACATGGCATTTTATACACAATAAATATATTGGCTCTTTCCGCTGTAGATTTGAGAGCGTGTCCAAAGTAACTCCTCATTTGAAGAAAGGCTGAGCTGGGCAAACAGCAAGGTTTTTAAAGCATTTAGTATTTTAAATGTTAATTTGTTATAGTCTAGAATTTCTCTATTTTAGCAACGAAGGTTAGTGTCCAAAGACAAGACTAAATAGCAATGTTGAATTTTTTTCCCCTAAAACAGGGTTTCAGCCAATCCAGATGATACAGTTTAAAATTTCAAGACTTATTTTTAAATAAATTGGAGCACGTAGTTTTGCCCATTTTCAGTCCATTTTCCCAGTTATGCAAAGTCCAAGTTCCTCAAATAATTGAGCTCAATTCAAGCACCACATGACCCTGAAATCAGGATGACTGCTGTTCATTTGTACGTTGGCTTGTTTAGACATGAAAATTCATCCATTATGTCCATGTGAATCAGAAAACCAAGAACATAATTTAGAAAATGAATATGCCAAAGCTCTAAGGAATGCCAAGTCTGAATGCTTGTTCTTCCACTATACCGCACAAAAGATGACTCAAATTCTTGCAAAGCTCTCAGAGAAGAAAGGGGGTTTCGGTTACCATTTGAAATAATGCAAGAAGAAATAATTATCTGGTAGCTACCTTAAAAGAATGAGGAGATGAGGGCTGCACATGCTATTAAAGTAGTAGATTGGATATTGGGCCATGCTCATGCTAAAACAGCCTGGAAACAGGACCAACTCCCACCGAGATTTGTCTCTAAGCCAAGTTCAGCAGTGATGTGTAGAACCAGGGGCGGCTCTAGCTTTTTTGCTGCCTCAAGCATGGCAGGCAGGCTGCCTTTGGCGGCATGCCTGCGGGAGGTCCCCGGTCCCGCGGATTCGGTGGCATGCCTGCAGGAGGTCCGCCGGTCCCGCGCCTTCGACGTACCCGCCGCCAAATTGCCACCGAATCCGCGGGACTGGTGGACCTCCCACGCAGGCAAGCCACCAAAGGCTGCCTGACTGCCGCCCTCGCAGGGATCGGCAGGGCGCCCCCCGCGGCTTGGAGCGCTGGTGCCTGGAGCCGCCGCCGTGCAGAATGTAAGTTACAAATCTTTGTGTGAGTTGCGCCTGTTTATGCCAGAACTGGTCCACAGGTAGTATTAAATTGCAGTAACATATTTTTGCACTCCATCAAATGCAAGATCAGTGTAAGTTACATTACTTTACTGCTCACACCTGATGCGTAAGTTACACCATTAACATCAGCAATTCCTTTTGCCTACTGACTAGGAGTCCATTGCAATATCCAACATGACTGCAATGCAAAAGGATCTTCATATATGACCTCAGGATTGTTTATTGGCAAAAAGAGAGGAGATTCTGAATGCAAGAACAATGGTCAAATACACAGGTAGGTGACATAAAAGCTATTTTGTAAAGTAAACAGATGTGCATGTGGCAGGGTGTTGGGCAAGAACTGCTGACTCAGCCCTCTGTCACGCCAGCCCCCATTAAGGGACGTAAATTGGAGCTGGCTAGAGAAAACCTGCAACTAATTGGGAGACAGCTGCCCGCTCAATTATCCTGGGGCTATATAAAAGGCTGGGAGGAAGGAAGCCAGGGGGAGGAGCGAGGGAGTGGAAGCAGAGCGATAGCTCTTCCCTCCTGGGCGCAGACACTAGAACCCAAGCGGTGTATGGTGAAAAGATGGTGGGAGCACAACGTGTAAATTAACGGCACCAGTGGTTACTGAAGCCCAGGGCCTCGGAGTGACTTTGTCAGCACAACAGGGGCAGGAACCAAGAGGGCCCTGCAGCGCCCCGCTACAGTGCGTAATTGTCATTTTACAGATAGAAAGACAAAGGCTGAGAAGTTATGAGATTTATTCAAGGCTGCACTGAGTCAATGGCAGAGTTGGAATAAAACTTAGCAGGCCCTGGATTTGTCTCAGAGTCACAAACAATTCTGGTGACTCGTTATACATTATGGCAGTGAAACAATGGAAAAACAAGGATTGTGCTACAGTATCTTAAGGATTCGCTTTAGAAAATGTTTAAGTGTGAAAGAGTTTTAAAACTAGTTAATATAATTAAAATGATGGCTCAAGGCTTTTGAAGTTTGTATGACTCCGCTCTTTCAAGCGGTTAAAGAAAACGCTACAGTTACAATGCTGTAATAGCACAAAGCATATCTATTGCTGCTTTGGGGAGTTTTCATTTAACTAGTGGTTTATGTGGGGGCTACTTTAAACCAGAATAGTTCTTGAGATATCTGTACCATGAAGGGGATAGATAAACCTACAGCTGAGGGGTTGAGAGGAGCGATTAGTCAATAGATGCATAATGGGTTAGAAATGTGAAGGCTCCATTTGTAGACTGAATCTACCCAATGGCCAATTTTTGCTCCTGTGTCATGTATGCATCCAAACGCAGAATTTCACCCAGTGAACAGCCAATGTGCTTCTGAGTCTCCTATTCTGCTCATTGATCATACTCAACAAATGTTTGTTAGATGCAGCGCAGCAGATGAAAAATGCAGGAAGAGTGCCAGAGCACAATAGCTAAATTTAACATACCTGAAAAATGCAGGCTAGAAAAGAAAGGAGAAATGCTATTACATTTCCAATTCCCTCGTGGTCTTCCTGTTTGTGGAAGATAATAAAGAAGAATTTTTTAAGAGTTACTGAGTTTTAGTTGATGCAAAGTGCTGCTTGACATTTTATATAGGTACATTCTATAGAAGTACTTAGTACCACAGTAGAATGAGAATATCATAATTTCAGACTACGAAGTCAGACTGGAGTTAAATCAATATTCATTGAACAAAATACTGGAAATTGAGATGTATGGATCAATTTATGCCACAAAATAAAAATTGCAAAACACTAAATGATTTAGACTTTTTTTAAAGAGGTACTTTATGCTGATTCCACAATACATTTTCTAAATGGTATAAAAATGCACCATCTGAAGAAACACATGCAATTTATCAAAAACAGACATTTTAAAGTGGGACAATATGTCCACATAAAACCCTTCCAGGATGTCAAAAGTAAGATTCTCCTCCACCTTTCAAATGAACTACATCACTCCACTCCCTCCAGGGAAAAAAGATTTTGCAACATGCCCTGAAGCTCAAAAAATTCAGGCTCTGACAGATCAGAGTGCATTAAGTATATTCCTTCATCTGAATCAAGCTCTCCGGATAAACAAAGCATAACTTGAAAAGTTATGGTGTGCAATAACCACCGATGATCGGATACTTGTATAACTCTAATCCTCCCCTCCCTGCCCCCACACTACAACTCAAAAGTCAATAAAAGGTTACCTGAAAAGAATACTCCGCTAGATGAACTCCTCGAATGAGGTTCAAAGCCCCACACATGATGTTGAGAACAAGGGACAGAATCCCCAAAGGAGTCACAGGTTGCATTCTGTAGGTAGGGGCTTCAGACAATTAAAAAAAAAAAAGAGAGACTATTGAAAATTAATTCCAATTACCGTATATACTCGATCATAAGCCAGTTCATTTATAAGCCGACCCCCTCCCCCCCAAGATGGATAAGTAAAAATTGAAATTTTTTATAACCTGTTCATAAGCCGACCCTATAATTCAGGGGTCAGCAAACTTTGGCTCCCGGCCCATCAGGATAAGCCGCTGGCGGGCCGAGATGGTTTGTTTACCTCGAGCATCTGCAGGCACGGAGGTAAACCTAAGTAAACAAAGTGTCCCGGCGTGCCAGCTGCTTACCCTGATGGGCTAGGACAGCAACTGGTGGGGAACTTTTTTTTTGGGGGGGGGGGGAGAAGCTAGGAGTCAAGGGAGTAACCCCTGTGACCACACCCCACATAACCCCACCCCTAGCCTGGGACCCCCACACTCTCCCTATCCCATCCCTTCCCACCTTATCTGGGGAGGATGTCTCTGACCTGGCTGGAGCTGCTCCAGCGGGCCAGACCGGGTAGCGCAGCCGCAGCATGTTCCAGCGGGCTGGGCCGGACGGCTCGGCCGCAGTGTGCTCCGGCGGGCCGGGAGGCGCGGCCACAGCCTGCTCTGGTGGGCGGGGCCGAGTGGCATGGCTGCAGCCGGCCAGCCCCGGAGCTGCAGCTGCTTCGGAGGCTGGGGGGAGAGCAGCGTGGCCAGAAGTGGAGACACTCTGGCCCCGCCTCTTCCCTTCTGGCTCTGCTGCCTCTCCTTGCTCCCTCTGTTGGGGAGAGGGGCTGTGTCCCACCTCTCCCTCTCTATACCCGTTCATAAGCCGACCCGTCTCTATACTAAAAAAAAAAAAAAAAAATCGGCTTATGAAAGAGTATATACGATAATTCATTCCTTTTTCATAAGGTAACTCAAATTCAGTTGAATTGTGGGCTGTATATTCAAGGCCTTGTGTACACGCTGGCAAGATGGACTTTAATTTTGTGGCAAGGCGCCCACAGTTTCTGTTCCACTCCATTGCTGAATTCTCAGGGCACCTGGAAATTCCACAGCAGCTACCAATAAACGGAAGTGATTTTTAATGGACTGAATGATACAATCAGTCCATTAGCACTTGCATTATGCATCTGGATATTAAGTGTCACTTATTTTATGCCACACCTAAATTTTCAATTGTCAGCATGCTACAGATTTTTGTATTGCAGACACTTCACTTCCTTGTCAGCAGAAAAGCCGGAGGTTTTGGCATCCAAAAGTCATGGCAGGTGGCTTACAGTTCTGGCACCCAAGAAGCAGTTACAGCTTTTGACACTGGAGAGGGGAAGTATCCCCTCTTTGCTGCTCCTTGTGGGCAGAGAGGACTTTACACATAGGGACGGAAAGGGGCTTTAACTCTTAGGATGCATCTACACTGCAGTATTCTTTTGCCGGCGTGTAGTATACATACGTGCATAGGCCTTCCAGCACGGGTATCTATAGCAGCATAGACATGTTCTCTACTGGCCCAAGCTGTGCCTCCCACCTACACTGCAGCGTCCCACTGCGGAGCCCTTCCACACTGCAGGGAAAGGCTCCAGCAGCAAGGAGGTAGCATGCTAAGGCTCCAGTAGCTCCCCGCTGCTGAAGCCCTTCCCTGCAGCGGAGAAAGGCACCAGCAGAAGGGAAAAGGCTCAGCATTTCCCCACTGCTCCCCCTTTCTAGAGTACTTCCTCCCTGCAGTGACAGGCTCTGGCAGCAGGGAGCAGCTGAAGCCTTTCCACACTGCCTGCCCTCTGCCAGAGACTTTCACCGCAGTGAAAAGCACACCGTGTCCACTCTGCACTGCACAGCTAGACCAAAAGTGGTGTGATGTGTAGACGTAGCTTTAGCTCCTGACCCCAGCGAACCCTCGACAACAGCTGCACTGCTGGTACCCACATCCAACATCGATGGTTTCAGCACCCTATCTGCCAACATTAACCTGCCCTTAGGCTTCAGAAGGAACTCCAGCCCTGAGATGAGTAGGCTAAGTTCACACCTCAGATAGTGGGCTCCAATTCTCTCTTACACCAAGATCCCCTAGATGCAAGAAAGAAGAGAAGGGTCATCAAGGAGTCTCCCCCGTTCTTACGATGTTTTGGCCTCAGCCCAGATATAGCCAGTAGCTGGCTGTTATCCCCAGACTGTGTAGCATAGAGGAGCTCCACATTGCACCCTCACCAACCACTCATGGCTGGGGAAGGGGGGACAGAGGCAGCTGGCGCAGGAGGTAGCTCCACTAGCTTTTATGCCAGCTGAGAATTCCTCTCCACCAGGTTGGGTCTCAGTTCAGCAGCTGCAACTGGATTCCTAAGGTAGCAAAGAGCCTGCGAGCAGGGAAGATAATGTGCAGCAACATTTTATGCTCATTGCAGCTTCAGGAAGATTAAACAAACTAGACAAGTTTCAGAGGGGTAGCTGTGTTAGTCTGTATCAGCAAAAACAACGAGGAGTCCTTGTAGCACCTTTGAGACTAACAAATTTATTTGGGCATAAGCTTTTGTGGTGTTTTTTTCACTCCATGCATCTGATGAAGTGGGTTTTAGCCCACGAAAGCTTATGCCCAAATAAATTTCTTAGTCTCTAAGGTGCCACAAGGACTCCAGAATAGACAAGGTTTTCCTTATACCCATAAGGGCTAGAAACTTATTTATAAAACAGCAGAGGATGGAATTCCAATCATGAAAAATACAGAATACCCAATTACATATTTGAGCATTATATAAATCTATACAAACAATAAGTTTAAATATTAACTTTGTTAATATCAGACTTAAACACACAAGAGCAAGGAGTTAAGAGGCAGCAATTCCTTTATTGGAAGGGCCTCAGAACCAGAAGTGATCTTACTCCACCTCAAAAATAGACACTAGTAGCAATATAAGGATGCAAAAATACAATGATGTATGTTTTATAGCACCTTTAATCCAGCTGTCTCAAAATGCAGTACAAATATTACACCTCCCCAGGACAGGAGCTCTTCTATAGGATAAATGCATATCATCGCATTTCACTCTTTAGTGAAATGCAGCCACTGCTGGGATGGAATGCAGCAGCTGTTTAATACAGTGATACTAAACAGTTTAAAGCAGGAAAGTCACCCACCTCTTTTTTTTTTATTAAAATAAAGGCTTGTCCTATAACTGAGGTTTCCTTGACAACGTAGGTTTACAGCAAGCTTCAATGCTACTTGAATACAGTGGTGTGAATTAGCGCTAATAAATGGCTATGCAATTAACTCAATTGGCACTCCCGCACACACCTGCTTTTATCTCAGACATTGCTGTGGCAGCAGTCACATTAATCTTGTTATGCAATATGCCAGCATCATGCAACATTATTGTATAAAAGTTTCCACTGAAATCAATGGTGCAGGTATCTCAGTCATTTAAATATGACTTTGCATAATAAAAAACAGCAACGAAATTTAACATCTAAGTGACTCACTGAACAGTGTTTAGTCCGATAAGCAGCACCAGCATGTTTTATTTTCTCAATGATCTGCACACATAGTTTACTGTACATTACTATTGATGGATTAAGTTTTACTAAAATAAGCAATAGTGCATATTCCTCCCCCACACAATTCTCCCGAAAAGAGCATTGATTCTCCCTCCCTCGTCTAGCTATCCCTTGACTGCAAGTTGCCAAGTTTGTTCATGCAGACGACATGTGCCTTGGCACTCAGTCACATGCCTTTGACATACCTAAGAAAGCGTTCTAAACGCAGATATGGTGGCTATGACCGATTGTCGTCGGTTGCGCCTGATACCAAGTGGAAGTAAGACTGTGTTGAGTGTTTTCCCACTTACATCATGCACAAGTGGGCAGAGAGCTGAATATAGTTCTCAATGGTCAGCGAATAAAGCATGATTCACACCTGGTCTATCTAGGCGTCACATTGGATAGAACTCACATATCATGACCATTTTATAAAGACAGCGACTAAGGTCAAAACACAGCAACCTGCTCAGAAAACTGGCCGGAATGACATGGGGTGCCAAAGCCCAAACATTAAGCACTTCAGCCGTGGCATTCTGTTATTCAGCAGCAGAGTATTGCACTCCAGTATACGCTCACTTGTCTCACACAAAGATGATTGACATACTACTTAATTCCACCATGCGTATTATTTCAGGCCACTTAAATCTACTCCTCTACCATGGTTACTGGTTCTCTGCAATATTGCTTCACTCAGTGTTTGCAGAGAGGAGAGCGAAGCAAAGCTCATGACGACACTGCATGATATGCCACATCCACTGTTAATTAAAGACTTGTTTAATCCACCACATGATTGTCTGTCCTCACATTGCCCGTTGTAGATAAGTTTACCAGGTAAGGGATTTACAGTAGAGGACACGTGGTGAGCTCCATGGTCCGCTGAGAAAGTGACAAATAATTATCTTGTCTCGGACCTCACTCAATGTCATCCTGGGTTTGATTTACCATGAAGACAATGGAGCCTTCTGAACCAGTTTCGTACTGGACATGGAATTTGTGCTGCAGTGAAATTTCAGTGGCATTTTACCGACAGTCCACTATGTCAATGTGGGCAGCCACAAACTATGACACACATATTGTTGAGGACTGCAAAATGACAACTTCCTGGAGGTCTTCGTGCCTGGAACATCGTTAATAAGAATGCCGTGGCTTGGCTGGACCAGACTGCATATGTCAAATAAATAAATACGTTGCCAAGATTCACTTCAGAGCCAATCAGTGTTTCACTTTAAAACAAACAGGAATTGTCAATAACTAATAAGAGTCATTCTTCCCTGCTTGAAGTAAGCATATCATCAGCTTCCAGTCCCCAGTGAGAAACTATGGAAGCAACATATTGAGACTTGAATATGATGAAGAATCTAGTTTGGAAAATTTACAAATTAGAAGTTCTATACAGGAGGCAATAAGCATTAATATCATGGGAGAAAAAGAGTGGAGATTGCTACGCCTGATCATGTGGGGTTGGTTTATTTCTGACTTTATACCCCAAGACAAAAGTTTTCATTTCATTTTATTCCTATATAAAGTCTTAGGCATTACCCATTCATAAAAGTTGTACCACTTACAGTGGTATGGCTTATTCCCATATTTAAGAGAATAAACCAGGTCAGTATAAGTATCCTTATACCAGTATAACTACAACCACATTAGGGGTAGTACTGATGTAGCTATTTCAAAATCACACCCATAACAGAAATAGTTAAGTCAGTACATAAATTGTGTGGACCTGGCCTTGGAGAATCGGAGTTTGTTCCGTCCTTAGCAGCAGCAGTTTGTGCATTTCTCCAGGAGACTATACAATCCTGCAAAACCGTTCACTAAGTAACGGGCAGAAGTTTCACTTAAGATTTTTCCAAACCGATTCCCTCAGCCTGTTTAACTGGAGATAGAATGGAATTTGCAGCAAACAGTAATGGCTATTTCCTCAGGGAATTGTACAAAACAGTTGGCTGCCAAGGAGCCAAGCAGAGAAATAAGGCTGACAGAGAGCTCCAAGTCAATGCATGATCTTTAGCAGTATGAAATTAGACTCAGACATTTCCATTTAAAAATAAGTAAGGTATTTTAAATCTGAAAAACACTTGTATTAAGATCTCATTTTAAGAAAACACAATTATGCTTTAAATACGACCTGTAAAGCTGTTCAGGAGACTAGTGGTGTTCATTCAGGAGAACACAATGCTGCATAGCTTATTACCATGTTTACCAGACAGTTAGGGCAAGATGTTTTTCCATTTCATAAATACCATTTCTGTATCTGTCTAGGATGGAAATGTTCTCTCCTTTCCACATCAACTATTTACAACATTTCTTAAGGGCCCAGTCTCTTCACCCGCTATATAAACACCTTCAAGATAGGAGTTACGCTTTCCAGTAAGACAATGGCGACCACACTGACCAAAGGAACAATGCTAGCACCTTGCGAGCAAGAACTGGGTTCAAGCATTGTTCTTTAGCATGGTGCAAAAGGGGTTCTCTCTGGCCAGAGTAGATCGGGAGGAGATGGCTAGACTATGCTCAGCTTTCCTACATTAGGAATAGGGAGTCAGAGGATCTGGTCACAACATGGTTACAAAGTGTAGATAGGAACTAACCACCTCCCTGTGACAAGACTAAAGCCTTGGACAGTACACATTTTTACCTGTTTACGAGGACATGATTAGGTCCTGTCTCTACTATATCTTTCAACCTTATTGTAATCAGATCCCCTGGCTTTGTGTTGTCACCAAGTTTCCTGACTAGTATAGCTGTAGTGTAGATAAAGTCTTAGTTTCCTTCTAAGATAGAACAAGCAAATTTTGGAGGCAGTAGAATGGGATTCAGCCACTGCTTCTGTTAATGACAGAAAATGAAAGACCGAGATACAGACAAAAGCCAGAAAAGCGGAGTCAAGCAGCGGTAGATAGATGAGGCTGAAAATGGTTCTTACAATAAGGATGAAACAATATGTATGAGTATCTGGGTTAGACCACTGAAAAGAGCCAGAGGTACAAAACTAGATGGAAAATGGAAGAAAGAAAGAAAGAAAGAAAGAAAGAATACGGAGGTTATGAGAACGGAATATTTGTTCAGGTCTAGCGTGGAAATATGTACTGGTCTTGAAAGCATCTGTACTAGTTTAAAGTATTTCTAAGCCTGGCAGGTCATAAGATATTGTCCCTTCACATGTGGTTCTGAAAACTGATCACTAATATAACTTGCCAATCAAATCTGCTTCGTTTATAAATAAAACAATGGGGTTTTTTTTTGTTAGCCCTACAGATTCACCCTGAAATAGGCAAGTCAAGCTGCATTCTAAGTTTTTGCATAGTAAGATGATACTGAAAAACAAATAGATACATTTTAAAGTGTTTGTTATACAACGTTAGCTCTGTGAAACCTCTCAATATGATATTTAGGTAAATGTTTATCATAACTGTAAGATAGTAAAAAACAGAATTAAAGCTTACAGCAACTTTAAATGTAAGCTGTTATCTTGCCTGGCTACTGGGGAAGAGGGAAAGGTGAAATGCTGTGAAACAATTCAAGATGGATAATCTTAAGTGAGACATCACCCTGCAGTCTCAGAGATATTTATTCTTTGAATCATTTTCTTCCTTAAGCTAAAATAAATCTTCTAGACTGGAAATATATTTTGGGTCTTTGTTTATGGAACATGATATAATGAAGCTCTTTCTCTTAAAGAAAATTAAAGCCTCAACTTGCTTAAATGCAGGGGAAATGTGCAATTCGTAATTCCAGTCATAACGAACTTCCATAGAGAAAACGATTTATGGTTAAAGATGAACGACTATAAGTACTTCATCAGTTTCATTATGTATCTGCTATAACACAAGGGTTTATGTACTCTTCATGATGATGAAAAAGCTAGCCTTGAACAAGAACTATTTGTCTGAGGTTTATATATGTTAACATGGGTTTCTCATTTCAGAAAAACACAACTGGGATTTTTAACTATTCATCATAGGTTAAAAAGGTAGTTATCAGAAGAAACCTGTATTGTTGACATTAAAAAAAAAAAACTTTGCATACCAATAACTTACCAGACCCCATCTGCACTTCTGTGTGCCCGTTAATCATCCCGTTCATCAGCTCTGTATCCTCTAGTTTCAGAAGCACAGGAGGATGGAACTTCAGCTCTTCCTGAATTTTCTCCAGGCTGTTCTTCATTTGAGAGCAGCTTGTGTAGTTGAAATGGTATTTCACTTTCTGAATAATATTATCTATAAGAGGGTATCAAGAAATATTTTAATTAAAACACTGGATTGTTAATGAGCTAACTGATATCCCGGACCTTCCTATCCAGTTTTTTTAACCTTAATTGTAGCATATCTAAAATGTTATTGTTTACTGTTTGGGTCAAATACTTTGCTTTCTATTTGTTGTGTAAAGTACCGATCACACTTCTGGATGCTGTAACACACACACTCGCCATCCCAGATTTGCTTAAAACACAGCTTTACTCTGCACAGTAGAGACGACCTAACCATGGTTTAACAAGGTCTATAAATCACAATGAAGCCTTGAATGCTGTAACGTCCCATCTACTCCGCAAGACAGAATTGTATTTTAAACAGTGCCGGGAATTTTAGTTTTACAGTGCAAGATGGGACCTACTATTCAAAGTCACAGCAACAACTTCTCAGACCAGGATGCAGAGGGATTTTCCTGAGACTTGTGCTACAAATGACTCAGACAAATATTCCATAGTTAGATTTTATAACAGCGTTCTCATACAAAAATATCCCTCTCCACAGGTTTGAGTCAAGTTGCAGAGCACTAAAACTACAACCTACAGTAGCATCTCAGTAACAATCATGCACATCTCCAGAGTTGGAGCTCCCCATTACGGATATTGCTAACTGTTCTCTAGCCTAGCTTACTTGCTTATCTCTATACTATGAAGGGTGGAGATTGTTACATTATTTTTTATAATAATCATGAGTAATGAAGCAAATTAAATGTAGAAGCATATTTATAAAGAGATCTGTTTTTTAAGTGAAGTAAAAAATAAATAAATAAATCTTAACTTAAAAGGCAATACATCCAAACAGTAAGTTACAACATATCATTTAGGTTGATGGCAGATCCTACTGAACAGCAAGACTACAGAGTGCTTTATGACCCAGAGTACACAGCATCAGGCAAGGATAAGGGATTTCAAGCAACAACTACAGGGATCATATTAGCGTTGCAATATTCCAAGAGTTAAACAGTTACAAAGATCAATAACTACTAAGGCAACAGTTCAGATCTTGCAATTTATTCAGTGCAACTTAGATCTAGAAGAATGTATAAAAGATCATGCAAAAGCATAAGAGGGGAGAGAAACATGATACTGAAAATGAAAAATGCAAGGAACCAAAACTTTTGCATTTTGTTTTCTTAGTACATCGCCAATGTGTGATTAAAATAAGCTAGAAATCCCTAGCCAAAATGCAGGAGAAACAACAAAATGCAAATTTCAACACAGATTTATGAAGAAATTAGAATGTGGCTGGCAGTCAATTCACTCACAACCCAAGAACTGCTGCATACTGTAGTTTCCCTTTAAGCATCTCTTTCTTCTAAGCAGGATCTGAAATCTCTTGTTCAGAGATGGACGTTAGTGTATTAACCCATTTCACCACCCTACCCCTCACAGGGTATAGAGGTCTCACTAATGGAACTAATACTACAGAGCTAGTCATATTTTTCCAGAGATGTGATGTTCACAAGGGGCCCTAGTTGGTAGGAGAAAAAAAAGCCATTTATTTATGTCAGGAATCACAGGTGAGAGGGGACACACGGTATGATCAGGAAGTGCTACATGAGCCTAAGCTATGTGGGAAGTGAAACTGTCTACCACGCTGACCTGCGTCATCTCTCTGTTTTCTGTGCTGCTCACACGGTCTTTTTCCCAGTCTTGTCTTATACTTAGATTGTAAACATTTTGGGGCAGGGACTGTCTTTTTGTTCTGTGTTTGTACAGCACCTAGCACAACAGGGCCCAGGTCTATGACTAAGACTCCTAAGAAATACCACAATAATAATATGCAGTTTCATATTATTATATGAATATTTTTCGTACACCCTTCTCCTGACACATAAAACCACTTTGTACAATCAGGAATCAGCATGGCTGCTTGTCATTACCAACCTGTCCGCTAGTTTAATTATTTCAAATATGATGCTCTGTACAAAGGATTCTAACAGTAAAAGAGTAAATCTACAAACCAAATTCAAGAAAAGCATAGGGTCTGGTAGCCAAACTTATGCTCGTAGAGTCATATGAAGCAGAAAATTTCCACTGGAGCTCCTCCAGGAAACAAAATGCCATGACGGTTGGGCAACTGCTGAGGCAGATTCCCATGCAGGCGATGTCCCCAGAAGAATGAAAACTGAAAAGAAAACATCCATTTTAAAAATCACAATTAAGAGGTAGAAGAGTTATGCTGGACATCAACTGTATGTTAGACTTTATGGTCTCTAAAAATATTTTTATCTTGGCTGCATTAGTTGGGAAAGAGTACTGAAGAAAAACCCATCTGGTTTTCATCCCAGTTGTAGTTCTATTTAAAGAAAATATACCAATCTCTGTATACAGCAGCAGTTTATTTATAGCCTTTATCCCCCATACCTGTTTATGGTCCCTTCTCTACAAAGGGCACTAGATCTAAAAGTTATCACCTTCACCTGACAATGCTGAAGATTAAACATAAACTTGAAATTCATGCCTTGTTACACTGGCTTTGAAGGAAAACCAATTAAAACTTTAATCTTTCCTTTCTCAATTCATTCATTCAAAGTTCATAGCCCCCCTCCACGCCACAAAAATAAATTATACACATACATACAATCACTTATAGCTCAGGTCTCCAATAACCAGCCCTTACAATCTCTAACCAGGAGTGCAGTCTCAGATGTGAGCTCTGATCACTTAAGAAATCAGATCTTGCAGATCAAGCTAAGTGGAATGAGGAAAAAAAGCTGAAGAGCCTATTCAAACCATTTTAAAATCTAATGTAAAGAGTATACTCTGGTAGGATTATTTATTATAAATATTTTTGTCTTGACAAGATTACCTTTTTAAATGTACAATTTAAAGGTAATACAACTGACATGACTGTGAATGAGGATCTTGAGATTAGAGAAAACTCATCTAGATCAGTGGTTCTCAAAGCCGGTCTGCTGCTTGTTCAGGGAAAGCCCCTGGCAGGCCGGGCCGATTTGTTTACCAGCCGCATCCGCAGTGTCGGCCGATCGCGGCTCCCACTGGCCGCGGTTCGCCGCTCCAGGCGCCAACGGGGGCTACGAGAAGGGCGGCCAGGACATCCCTCGGCCCGTGCCACTTCCCGCAGCCCCCATTGGCCTGGAGTGGTGAACCGCGGCCAGTGGGAGCCGCGATCGGCCGAACCTGCGGACGCAGCAGGTAAACAAACCGGCCTGGCCCGCCAGGGGCTTTCCCTGAACAAGCGGCAGACCAGCTTTGAGAACCACTGATCTAGATGTTATAGTAGAGATGGCTGTTTTAGAAATGCTTAAGACAGAAAGAGTTTCATTCCCATAAAGAAGTGGGAACATCAACATGAAGGACAGGGAGGGGAGAAGAGATGCAGGTTGGAAGCAAAAAGATAGCAGGAGGAAATTAGTAATAAAGTTTATATAACATGATAATGCAAACACTCATTTTCATAGAATACTGAAAGTTCATGTTATACCTGTAGCACATGTTCAAGTTGCAGTTATATTATAGGATAAAAAAAAAAAATATATGATAGCCAACCGTTGAAGTTAAATTAATCCCAGCAGGATAAACAATTCTGTGAAATTAAGACCAAGTGAACGTGGTAGCTTACTGTATGCTGAAGCCACGTCCTGTTGCTGTGCCTCGATCAGGATACTGTGCCAGAATTAAGGATAATGCCTTTAGTCTCTTCCTGCATTCCAGAAAGTCCTGGTTGAGATGAAAATCCGTCGAGGCTGAAAGTGGAAGTCCGTCCCTCACTCTCACCACACAAGCAAAGAGGATCATGGACATCCTCCACAAGAGTATTCATGAGGACAATCTGGAAATAAGTGTATTAAATTAAGATTGCATCCATTTACATAATAACCTGCTACGCAAGGATGTATTGTGTTAAAGCATAGATTTAACGCTTTCATTGCTGCTTCTCAACAATACTTCTTGTACTGCCATCATCTTTTAAAGATGATCTAAAAAGCATGGGGTATTTTTTTTATTTTATTTTTTTGCTTTTTTAAATTAGAACTGTCCCTTTTTCTGCTTCTTGCTGATGTATAATAATGGCCAGAAAATGTTCTCTCCCTGAAAGAATTCACCAATTTCTTCCCGATAGCTTTTTACTCTAGAAATCTCAGGAACATTGGAAGAGATATTCAAAGATAAAAATAGCACTTGCACATTTAACTCACACTGACTAGTTCTCATTTCCACTAGCCCTCCTGTCAGTCATCGAATGGTACATCTATACCACAAATGATGGTGTGTTTGCAGTGCGGTTAGACATACCCATGCTAGCTTTAATCTAGCTGGTGCGAGTAACAGTGGTAGTGAGGACATGGTGGTGCGAGCTTCAACACAGGCTAGCCACCCCAATACCAGCCTGCCAGGGATTCTAGGTACATACTTGGGTTGCTAGCCCTGCCCAGGGTCCATGCTGCCACATCTTCGCTGCTATTACTCACACAAGCTAACTTAAAACCCATGTTGCAATCACACCTTAATCTGCACTGCAGACATATTCTTACTGTTGCAGACGAGTCCTAAATTCCTAATGTAAAAAACAAACAGGAAATAAGTTTTTTGTCCAAAAACTTTCAGGACTTTTTTATATATTATATAAAAATCAAAAGAGGGGACAACCCTAATTCTTCTTGCAGAAAAGGATCTGGGGATCATAGTGGACCACAAGCTAAATATGAGTCAATGGTGTAACACTGTTGCAAAAAAAAGCAAACATCATTCTGGGATGTATTAGCAGGAGTATTGTAAGCAAGACACGAGAAGCAATTCTTCCACTCTACTCCGTGCTGATTAGGCCTCAGCTGGAGTCCTAATTGTGTCCAGTTCTGGGGGCCACATTTCAGGAAAGATGTGGACAAATTGGAGAAAGTCCAGAGAAGAGCAACAAAAATGATTAAAGGTCTACAAAACATGACCTCTGAGGGAAGATTGAAAAAATTGGGTTTGTTTAGTATGGAGAAGAGAAGACTGAGAGGGAACATGATAACAGTTTTCAAGTATATAAAAGGTGAGATTACAAGGAGGAGGGAGAAAAATTGTTCTTCTTAACCTCTGAGGATAGGACAAGAAGCAATGGCCTTAAATTGCAACAAGGGCAGTTTAGGTTGGACATTAGGAAAAACTACCTAACTGTGAGCGTGGTTAAGCACTGGAATGAATTGTCTAGGGAGGTTATGGAATCTCCATCACTGAGAATTTTTAAGAGCAGGTTGGACTAACACCTGTCAGAGATGGTCTAGATAATACTTAGTCCTGTCACGAGTGCAGGGACTAGACTTGATGACCTCTCAAGGTCCCTTCCAGTCCTGTGATTTTATTGTACAAAGAGTTTGTCCTGAAGTAAACTAATTTTAGTAGGCAAGCATACCTCCTAGAATATTGGAGTATACTGATCAGCTCACTGGCAAGCTTTTTCAGACGATCCATTGAGTTCTATTTCTGAGATGATGTGTAAGTTGATGCCTTAGTCTTCTAGCATTTTTGCTGCTGAACTCCCACAGTACATTTTTGAGGGACATATCTGCTGTGCTTCTTGAATGTACCAGATACAGCGTGACACTTAATTGGCTTCCATGGGATATTAGGTGGCCTGCTAAGGAAGAATCATAGAACTGAAAGAAACTGCAAAGAAAAGAAAAAGAAACATTGTTCACTCATATTTAGCTTGTGATCCACTATGACTCCCAGATCCCTTTCTGCAGTACTCCTTCCTAGTCAAAGGATATGTCTAGGAACGCTAATAAGGATCATCTAGTGTGAAATCAGAATTGTATATATGATGTAAAGTACATCTAATGCCCAAACGGTATTTAAACTTTGTTTTACAGTACGGAAAAAAAAAAAAAGAGAGAATTCAGAGAACTTGAAGGTATTTTCTCCACCCAGTTCATATTAAAAAAAAAATTGCTCAGCATCGTAGGCAAAAGCAATTAATGTGGCGAGGTAAATAAACTCTCAATCATAGTCAAAAGTACACTGTATAACCACGGGGTTTGGCATGCTGAACTGGCCACCATATCAAAAAAGAGTAAGGCCCCTAATTACACATAATTCAATTTTTGTTGTTATGAAACTAGACAACCAGAGGGAGCAAATCCTCCATTCTTAGAATAGTGCTGGCATTTGTGATACGATTATATTTATCAGAACTATGAAGTTGTGACGTTATCTAATTAAAATATAACCATGCAAACCACTGCTATATAATTGCAGCAAATCTTATACAAAATATAACTCATGGCCAGAAAGGGTTAAACAGCTTGCAGGCTGAATGACACAAAGCCGGCCTTTAAAAACATGTTAGAAATGTTAATTAGGGCCACTGCATGCTAAATAGGCTAGAACTTTGAAATACAAACCTACGTTGTTAGACGTTAGAGGTAATATTAATTGTGTGTATCTTAGATACTACCCGTGTAATCCAGACAGTTCCTGTCTGTCACTAGAACTACTGATTCAGAGATCAAAATGGAATATTAACATTTAGATGAATCTTTGGTAAAATAATGTCATTGTCTATATGTCTCTTTGAAGTTTGTGATAGACTGCCTAATGGATAAATTGCCCTATGTTAATTTGTGTAACTAATTACTGGTGGTGTTTAAGCAAACGGTTACATCAAAAGCCTATTGCAGGGGTCCCCAATGCGGTGCCTGCGGGTGCCATGGCGTCTAAGTGCGCCCGCGTACTGACCAGCGGACGAGCATCCACCGAAATGCCGCCGAGAAGCAGCGTCATCCAGAGGCATCGCGGCAACGCCTCTGGATGCTGATGCTTCTCGGCAGCATTTCGGCGGCGATGCCTATTGACGTTGCCGCTTGTCGGCAGCATTTCAGAGTATGCTCGTCTGCCGCCACGGTCCTGCGTGGCTCGTCGTCTGGCGCCCGCCAAACGAAAAAGATTGCGGACCACTGGCCTATTGTTTATTAACCAGGACTGCATGGTCAAGTGGATGCTAGAACACTGTATAAAAAGACCGTTTGGTCCCGATTCTGTCAGCTCAGATCTGCTTAAGCTTCATCAGGGGAAGTTTGAGTTGCAAGACTGAGGTCCCAGTTATGTCGGTACATCCTGAATATGATATTTGGACATTAGACTATAACCTAATAACTGAATTCTAAAGGAACTCTTTGCAACTACAAAGCTCACCATCTCTGCTATGAATCTGAACCTCAGGGATTGAACTCATGTCTGTATGTATATTGATCTTTTAACCATACTCTCTTTTGTTTTTTAATAAATTTTAGTTTAGTTAATAAGAATTGGCTGTAGCATGTATTTGGGTAAGATCTGGAATATTCAATAACCTAGGAGGTAATGTGTCCGATACTTTGAGATTGGTAGAACCTTTTCTTTTATATGATGAAATAAGATTTTCAGAAATCATATTTGACTTAAGTACCTGGATGGAGGCCTGAGGCTGGATCACTTTAAGGGAACTGCATTGTTTGGACTTCTGAGTAACCAGCAAGGTAATAAAGAAGCTGTTTTATGCTGGCTTGGTAAATCTAAGGGTACGTCTACACTACCCACCGGATCGGCGGGTAGTGATCGATCTATCGGGGATCGATATTATCGCATCTTCCCCGATCGCTCTGCCATCGACTCCGGAACTCCACCGCGGCGAGAGGTGGAAGCAGAGTCAACAGGGGAGCGGCAGCGGTCGACTCCCCGCCGTCCTCACGGCCAGGTAAATCGACCTAAGATACGCCGACTTCAGCAAAAGTTGCGTATCTTAGGTCGACCCCCCCTCCCCCAGAGTGTAGACCTAGCCTAAGTATTGGAATATCCACCAGCTTTTGGGGGTTTGTCTGCCCCATTCTTTGCAGTTCACCCTAACTGAGTGACCACAGCTGGTCCCCACTGGGACCCTGGTGACAGTAGAGAAAGAAAGAGCCACATAGGGCTTGCATGCCATTAAAAAGAGAAAAATAGTCATTTGCTAAATTGAACGACACTACAGAAGTGTTACTGTTGAGCTTTTAAGATAGAGAGTAAAAAAAGTTAAAGCAGTTAATGTTTCTTGATACTATTTGATTCACAGCTTGTGTTTAAAATAAAAGATTTTATTAAATATTAAATTTTTTTTTACAAAAAGACAAACCACTAAGCCCCAAAATAATTACACTTCCGTAATCATCTATTTAACAATTACTCCCATTCCACTGATAAACAAGATACATGAGAGTGAAACATCACACTGACCTTTCATCTGCTCTTGTAATATCAATGTTTAAAACAAACAGTGCACAAAAATGCCCAGACTTTAACCTACTGAAAAAAGTTTGTTGGTTCAGAAGAAGTATAAATATTAGCATTGTTAACTTTCAACTGAGATCAGCTCCTCAAAACAGCAGTCTCTCAGTTACTAGGTGCTATTGCTAACAGATTAAGATGAATTTATCTAAAACTGTTTCAGATCTATATAAAATAATGAATGGTATAGATGAGGTACGTCGGATGCTTCTACTTACCCTCTTGTAATAGAAGAACAAGGGGACATTCAATTAAATGGAAAGGCAACAAATTTAAAACATAAAAACAAAAATCCTTTTAACACATCACATAATTAGCCCGTAGAACTCTTTGCCTCAACAAACCAGTGTTGCCAAGATTTTAGGATTCAAAAAGAAATTAGACATTTGTATGGATACTGAGAACACAGATTGCTAGGTTACCTAGAATGAACCACTTTTCATCATTTTCTAAGGAATTGTGTACAACTTTTAAAAGCATCTACTCATGAGCAGAAGATAGAGACTTATATATTCTTGACTGATTTGGGGTTTTGTTAGAAATCTGATAGGGCCTGGATTAGAGGTCAGCACTAATGTCACCCCATAAAATTCAGGGCAAACCTTAAAAAGATTTAACTCACAAGTTTGTTCCACGCTTCTGTCATACACAGAGGCCACAGCTTGTCATCAAGACACTGAAAAACACTTAGACCCACCTACATCTCCAAACGAGGCTGCAAACTAGGCATGCTCTCTCCATCTACTCTGCCTACAAGACCAACCTCAACACCCCGTTCATTTTTCTGCTCTCACTTTTACCTGTGTTCATTCCATGCTGCCCCACAGGCATAGAATGCCTTCCAAAAACCTGTTTCCCAAGCCACCTCCCTTCTGCTTGTTTAAATTATCATGGCATGTATTCACTTGCAGGTGACATGATAAAGTTAGTTCTTAAGAGAGATTAACGGACTCATCAGGATGTGTACCTGCCTGAGTAACTGCACGATCTTATTACTCTAACCCTTGTCTACCTCTCCTCTTCCCCAGTCCCCTTTTCTGTCTATGATCACTTGTTTGAATTTAGGCCCCAATCCAGCCATTGAATCTGTGTAACAGACCCTTGCACGTATGCAGAGCCTCTCTGAAGCCAACTACACCTCTACCTCGATATAACGCTGTCCTCGGGAGCCAAAAAATCTTACCGTGTTATAGGTGAAACTGCGTTATATCGAACTTGCTTTAATCCACCGGAGTGCACAGCCCCGCCCCCCAGAGCATTGCTTTACCGCATTATATCGGGTCGCATTATATCGGGGTAGAGGTGTCATTACTGTTTTTGTGAAACACCTATCATACATTTTGGTGCTCAAAATTAAGAAAACAATAACGTGCTCACAGTATTTTCATTTATAGCCCCTCACCACACTCTACTGAAACATTTAATAAAAAATATTTTGCCAGTCCAGTTATACTACCAGTATAGACGGGACACAACTTCACAAACTTTTTTTAAAGGGCCGTTTCAACTAAGTAGGTGGAAACTTAAGTAAGAACCAAGGTACGTCAAATTTCAACATGAATGAAATACACTCGTACATCTAATAATATTCCAGGGATATGCTTTTTAACCTAAGGCTCACATAAAGACTAGTCAGTGTATTGTGTATGACTGAATTAGACATTTACTGTAGTATTATTGCACCCCCTTTATGGGTAAATTAGCGCTCCCATTTATAAAACAGGCCATACATTTTCCATTCAATTTTTTTTCATATTTTGCAATTTAGAAAATGTATCCACCCAAAAGGCTCTGAGCACAGATGCAGACAAACTGCCTGGGTGTCCTTTTCAGCAAAAAATTCCGCTATTGTTGAAAGAGTTTGTCTTTGTTTAGTCAGAATGGGAAGGTTGGTAGCACTCAGGAAGCTGGAGTGTCCTGACTCGAGTATCGGTTCTCCTTCTCATTGATCATTTGAGTCACCTTTTACCTATGGAAAAGCTGCATTTAGGCCAATTTCAGCCCAATGATTTACTAACTTCCAGTTACTGGGCCAAGTTCTGCCCTTGGCCAGACCTACACAATCCCACTGAAGACTGAGGGAGAGCTGGTAAAGTTACATCAGTGCTCAGGAAAGCTTTAGAGGAAGTTGAGGTTTTTTGACTGTGCATTTGATTAAAATTTGTGTTTTGCTACATGTAATGCACCTTTGATCTCATTTTCAGATGGACCAAACACCAACAGCTTCCACTGACTGCAGAGGGAGCTGGGGGTGCTCAATATCTCTTTAGGTCTATTAGGCACAGAACAGTCTAAACCAGTGGTTCCCAAACTTTAACAACCTGTGAACCCCTTTCACTAAAATGTCAAGTCTCGCGAACCCCCTCCTAAAAATGAATATTTCCAGGGATTTTCTCCTTTACCCGAGTATAAATTATAAAAGCAGTGATCTTGGAAATATAAAATTTGTTTTTATGACATGCTTATTACACACTATTTATTATTAATTATTTATCATTACAGTATTTTTATTACATTATGAAAACGGCAACACTCTTCCAAGACCTCACTTTCGTAGCTTGCATCACTCTGAATAAGCCTGTTATAAGACAAGGCTCCTATGTTTCATCAAGGACTGTCAGATGTGAAACAGCAGGAAGGTATTTAAGAAGCCAACTCAAAGCGTTCCTCCTACACAAGCATTCAGGTCTTGAGCAGTCCAGGCAAACAATGTATGTTAAAACAAAGCTTAAACTTGTTCTTCATAATAATTTTAAAAACAATACTAGCTGCCTATTTCATTTTAAAAACAGCAAAAAATATCCACCTCCCTTTCCATTTCTTATAAGGAGTCTTGGAGTTTAAATCTCCTCAGTGTGATAGAGATGCTTGCTTTGATCTGCTTAGCTCTTGGAAGTCCAGGGGCTCCAGGCTTCTGGTCCCGTTCTCCCTAGGGACAGCTCTGTCCGCCATTAGGGAATTCCCCCCCCTCCCAAGAACCCCCTATAACATTTCATGAACCCCCAGGGGTTCACAAACCTCAGTTTGGGAACCACTGGTCTAAACAAACAAAGGAAATATACAGCTTCATCAGCATTTAACAGAGCTGCAGATCACATGTGGATATTTTGCCTCAGCCAATAAAAGAAAAAAATAAAGGGGATGAGAGCGTGTATGGGTGGAAGCAGGAGCGAGGCCTTTGTCTTTTCTGTGGAAGCAGGTATCCTGGATGGATTGTACCGCCCCCCGCCACACCTGAAGAGTCTGTCTTTCCTTACTACAGAAAACAGTGTTATCAAAGTGTATAATTGTAGTCGGGTCAGTCCTAGGATATTAGAGAGACAAGGTGGGTGAGGTAATATCTTTTATTGGACCAGCTTCTCTTGTTGTGAGAGACAAGCTTTTGAGCCACACAGAGCTCTTCTTCAGGTCTGGGAAAGGAACTCCCAGCGTCACAAGACAAGGTGGAACAGATTGTTTAGCACATAGATAGCACAAATGCACCACAAAACCAGTGACATACCTCAATGATATTTTCAACCTCGGACAGGCAACCTAAAATCCCTTATAGATTTCCACTAGAACTTCAACAACCACGATCCATCCTTTAAACCAGTGGTTCTCAACCAGGGGTCCGAGGCCCCCTGGGGAGCCACGAGCAGGTTTCAGGGGGGCCCAGGGTAAAAAGCCAAAGCCCCACTGCAGGGGGTTGAAGCCTGGGTCCTGAGCCCCACCACTTGGGGCTGAAGCTGAAGCCTGAGCAATATAGTTTCGCAGGGGCCCTGTGGCATGAGGCTCCAGGCAATTGCCCTGCTTGCTATACCCTAATGCCAGCCCTGGCTTTTATATGCAGAAAACCGGTTATTGTGGCACAGGTGGGCCATGGAGTTTTTATAGCATATTGAGGGGGCCTCAGAAAGAAAAAGGTTGAGAACCCCTGCTTTAAACTCTCTCTGGAACAATCCCACACTAGCATCAGCTTCCTGGACACCACAATCACCTTCAACCATGGAACCCTGCAGACAACCATATACAAGAAACACACAGATTACCACACCTACCTTCATAGAGCCAATAAACACCCCAAACACACCAAGAAATCTGTTATCTACAGACAGGCACTTGGATACCACAGAATCTGGGATATACACCTCAACACATTTAAAACCGTCTTCACCAAACAAGGATAGTCCACCAAAGAAGTAGATTGCATCATGCAATGGACCACCCAAATACCCTTAACAAATCTGCTTCAATACAAAAATAAAACCCCCTCTGACGCCTCACCCCTTCTTATCACCTACCACCACCCCACACTGGAACCCACACAGGGTATGGGGGGAGGGATAGCTCAGTGGTTTGAGCATTGGCCTGCTAAACCCAGGGTTGTGAGTTCAATCCTTGAGGGGCCATTTAGGGATCTGGGGCAAAAATCTGTCTGGGGATTGGTCCTGCTTTGAGCAGGGGGTTGGACTAGATGACCTCCTGAGGTCCCTTCCAACTCTGATATTCTATGATTCTATCATCAAACTACCACCATCCATATTCAATAGGGACCCCATCCTGAAATAAATCTTTCCTGAACCCCCTCTTCTGGCCTTCAAACAACCCACAGCCTCTCCAAGCTCATCACCAGAAGCAAGCTCCCCACAGACCAGGACACACCAACTCAAAGCAAACCTGCAGACACCCCCACACACACACACACACACACACAACACATCTTTCAAGATCAATGGATCCTACACATACCAATCACAACATGTGGTATACCTCATCCAGTGCACTCAATTCCCCAATAACTATGTGGGTGAAACCAGATGACCACTACACTCTCAAATGAACTCACACAGGAAAAGACAAAAACCTGTGGGTAAACACTTTTCATAAAGTGATCAATATCTGACTATCAGTCCTCACCCTTAAAGGAAACCAGCATAAGAGCCTGAGAGCTTAAATTCATTGCTTTGCTAAACAGCAAAAATCATGGACTGAACACAGACACTGGATTTATGGCTTATTTTACAACAATCTGTAACCCATAAAACCCATTTTTTTGTTTTGGTCCTCTGACTGCAGAGGTGTTAACAGGCCTCTCTACCTTGAATGGTCCCTTACAATATGTGGTGGGGGGGAAAGAAGAGGAGTCTTTGTGGCACCTTAGAGACCAACAAATTTATTTGGGCATAAGCTTTCCTGGACTAGAACCCATTTCATCAGATGTATGAAGTAAAAGATACAGGAGCAGGTATAAATACATGAAAGGATGTGGGTTGCTTTACCAAGTGTTAGTCGGTCATAACCCCACATCCTTTCATGTATTTATACCTGCTCCTGTATCTTTTACTTTATACATCTGATGAAGCGGGTTCTAGCCAATGAAAGCTTATGCCCAAATAAATTTGTTAGTCTCTAAGGTGCCACAAAGACTTTTTTTTTTTTTTTTTTTGCTGATATAGACTAGCATGGCTACCACTCAAACCTGTCACCTTACAATATGTGACAACTACTCATGTTAACAATATGTTCCACTGTGCATTTTGCTGTGCCACTTTGAGTTCCTTTCCCAGACCTAAAGAAGAGCTCTGTGTGGCTCAAAAGCTGGTTTCCCTCACCAACAGAAATTGGTCCAATAAAAGATATTCCCTCACCTACCTTGTCTCTCTAACACTGTTATAGTTTTTCATGCAAATAGAGTCTGAAGTGAGGTTCTTACCCACGAAAGCTTATGCTCCCAATACTTCTGTTAGTCTCAAAGGTGCCACAGGACCCTCTGTTGCTTTTTACAGATTCAGACTAACACGGCTACCCCTCTGATACTTGTTGACTCGAGTTATCTAAGGACCAGTCTCCAAAAGCATCCAGCAACTACACCTATTGGCCCTTCAATTGCCCACTTTTCCACAGTCACACCTACATTGTGAACAACTAGAACAAAAATTGTTCTCGCAGCATAGGAAGAGCTAAATTCCAGACCTAGCAGGATTTTTGCAGTTTGGGAGCACAATACAATCCCATCCACAAACCACATCTTCAAGACATCAGGAGCACATAGTGCTACTTCCAAGTGTCCCAACACAGTTGTTTTTAGAACAGGTAGTCAACAGGCAGACTGCAAGCCAAAGGCAGACCACCAGACACTGTTGAATGGACCCCAAAATCGATTTACTTATTATCTTTAATTATTATTTTCTCTGGAGTCTGGACCTTGACAAAAAATATAGACAAGATCTAGTGCCCAACACATCGCCCTCCCGTAACCAGGTGTTTCTCCAGCAGTGAGTTGCCAACAAGGGCATCTCCTTCATGCACATCCACTGAGCAGTGTTGCCAACTCTCATGATTTTGTCATGAGCCTCACAATAATTGTTTTCCTTAAAGCCCCAGCTCCTGGAATCAAGTGGATATGCGACGATTTCAGACTTCATTCTTAGAGGGAAAAGTACGTTTCTAGCCCTCACGGCTGTGGAGAAAGCTTCAAAATGTGACCTCAGGGCACCCTAAAGGCTCAAAATGCAGAAGGCAAATAAAAACACCAAATCTGTTGTTTTTACATAAAAATCATGAGATTAAAGTCAATCTCATGATTTTCGGTGAGAATGACTCATGAATGTTGGAGATTTGGGGTTGACAGTACAGGCTCTGTATCCCCAGCACCACCCACCCACCCCCACCAGCCCCCCCCCCCCCCCCCCCCCCGCCCTCCTCAGCTGCCCCACCAGCCTCCCCCCTCAACCTCGCCCCCAGCCGCCTCCTCAGCCTGCCCCGCGCTCTTACCTTCCCCACCGCGGGCCCTGTCACAGCCACCAGGCGGCGGCCCCACAACAAACCCGCCCCGCCCCGCCGAGACGACGGCTAGAGAGTCCACCCCACCCCGGAGCATGCCGGGAACGGGGGGGAAGCAGGTGAGTCCTCCTCTGGAGGCTCGGCTCTTAAAGGGCCAGGCCCCGGAGGGGCTCTGCCAAGAAGCGCTCCCTGGCCCAAGGGCTTCGGGCTCAGCCCGCCCCGGGCGGGACTCCCCCCCCTGCGCCCTCGGGCCTCCCGAGCCCCGCCTCTCCCGGGCCGGCCGCGCCTCCCGAGCACCCCGCCGCGGCAGCTCCCTCAGCAAGGGGACGATGATGCTGGGAGCCCCTGGCCCAGCCCAGACTCGGCCCCGTCCGCAGCTGCTCCCAACGTTCAGACCCTGAAGCCTGATCCTCCTGGGATTTAGGCGCCCAACTCCCCCCCCCGCGCGCGCCCGTTCCCCGGGCCGTGCCGAAGCGCCCAACTCCCCCACTGCCTGTTCCCCGGGGCCGTGCCGAGGCGCCCAACTCCCCCACCGCCCGTTCCCCGGGGCCGTGCCCAGGCGCCCAACTCCCCCACCGCCCGTTCCCCTGGGGTCGTGCCGAGGCGCCTAACTCCCCCACCGTCTGTGCCCCTGTGACCGTGCCGAGGCGCCTACCTCCCCCCCCGCCTGGTCCCCGGGCCGTGCCGAGGCGCCCAACTCCCCCACCGTCTGTGCCCCTGGGGTCTCCCCCTGACAAAGCCCATGAGCTCAGGGAGCCTCTATGGCAAGGACAGCACATTACCACGGGAGGCCGTCCCTTCCCACTCAGCCCTTATCAAGTCCAGGGGTCCCCTCACTCTCCTACTATACCGTTCGAAAGGGGAGAACCCTGTACATACCTAGGACACTTCCCTTCAAATGAACAGCAGGTAGGGTAAGCATTTGTTCCAGTCCTGGGGATGCTGATCCATAGAAGTCCTCAGTGTCATTTTCAGGGTCCCATTAAATCTGGCCATCAGCTCAGTGGACTGAGGGTGATGGAGTCAGGTGCCTATCTGTGAGAGCTGGAGCCAGACTTCTTAAGGGGTGATTTTTTCCATGTTCGGTCTCAGCCCAGAGGTGAATTATTCAGGAAAGTTTTCAGCAAAATCGGTTCAATTATTATTGGAGTTACATATGCCTGAAAATACTCATGCTTCGACATTAGTGGTGTGCTCCATCAGATATTCCGGGCATGGATAAATGAAACATCGTTGAAGGTAGAAACATCATGTGCAACTTAGTCCATAGATCACAATGAGATCTGAGGAACAAGCATGATTTGAATGAAAGTGAATCTAATTTTTAAAGCTGTGTCCATTTAAAAAGGTAAATTTCATGCACACAAGATACAATTTTGCATTCAGGACTATTTGGGGGGGGGTCAGTCTAAAATTCTAGCAATTCTCATGCTTAAATGATATTAATTTACTGTTTTACTTTACTGCATAGGAGGCCTAGGCTCCCAAAGAAGTCACGCCTAGGCCTCCTGTGCAGGCTTATTGAGTCAGGCCACAAACCCCAAAATTGTTGTGGCATTTACTATGGTCAGGCCATTTAAAATCAGAGAAAAATGGTATAGGATATATCTATCACCATGTTGAGCAGCTGATGATCCCATATTTTGTAGCTATGGAAGAAGAATTAACAAAGAGTGGCTGAACAGCATAATCAAAGGTTTCAGAGTAGCAGCCGTGTTAGTCTGTATCCGCAAAAAGAACAGGAGTACTTGTGGCACCTTGTTAGTCTCTAAGGTGCCACAAGTACTCCTGTTCTTTTAGCATAATCAAAGTCCATCCAACAGCTAAGATTAAAAGCTGAGCCCATAGCTTTATCTTATTGCTGACAAGCACATTGTTATTGATAGAAAAAGATCAAGCCATAATATCATGGACTATGACCTTAGTCTTCATAACCTAATCAAAGTAAGATTGGATCAGTGCTTGAAGGGGAGAGATCAAAAGAAAGACCAGATATTCAAGGAAACTGTGGTAGGGTTTCAGCAGGTAGCACTTTTCCCTGAGTGTCAACACTGAACCAGCTGCAGAACATAGTGGTAAGGGCACTCGTGGGATGTGTAAAACTCAGTTCTTGATCATTTGTGGTAATTAAAGATTCCAAGGCAATTTTTGCTAGAGCTTTGTTGTTCGCTATGATATACTGGACAGTTTCCAATTTCTGAGGAGACCTTATTATAATAAGATTGTTTTAACCATGTCAGAGGAACAAATTGAATCTTCTAATGCAGACACAACTTTATCATATTTTATGCCTATTCCTGAATCAGATTAGAACTAGAGCTATGTAAATAATGATTTTTTTTTTGCTGGCAATTCAAAAAAAATGGTTTGGGTCAACTTGAAAAAAAAAATCAGAATTCTTGGCAAAAAAACTTTTTAAAAAGTATTTTTGGTCAAAACAAAATTTTGTTCCTTTTTTAATTGGGTTTTTTTTTTTTTTACATTTTTATGTTTTGTTAAAAAACGGAAGGAAAATCCAGAACAAAAAGTGGTTTTGACCCAAAAAATCCAAACATTGTTTTAAAAATGTCAAAATGACATGTTTTGATTTGTGGGGGGGAAATGAGATGAACAATTCAGTGAAATGGACACAAATTCATGAAACATTTCGGTGTTGCCAACCCTCATTTTTTGCACCCCAAAAAGTTTTGGATGAAAAACTTCCCCCAGCTCTAACTAGAACTTTGTGCTGGTCAGCAGGTCAGAGGAGTTTCCCCCAAGGTCTCTTGGACAATGACAGGGATGTGGTGGCCAATGCCCCCAACTGGAGCATGTCCTACTTCAATCCTGTATCAGGACCAGGGGCCAGAGAAGCAGAGGCAGTCACTGAGGTCTTTGATAGAAGACCTATCATCATCAGAAAAGTGTCTAGACTTGGACTCAAAGGCAAAACATTCTGGCCACATCTTCCTCTTCTTGGGGCAGGAAGTCTGCAAGGCAGTTGGAACTAGCAGATCCAAAGTGCTACAGGCTGCATCAGGTAAATTCTTCATGTGGCAATTCTTCATGGGTGTCAAATACAAAAAATCACTGAAGATGACAAAACAAGCCCTTTTAGATGGGGCTTTCGTGACTTTGGCTTATGAAAATTGCCTCCTTCCATTCATTGGTGCTGCTTAAATGAGACCATTTAAAGAACAAATTGAATAACCCCTACAAGTGAATATAATATGGTGAAAAATAATGTGGCTTTATTCCCTGACTGATAATGACAATGTAAAATATTAGAAATAATCTTACTCTCTTAAAGTCAGTGGACAGGATCAAAGTCCCTACTCAAGTCAATCCTTGCTCAGGCAATACTCTTATTGACACCAGTGGGCCAAACCCTGAGAACTATTGGGTACCTGTGACTCTCACTGGGAGTAATGAAAGAGGCAGGTGCTCAGGAGCTCCCTGGACTTGTACCCTGCTGGGAGGTTTACACAAGTCAGGACTGAGTAAAAACTGTAAAATAATATGAACTTGCGTTGTTGAATTTGAGCTAATGTATAATTATTATTGAAGTGTTAACAGACACTGTCTGTGGTTAGAGAAAAATCTGCTGTTGCCAGTTTTAATTGATACCAACTTTGGCAGTCACCAGGCACACCAAGTAATCATTGGTTGACAACCATCCTACCAGTGATGTTCTGACAACTCCCATTTCCACATCAAACATGTCACCCCAATGGGCCAACTTCAGCCCTGGTTTACAGTCTGAAAGCAACTAATTTCCATCTCCTTTCTTTTTCCCCTCATCCTTTGATTTACAAAAAGACAATACTGACCTTAGAAAAATGTATGCAATAGATCTCTTTTACAGCAGTGCGACAACCCTATTCCAAACCTCCAGCTCTTTTATCCAGGTACAACGCAATTGTATTCCCAGAAGAAGCAACAGGGCATGCGAAGTATTTTGCATACGGTTTACTAAAATGGTACCACAATGCATTTGTGTATGAGAGAGAAGTACCTCAGTAGGCCAAATCTTTCAATCAGAGTGACACCCACTTCCATCAAGGCTGAATTTTGCCCAAAGGGTTTCCAAGTCTGTGTTTACCTATTGCATTGGACATCATCATTAATGTGGATTATTTGCCTGGCTCAGGCAGTCTTCGGTGCACTACATTAGCCTTTAACGTGAACGTTTCCCATCTGCCAACATCGAACAGAAATGAACAGAGACATTTATAATATGTTGTATATATTTTATTCCATCATAGAGGTTAGTTAGGAATCTGAGAGTACCCCAAAAAGCAAGACTCAACAGCCGACGCATAAGTGCTGATGATATAATAGGTAGCAGCATTCCCTGCTCTGAGTCCATACTAAATCAATGCCCCAGGGAGATGTTAGAGGGCGCAGTGCTGCTGCAAATGGCATGTGTTTGGATAAAAACTTAAAACCAATGTCCTGATCACTTGTGGTCATTGAAGATCACACAGCACTTTATTCCAAAAGAGGGATGTTAACACAATGCCCTTGTCATAGTCCAGCGTGGGGTTGCACTCTTCCTCAAATGTGACTGTTTCAACTGGCTATAGCATTCTTCAATTTCAATTCTAAGCTATTTTACTGTGCTCCATTACCAGTAACTACATTTCATTAGCTTGTTTTTTTTTTTTTTTTTTTAATATTGCTTACACATTTGCCATCCAAAACAGAAACATGTAAGGAGTAACACTGCAGTTTTACAAATTCAAAATAACATTGCCCATTTAACTCCGTTTTATGCTATTACTTGTGTCAAAGTCAGACTCAGGACTCACAATTTGTCAGACCACTCTGTTTTAGCAAAATGCTCTGCTAATACACCCAGATAATGTGAGCACCATGCAAGACTCAAACTATCTTATTTATACAGATAAAAGGGCACAAACTTAACAAGATAACAAAAGGAAGCAGAACCGATAAGTTTACCTGGGGCTAGGCATACATATCTTATTTTCTTACTAACTATTACCGATCTCCTGTTAATGTCCCACCATTAGCTTAAGTGGACCCATTGTTTCATACCTTAATGTTTCTCTTCCTGACAACTATATTTCAACATTCCTTATTCCTGCTTAAAGGAACATACAGCATTTCTTTAATCCATTCTATTTTAACAATATAATTCATTCTACTTTCACACTTGACATACAACATTATACCAAGCACACATTTAAGATCTTTTTTCTACAGCCTTTTCAACAATTTTATACTTTCGAGCAAGCATACCTTTAGTGTGCCTTGATTAGTTTGTATTTTCATATCCCAATCTGTATCATTTCACTTGATTTTCCTCAAATTTGGCAATGTTAATCTAGGGTAAGTCATAAAGGTTTTAGTTATCTGAGGGTGCCATTGATATTGTTCGTACTGGAAATGAGTTATATCTTCATGAGTACATTTCATTCTTTAGTCCATAGGCCAGGTTATTTATTACTACATTACTCTTTTTTCTTTTGATACCAACATATATGTTGGTTTATTTTATATAATTCCCACCAACCCTTTTTTTTAAATTGTAAATTTATGGTGAGGTTACCTCCTTTTTAATCCAAATTTCAATTTCCTTCTGTGATTAAGGTGCCCTGTTCTTACTGGGCTCCTATTATTTGTTTCCATTTCACTTTGGGTATTCACCATAATCCATTTCCTTCTGGTACTATTCCATAGTGCCCTGTTTTATTTTCCAGGTGCTGGCATATATTACCTGGTACACTTATTGTTGTAAGTGAGTCTATGTGAGTTTTGACTGTTTTGCATAAATACTGTGTGGTGCCTTAGTTTTCCTGTGTGTTGCACCAATGCTTAGGTGGTAGGAACAAGGGCATGTGACTCGCTAAGACCCTTGAGGGCAGGTTACTCCAGTTGCCTGTATGTAAGCTATAGAAGGTGCTCTTCGTAACTTAAAACCTAGGATGGGGGATGCGACCAGGTGCCACTTTGCCCAGGAAGTGAGCAAAAGACCAGGAGGAGGAGCAATGGGCGTGTTGGAAGTCGGGTCGCTAGAAACTGGACAGTCTGTGGTTGGGAAAGAGGCGGGGAGTCCAAGATGGATTTGCTAAAAGTTACCGATTCCCGTGCCACCAAGTCCGTTCCACATTGTGTACCTGTTAATTAATAAACCCTCCGTTTTACAGTGTTGGCTGAGAGTTAGAGCTGACTACAGAGTTGAAGCACAGGGCCCGTTGGCTTCCCCAGGAGCCACGCCCGGGCAGACTCACTATAGGGATGCCAAATGCCCCGAGGTCAGACACAGGAAAACCAAGACCACTTAGGCGTTTTTTGCCCCAGCAACAGTGAGGGGAGGCATGCCTTACCACGGTTTTGACTGGCTTTTTTGAGAGCAGTTTTAGAGCATTAGCCTGATGACTCTGTGACAGACTGTTGATTATCCACTCCTTAGGGACTAAGATTACAAAAATCTTACATTTAGATTTGTTGTGGGTGTATATATATATATACCATGATTACAATCTGGAATTAACCATTTTATATGTTTAGGAACATTGTAACCAAATCAACACAAAAATATCACATTAACCCATGTTCATCCTTCCATGTATTACATATTGTCCCCATATGAGGTATGGCATCTTAAAGCACATTTATGTTAGGGTACTTTTGTTTGGATACTTTAAATACAGATTTGTTACCATACCCCAGTAAAAATGTGTTCTATGTGCACCAATTACATTTTTATTGACACATTTTCATATTCTTAGTGATGCTATACAATTTTACAGTTGATCCTGTATTTATGACTGGAATTTTAGTTTTATTTTTAAACTAAGCCCCTTGAATTATAGATTCTTGGGGTGCTTTTTCCTGATGATGTTGGTGTGTCTGAGGGGTTTCTTTATGTGGTGTATGTGGGTCCCACAATTCCCCAGTTTTGGTATTAATTGCTTGGGATACATTGGCCACCAATGCATATTAACTATGTGTTACACTTGAGGTCCCTAAACACCTTTTGTTAGTTGGATTATATTCCCTCTTAACTACTAAAGCATGTTTTCCTGAAGTTTCTTGCCACCCTTTTGTTAATATCTTGGATGTTAATCCTTATACTATACAGAAATACATGCCTTATTTGGTACATGAAATGTCCACATTCCCTGAGTATTTTTTATGG
>NW_020664462.1:6002805-6108426 GCF_002925995.2 Terrapene triunguis | reverse complement strand
TTTCACTCGAGAATCGATGTGTGATGCTTTTATCTGAAGCACTGCAGGAAGTAAACACATGCACAGGCTGTCACATACACACATGGGTCTTTTCAACAGCAGTTCAGCAGACTAAAAGCTCAATCCTGCAAAGTACTCAGCATCCTCAACTCCCAGTGAAGCAGCCCCTTGAAGGAAAAAGCCTTAGTTTAACAATTGCAGTGGCCACTCTGGCTGGTCAACTGAATTGCAGTCCTCAGGGGTACGTCTATACTTACCTGCTGGTTCGGCGGCAAGCAATCGATCTTCTGGGATCGATTTATCGCGTCTTGTCTAGACGCGATAAATCGATCCCGGAAGTGCTCACCGTCGACACCGGTAATCCTGCTCCGCGAGAGGAGTAGGTGGAGTCGACGGGGAAGCCTGCCTGCTGCGTGTGGACCCGCGGTAAGTACCTTTAAGTTCGAACTAAGATACTTCGACTTCAGCTACGTTATTCACGTAGCTGAAGTTGCGTATCTTAGTTCGAACTGGGGGCTTAGTGTGGACCAGCCCCAGTTTACAGTTACAGTTACCCTTATGGAATAGGTGTGTCATTTTTACAACTTCCAGATAAGGTGTCTGAAGATTAGACAATCCTCCAGCTGTCAGGGAGAGAGAAGAGAGGCGGTTACATGGCTCATTCCTGGACTTCAGCTTGGAACTTTGAATCCTAAATGCTCAAAAACAGAAATGAAATTAAAAAAGACCCCAGCATTTATTATTGTCAAAGTTTCATGATTTTTAAGCCAATCTCACAATTTTCTGGAGTCTGCAGTGTTTCTCAAACTGGGAAAGCCCCTGGCGGGCCGGGCCAGTTTGTTTACCTGCCCCATCCGCAGGTCCGGCTGATCGCAGCTCCCACTGGTCGCGGTTCGCCGCTGCAAGCCAATGGGGGCTGCTGGAAGTGGGGGCCAGTAAGTCCCTCGGCCTGCGCCGCTTCCAGCAGCTCTCATTGGCCTGGAGCAGCGAACCGCGGCCAGTGGGAGCCACGATCCGCCGGACCTGGGAGAGGACAGATAAACAAACTGGCCGGGCCCGCCAGGGGCTTTCCCTACACAAGCGGCGACCCCAGTTTGAGAGACACTGCCCTAGTCTCATGAGTTTTAAACACTTGGGACTGTCAGTACTGCAAGTGTACATTGGGAGAGGGTATGCAGAGTTCAGGTGACTCATCACTTCTTTTATGCTAATCAGTTTGCTACTTTCTTTGCTGGGGGGGAAAAAGGAACGGCTTTATAGCAGGTTTTACCATCTGCACAAAGTGGCACATCTTAAAAAGAAGATGTGAAAGGAACTAGTTCCTGGGAGCTGGGCATTTACATCCTGCACACGTTGCCCACAAATATTCTAGCAAATGAGTTTCCTGGTGCGAATGCTCATGGAATCAGCAAACAGAGACTATGCACAGAAAGTGACATTTTCATGGCTCAAGACTCCCCCCATCTGCCTGGTGAGTGTGCACACAGGGGAACCTGGCAGGGGTGAAAGTGAGCCAGTACAGTGTACCGGTAAGAAGCTGGTACCGGCCCGTACGGAGCCCATGTTAAAGCGCTGTGGCAGCGCTTCAACGTCCCTGCTCCTTTTGCCTCCCCCGTCGGCGGCCCGGCCGGTAAGGTCCGTACCGGCAGGGCCGCCGACGGGGTGGGGGAAGGGGCAGCAAAGTTAAAGCGCTGCCACAGCAAAGGACCCTGCTTAAAGCACTGCCACAGCGCTTTAACATTGTAGCCCCTTTTGCCTCCCCCCGGGCCGCTGACCCAGGGGGACAAAAAGGGCAGCTGCCCTGGGGCTGGTGATTTAAAAGGGCCTGGGGCTCCCACCCACCGCCACCACTACCGCAGCAGCGGCCGCCAGAGCCCCGGGCAGTGGGGGCCAGGCAGCGCGGATGGGCTGGCTGGGGGAGGCTGACCCCCCCAACCCCGCACCTTCCGCCTGAGGCCCCCGCCCCTTCCAGGGGCCGGAGCCAGTCCCTGTACCAGTAAGAATTTATTCTTACTTTCACCCCTGGAAGCTGCACACCCTCTGCATGCTACAGAAGTGTCCTGCATGCCCACACCCAACAGAAGGCCACTTTGTGGGCACTAGGCTGGGATGGGCCAAGGAAATGGGCACAAATCTACACTTACATGGCTCCAGCAGCACATGCAAACATGCAGTTCCTGTGAGCTGGAACAGCAGTGGAGGACTCCTCAGTCTTCCAGCACAGAGCTCAGGTATTTGGGATCCGCGCAGCAGGCTATGAAGGGCCGCAAAGCCGCGCAGCCCCAGGGGCCAGGAGAGGAGGGGGGGGGTTGGGAGGAGAGCAAGTTGGGGCATGCAGGACTGCGGCGGGCAGTTGTGCCTCTCCCCTGGCCCCAGCCCCAGAACTGCCACGGCGGGGAGAGGCGCCTCTTCCCCGACCTCAGCCCTGGGCTGCTGCGGCTATCAAGGGCTGAGGGGAGTCCTCTCTCCCTGCCGCAGCCCCAGGGCAGCCTGCACTCCAAACCCCTCATGCCCAGCCCCACCCCAGAGCCTACACCCCCAGCTGGAGCCCTCACCCTGCTGCCCCCCAACCCTCTGCCCCAGCCCTGAGCCCCCTCCCGCACCCCAAACCCCTCATCCTTAGCCCCACCCCAGAGCCCGCACCCCCAGCCAGAGACCTCGTCCCCTGCACCCGAAGCCCAACCCTCTGCCCTAGCCCTGAGTCCCCTCCCGCACCCCAAACCCCTCATCCCTGGCCCCACCCCAGAGCCTGCACCCCCAGCCACAGCCCTTCACACACACACACACCCCGCACCACCCTCTAAGCCCCCTCCCACACTCCGAACCCCTCGGCCCCACCCCCGCCACACATCACCTCCATATTGGTGCACATAACAAAATTCATTCCACGCATGGATGTAAAAAATTAGAGGGAACATTGTTTGGAAAGAATGCAAGTGGAGTCAGTTTCACCCAGAACATGACATCTGAACTCGCAAACAGTATTTGTTCCGGAAATACGAGTCTAAGGTAACGCAGTCAAAGTACAGACCCGATACCTCTGACCTGTATGTCCAATCAAAACTAACCAACCCAGTTCAGTGTTTGGCTATCAAATACCAACAATGAGCTGTTAATGAGCAATATACAGACTGAGACTGATTGGGAGAAAGTTTTCAGAAAATCATTTCAAATAACAAATCAAATGGAAAAAAATCTCAAAACCCCACAAACAGAAAAAGAGGATGCATCCATTGAATTAAACATTTGCTTGGCGTAAACTTTTCCACATGCTGCCCTAATTACCACACATCTCACATAGGGGAGAGGGATAGCTCAGTGGTTTGAGCATTGGCCTGCTAAACTCAGGGTTGTGAGTTCAATCCTTAAGGGGGCCATTTAGGGAACGGGGACAAAAATCTGTCTGGGGATTGGTCCTGCTTGGGTTGGACTAGATGATCTCCTGAGGTCCCTTCAAATCCTAATAATATTCTACATCAAGTTTTCATATTAGCTCTAGAGTTCTCCCATTTGAGTGTGCTTGTTCAGCATTCTTCCTATGAGTGGTTTGTTCCCTAAGGATGCTGCAAAGATGCAAATCATTTGTTTAATCCTTTATTTTGCCGTAACTGGGACAAAGAAATGGTATGCAGAGAGAAGTTTTTAGTGAATCTGTGGCACAACACAGTTCCAGTTCAACAAATGCAAGGAAGCAGAAGATCTTCTCTAACAGTAAGGGTCATCATGCAGCTGTTGGGGGACAAATCTCCTATGGAGGGAGCCTTTGAGGGAGCAGAATGATTGAGGTAGTACTCTGGCAAAGGAGAGAGTGGGAAGAAACTGGTAGGATAAATCAGAAAGAGAAGATACAAAGTGAGGTATAGGCAGATGTTGTTTTAGCGGGTGAGCAATTGTATTTGATACATTAAGTGGAGATGACAGTACATATTCTTCTCTCAATTACATTGCAGTAGGAATTTGACCCAATGGTGTGCCACCAGCAGGGAATCTGGTCCCTCACCAACTCCAGGAGGCTGAGTCCTACTTGGAAAACATCCGAACTTGAACAAATAATGGGCCTGATCCAATGACTAATGAAGTTGATGGAAAGACTCCAGTTGACCTCAGTGAGTGTTGATCAAAACTTTGGCCTGGATGTTTAGATCAGACTTAGCCATGTCTACATCTGATTCCGAAAAAATACTTTAAACCTGCTTCTCCTGTATTGAATGCAGTTTGTCCTGATCTACAGATGGTGGCTACTGACATTCAAGCTCAGTTTAAAAGAATGTGGGGAAAATAGCAAAGGAACTGAATATTCCTGGCTTCCTCCTACAAATAAATCAATGGCTAGATAATTTAAAGTTAGACTTTTTTTGCACGTAGGGAAGCTATTTATCTTAGCCTTGGTACAGCAAACATGTCTCCCACTCCTAAAATAAATGTACATAACTTAGAGGTTGGTGAAGTCTCTGCAACAAAAAGATATTGTAACATGCTTAGAATATGTGACTAAGGCTTTGGGACATTGTTCATTTGATCAAATAAACAACAAATGAAACACCGTAGAGGCAAAGCCATTGCAGTCACCTTCAGGATATGTACAATCTGATATTTATATTTATTTTTATTGCTGTTCCACCATTATATCATTCAGACACACATCTAGTGACATTAGGTTTTACAGATCTGGCTATATAGTAGGATTCCAGTTGACACTAATAACTGCATGGCTGAATTTCCACATGGTTTGTTCTTTGATACATTGTTAGCACTTCATTTATTACTGGTGATAGTAAATAGTCTATTTATTCATTATTCCTCTCACAAGGACTAGCAGGTACCTCCAGATAAATGTTTTCCAGCACTGAGCAAAATAACCAAAATGTACTGTAGGGGACTATAACACAGCTAATATCCCAATTGATGTATATTCACCTTTACAAAATAGCAGCATTTATCTTTATTTGACTGACAGAGGCACACTACTCAATCGGGATACATTTTCCAAGCTGTATGCAGAAGGCACAGGTTACCTTCAGCTAGTGACAGCTCTGTGTTTATACTTGGAGTCACTAGCTCTCTTATTGATGCTACAGAAATAATTATAGCCAAATAAAGGATCCAGGCCATGGGATTTTTTTTCACTCATTACTACCTGGATTGTGATAAACCCTTGGGTTAGAACATATAAGAACATAAGAACGGCCATACTGGGTCAGACCAAAGGTCCATCCAGCCCAGTATCCTGTCTACCGACAGTGGCCAATGCCAGGTACCCAGGGAAACCATTCCTTACCCATCCTGGCTAATAGCCATTAATGGACTTAACCTCCATGAATTTAGCTAGTTCTCTTTTAAACCCTTTTATAGTCCTAGCCTTCACAACCTCCTCAGGCAAGGAGTTCCACAGGTTGACTGTGCGCTGTGTGAAGAAGAACTTCCTTTTATTTGTTTTAAACTTGCTGCCCATTAATTTCATTTGGTGGCCCCTAGTTCTTATATTATGGGGAAAAGTAAATAACTTTTCCTTATTCACTTTCTCCACACCACTCATGATTTTATAAACCTCTATCATATCCCCCCTTAGTCTCCTCTTTTCCAAGCTAAAAAGTCCTAGCTTCTTTAATCTCTCCTCATATGGGACCCGTTCCAAACCCCTAATCATTTTAGTTGCCCTTTTCTGAACTTTTTCTAATGCCAGTATATCTTTTTTGAGATGAGGCGACCACATCTGTATGCAGTATTCAAGATGTGGGCGTACCATGGATTTATATAAGGGCAATAAGATATTCTCTGTCTTATTCTCTATCCCTTTTTGAATGATTCCTAACATCCTGTTTGCTTTTTTGACTGCCGCTGCACACTGTGTGGACGTCTTCAGAGAACTATCCACGATGACTCCAAGATCTCTCTAGTGATTAGTTGTAACTAAATTAGGTTATTAACACACGGTTAAGGCCAATATCTGTCCTCAGTTACACCAGTGTATGCCTGGATTTATACCAAGGAAACTGAAAGTCCCTTCTTGCAATATCAGAGGTCCAGTCCTGCTCCCCATGTGGCAAATCCTGACCCCGCTGAAGTCAAAGGGAGTTTTGTCATGAACTTCAGTGGGACCAGAATCAGCTCTATGTGCGTACTGCAAAAAGTAATAATTCATAGTTACAATGAGAACCTTCATTACTTTCTTTGCAAATTGCCTCCATACTGTAATACGTTAAAGGGAAAGGTGCTGCAGCTCCTGCCATAGACAATGGAATTCTACGTAAAAAGTACATTTGCAACAGATGTTAAAAGCCCAAGCAATTATTGCTCATTTATAACAACAAATGCAATCTGCTGAAGGAACATGGCAGCATTGATTACAATTTCTTAGGCATTATTAGTATTTCTCTATGTTGGAACAAATGCACAGAAGCCCAGACTACACTTCAGACGATGACTCTTATGTTAGTTGCATATATTTGGGGATCTAGAATTTACAGTGTCAACTAAATACCAGGTTTCAGAGTAGCAGCCGTGTTAGTCTGTATCCGTAAAAAGAACAGGAGTCCTTGTGGCACCTTAGAAACTAACAAATTTATTTGAGCATAAGCTTTCGTGGGCTACAGCCCACTTCATCGGATGCATAGAATGGAACATATAATAAGAGTATATATATACATACAGAGAAGTTGCCATACCAGCTGTAAGAGGCTAATTAATTAAGATGAGCTATTATCAGCAGGAAAAAAACTTTTGTAGTGATAATCAAGATGGTCAATTACAGACAGTTGACAAGAGGTTAAGGATAGTTATCATAAGGAAATAGATTCAAATAGTGTAATGACTGAGCCATTCCCAGTCATAGATTCAAATAGAGTAATGACTGAGCCATTCCCAGTCATATATCCTTATGATAACTATCCTTAACCTCTTGTCAACTGTCTGTAATTGACCATCTTGATTATCACTACAAAAGTTTTTTTCCTGCTGATAATAGCTCATCTTAATTAATTAGCCTCTTACAGCTGGTATGGCAACTTCTCTGTATGTATATATATACTCTTATTATATGTTCCAGTCTATGCATCCGATGAAGTGGGCTGTAGCCCATGAAAGCTTATGCTCAAATAAATTTGTTAGTCTCTAAACTAAATGCCAGTCATCTTATTTTATTTTCAGCTTCTGCTTAATCATCAGACAAATTGTTCCTATGCAGGGACATAAACAAGGGTTCTCACTAGATCAAATTGACAATTTTATGTCTTTCTGCCCCCTATAAGGATCTATTAGTATCGAATTAAGTGAGGTCAAGGCTTCTGAATGACTATTTTGCTATTGCTGCAGAATATAGGAATTGTCATTCCCAAACAGATCAATGCAGTATCCTGCCTCTGACAATGGCCAATGTTGAATGCTTCAGAAGACCTTATAGCAGGGGTTCTCAAACTGGGGGTCACGAGCTGTCACCCTCCACCCCAAACCCCGCTTTGCCTCCAGCATTTATAATGGTGTTAAATATATAAAAATGTGGTTTTAATTTATAGGGGGATGGGGATCGCAGTCAGAGGCTTGCTATGTGAAAGGGGTCACCAGTACAAAAGTTTGAGAACCACTGCCCTATAGCCTCCCTGCACACACACTTTCCACAGTTAATTGTGTTCACTCCCAAACAATGGAAAACACACACACACACACACACACCATAGAATCATAGAAAATTAGAATTGGAAGAGATCTCAGGTGGTCATCTAGTCCAACCCCTGCTCAAAGCAGGACCAACCCCAACCATCTAATTGTTCACTCCCAAACAATGGAGGAGTATAGGCGCATGCACACACACATACACACTCTCCACATCTAATTGTTCAGTCCCAAACAATGGAGGAAAACACACACACACACTGCACAGAATCATAGAAATGAAGGACTGGAAGGGATCCCAGTAGGTCATCTAGTCCAGTCCCCTACATGAACACACACATGCACACTCTGCATATAATTGTTCACTCCCAAATAATGGGATCATACAACAAACAACAAGAGGATCATACAACAAACTGATCATAATTTTATGCTAGTCTTATTTATTCATATTATTAATAATAATTATTATAACTACTACTATCAAATGGTTGCACCCTTCGCTGCTTCTGTTGGCCAAGTTCATTGCACATGCCATGGGCTTCTAGTATTCCTCCATTCCCCCCAGAAGCTCTCTGTCCGCCACCCTCCCCTCCCTCTCTAGTTCAGAGTCTCCCTGCAACTCTTTTCCCCCATCCTCTGTGCTAGGGGCTCTTTCATGTATATGTCTCCCCTCTCATGCATCATTATTATTTTTTTCCTGTCTGGGAGACAAGTCACTCTGGTGCCAACATTTGAAACTCTCTTGGTAGGATGGGCAGAACTGAGATGGGGCAGGGTATTGTTATGCTGGAAGGTATTGATGGCTGATATCAACTTGTTCTTTGATCTGTGGATAATTACATCCAATTATTATTTATTTATTGCAGTGGTGCTGTTATCTGGGGTTCTTTCAACCCAAAGCTCTTGGTAACTTTTACTCTGTGTGAGGTGGTGTCAGGAAATAAATCAAGAGATACATGGCCGTCCGACTGATAGATGGCTGGCACGAACAGGACAACACAAGAGTGCTTTCACTTAAAGCTAAACTTTACTTAGTCTCAAGCACTTACACACGTCTGCAACAGGTTAGTAAAACACCCCCAACCCTCGAAATTACTGAAGCCGAGCGTGGCTTTTGAGTGGCACCGTAACAGGCTTCTGCTGGCCAGGCTTCTGTCTGCCGGTGGGGTCCCGAAGATGCATCTAGAGGGAGCGTCCCTGAAGAGCCCCTTCTGAGAAGTCCAATTACCTCAAACATTTCCCCCTTATTTATACATTAGTAATACAATGGCATATCCCTTAAAGAAAACTTGCTAAGCAAGCAGGTTTAAAAGGTCAAGCACCTTATGATCATCAATTAACCAGAGATTTTTTTTTTCAGAGTGTCCATGCCTTGGGGCCCTGACAAACATTCCCGGGGATGGGGGGGCGCATATAAACAGACTTCTTGTTTTTCTAAAATACATGCATCAGCAATTTCAACACTATTAGCAGGAAGGGTGCGGGGTCAAGCCGCCCTATCTGTGGCTCCCCAAACCCCCTCCCCTCCTGTCTTGGTTATGCTGAGGCCACTGCATGACCAATTTACAACCTGCTGACTTGGCTACTTTTAGCAATAAGCCAGAATGGTTCAATACAGCCTGCTAACTTGACTACTGTTAGCAACACACAATAGTGGTTCAGTACGGCCTGCTAGCTCGGCTACTGTTAGCAACAAGCGATAGTGGTTTAGGCACTTTACTGTTTTGCAAAAATTTCCCCGAACAGTGTCAGTCAAACTCTATGAATCTACGAATGTATAAGGCCAGAAGAGTCTAATAGGTCATCTAGTTTGACCTCCTGTCTATCACAGGCTATTAACTTTTGCCCAGTTACCCCTATATTGAGCCCAATAACTTGTGTTTGGCTAAAGCATAGCTCCCAGAAAGGAATCCAGGCTTGAATTCAAGATATCAAGAGATGGAGAAACCACCACTTCCCTTAGGAGTTTGTTTCAATGGTTAATCACCCTCAATGTTAAAAAATGGTGCTTTATTTCTAATTTGAATTTGTCTGGCTTCATCTTCCAGCCATCAGTTCTTGTCCTGCCTTTCTTCGCTATGTTAAAGAGCTCGTTAATACTCAGTATTTTTCCCCATGAAGGTATACCATCAAATCACCTCTCAGTCTTCTTTTTGATGAACTATAGATTGAGCTCTATAAGCATCTCACAGTAAGTCATCTTCTCCAGCCTTTGAATCGTTTTTGTGGCTGTTTTCTGTACCATCTCCAATTTCTCAACACCCTTTTTAACTGTGGACACCAGAACAGTACGTAGTAATCCAGTATCAGTCTCACCCATGCCATCTACAGAGGTAATATCACATCCCCGTTTCTACTCCCTGATCCCCTGCTTATACATCCAAGGATCGCATTAGCCCTTTTTGCCACAGTATAACACTGCGAGCTCATGTTCAGTTGCTTGTCCACTATGAACCCTAAATCCTTTTCATGGTTTCTGCTTTACAGGATACAGTCCCCCATTCTGTAGATATGACCTGCATTCCTTGGTCCTAGATGTATAGATTTGCACTGGGCTGTATTAAAATGCATTTTGTTTGAATGGGCCCAGCTTACCAAGTGATTCAGATCACTCTGTATGACTGACCTGTATTCATCATTACTTACCATTCCACCAGTCTTTGACCTAGTACCAATACCTGTGGAATGCCACTAAAAACACCCTCATTCGATTATGATTCCCCACTGAGCACTACTTTTTGAGCTGTCAGTCAGCCCATTTTTAATCCATTTAACTGTATTGATATTCTATAGGGCTAACTTTTGTATCAGAATGTCATGCAGTACTAAGTCAAATGACTTACAAAACTCTAAGTATATCACATCTATGCTGTTCTTTTCCAATCAAACTTGTAATCTCACCAAAGAATGAAATCAGGTTTGTGTGACAAAATCTATTTTTCATAAAACCATGTTGACTGGCATTAATTATATTCCTATCCTTTAACTCTTTATCACTTGGATCCTGAATCGGTTCTTCCATTATTGTGTCTGTGATTGATGGCAACCTAGTCAACCAATAGTTATCCAGGTCATCTTGCTTGCTCTTTTTGAATATAAGCACAACATGAGGACTCTTCCAGTCTTCTGGAATGTCTCCTGTATTCTAAGGTTTATTAAAAATTAACATCATTGGGCTGGAGATCTCTTCAGCCAACTCTTTTCGGACTTGTAGCAGGGCTGGCTGCCATCAGAGCGCCCCCTCATGACCAGACAGCTCTGTTTTCCCCTGCTTCAGGGCTCCTTAAGCCAACTCAGATTCACAAAAGAATTCAAACAATCCCCAGAAGGGTCTCATTTATTTATTCCTCAGGTGCCCAATGGCCCTCTAGTTCAGTGTCTCTCCCAGTAGTCCAACACAAAGTCTTTCAAAACAAAACACTCATGCAGTCTTCACCCCAGTTTCACCTGGGCACAGCCCCATCTTCCCTGAGGGCTTGTCAGTCTCTCCCCTACTTCTTGGGCAGGATCTCTCCTTGTAGGCCCATCTCATGGCCCAGCCTGAAATGAGTACCTCTGCCATTGACCACCATAAATATTACACTCTTCCTCTATGTCCAGTGACCACTCCATGGCCCGAACATGTTATTTTTATACACCTCATTCAGGAAACAGGGGTGGAAGATGTAAATTGGATACACCTCCCACTCATTTTAAATTTTACAAAATACATATTGCTTGGAACCTGCCCGGCTCCATGTAAGAAATGATTCAGTTACAATATAAGGCAGACATTTGATTATGTCATGATCCGGTGGGAGGCATATTTCACAGACACAGAAACCGTAGAGGCAAGAGGGACACAGTGGGAACCATACTGGGTGGAACTGGAGCTGGGAATCTTTGGTCAAATCAATGAAAGCTGCATACAGGTCCATGTTCTGCTCTAAATATTTTTCCTGGACCTGCCTTATGACAAAGATCATGTCCATAGTACTACAACCTGGTCTGAAACGACACTCCGCTTCTGGCAGAATCTCCTCAGATATGTTTGCAATGAGTCTGTTCAGTAAAATGCGAGTTAGAATTTTGCCTGCTATACAGAGGAGAGCAATGCCTCTGTAGTTTCCGCAGTCAGCTTTGCTGCCTTTGTTTTTGAACAGTGATACAATAATTGCATCTTTGAAGTCTTGTGGCATTTCTTCTTCCTCACAAATGCTACTCAAGATGTCATGAAACACCTCAATAGCCTTTGGGCCTGCTCCTTTATACAATTCTGCTGGAATATCATCTTTTCCCGATGCTTTACCAGAGTTCAGTTGTTTGATGGCTTTTATAACTTCTTCAACCGATGGAGGGAGATCAAGATCCTCTTTGATGGGTTTCTCAGGTAAATAATCAAGGACACGCTGATCGACTGTGGATGTCCATTGAGTAGACTATTGAAGTGTTCAGCCCATCTCTGTACTATTCCCTCCTTGTCTTTGATGAGGGTTGTGTCATCTGCCGACTTCAAGAGGGCTGTGCCAGAGTTAGATGGTCCGTAGACTGCTTTGAGAGAGTCAAAGAACATCTTTGCATTGTTTTTATCTGTGTAATGCTGGACTTCTGCAGCTTTTCTCTCCCACCACTCATACGGCATCCTCCTTAGTTCAGACTAGGCTTTGCACTATAGGTATTTAAACCTATCTTTCTTTGAGATGGAGGTGAGTTTATTCTGCCATTCAACAAATGATTTCTTCTTGTCACTTAGGAGTTTGGCGACGTCCTTGTCATTCTCATCAAACCATCCTGGTGTATCCTTTTCTTTGGCCCCAGCACTGATTTAGCTGTGTCAATAATCACACGTTTCAACTGTTTCCATTTTTCTGTTGGGTTGCCAGTGATTGGCGGCCATGAAAAAAGCTTGTCATCAAGTGACTGCTGAAACTGCGCCTGATAGTTGGTGTGCTTGAGCTTTGCTATGTTGAAGGCTGTTCTATTAAGTTTGGGACGCCTGCGCTGTGAAGGGACTATATGAAGGTTCAGCATTGCTCTTACCAATCTTTGGTCTGTCCAGCATTCTGCACCAAACATAGCTCTGGTAATTCTGATATTGCGGCTGTCTCGTTGGCGGGTGATAACATAGTCGATCAAGTGCCATTGTTTGGACTGTGGGTGCATCCATGTCATTTTATATTTATCATTTTGCCTAAAGATAGTGTTAGTGATGAGCAGACTGTGTTCTATACATTTACCCAAGAGGAGGAGTCCATTGCTGTTTATCTTTCCCACTCCATTTCATCCTATCACACCTCTCCAGTCACTGCTGTCTCTACCAACCCTAGCATTAAAGTCTCCCAGGAGGATGAGCTTGTCATATGCAGGGGTTGATCTGATGATGGAGTCCAGGTCAGAGTCGAACTGCTCCTTGCTTTCCGCTGTGCTGGTCAGTGTAGGTGCACAGGCACTGATGATAGTGACATGCCGTAGAGGAGTCAGGGGAAATCAAAGTTTCATGAGCCGTTCATTCAGGCCAACAGGGAGGTCGGGAAGTTGTTTCAGAAGTGACGGTCTTATTGCAAATCTGACTCCATGGATTCTGTCTTCATCCTCTGCTTTTTCTTTCCAAAAGAAAGTGTAATTGCCTCCTAGCTCACTGATGGAACCTTCTCCGGCCAATCTAGTCTCCCTCGGTGCTGCAATATCAATATTGTAGCGGTCAAGTTCTCTGGAGACAAGAGCTGTTCTTCTCTCAGGCCTTTGTGCATCACCTCCATCCATAAGGGTGTGGACATTCCATGTTCCTAGAGTGTTTTCTTCTTTATTGTTTTTCAACCGCTGTAGGATGATCTGCCAGCTGTGGTAGTCTGGCCAGATGTTATGGGGCAGGCAATGTTTTGGGCACCTTTTCTAGCCCCTTCCCTTAAAAAGCGTGAGCAGTGCTATCCTAAAAAGGGCTGCTCAGTCATCTAGGATGCTGCCGAACTTCTCTGCTGCCCCGGGGACAGAGCTGAATGGCCCAAGGCCGCCTACGTGACTGCCAGTTCATCTCCATCTGTTGCTTTGCCAGGCCCCCATCGCCGCAGGACTTGAATGAATGATCGAATGATAATGATGATGAGATTTGATAAGATGTTAATGGGATGAGAGTTGCAAGAAAACCTGTGCGGGAAATTTTTGTCCGAGAAAACCGTTGCACCAGGGCAGTCCCTCTCTCTCGGCTGTGGAAGTCAGATTCCAGCAGCATGAAGAATCGTTATGGCTGAGGACTTCCTTAGCTGCAGTGGGTGACCAGGACATCTTCCGTGCCTTGTCATGCTCTCCACGTGCCACAGCACGTTGGTTGCTGAACCACCTTCATGGCCATTGAATCACAAATTGATTTCCCCGGGCAAGTCCACTGGAACAGTCTTTGCATGCTAGAGAAAGGCAGTTTCCCTATCTCGCTGAGGGCAAAAGACCCATCGGCTACCCTTATGGTGCATGAGGTGTATACTAGGGAAGGGTAGTACCTCTGTTGGACGAACCTGTCGTGCTCCTTAGGGATTAGTTCATCCACTTTGGCCCCCACCTACACCCAGCTCTCACCTGTGGCTCCAAGTAGCTGTTTGCATATAACAGCGGCCACACTCTGGTAAACTGCTTCAACAAGCGGGCTAAACCAAGTGAGGGTAGCCAATGCAATTTCCTACTACACAAATGGAAAATGAAGGACAGCTGGATATGACAATGTAGAGAAGACATCCAAACCATGGAACATCTAGTGAACTGCTGCTCTCTAAGATCCTTGTCTGGAGGGACAGCCTTGATTCATTCCATGTCAACAGAAACCACAGATTAGATGATAATAAACCTGGATGTTGACTTTTAATGTTGCTTTTCAAATTGACATATGAAAGAAAGAAAGAACCAACCCCAAAGCCATTTAGTTTCCTTTAAAATTCTGAACTCCTAAATCAAGAGCTGGCAAGGATATTTTTAATTAAGTTCCTTTTCATTATTTGAATTTACTTAATGGGTAACTGCCTGCTGGCTTTTTGCTCCTAACTGCTTGTTTGCTCAGCAGCGAAGCATTTGCTAATTAAAGTACTTTTTAAGTTATTCTGCACTGCAATATTATCATTCCAGAAAGAAGAAATTAAAAAACTGTTTTTGCATGACTGGCAACACACTGGATTCTGCTTTGATCTTCTTTGTTATTCAAGTTTTCAGATTTAGCTATGAAACTTCTACTCCTGTTGTCTGGTATGTTCTCTCCTTGGTATTCTGTACTTTCACTAGGCCTCACTGAGAGTTCTGCGTCAGTTCCTCACATGGTGCAGATCGACTTAGTTCCACTGAAGTCAATGGAGCTATATCGACTGATATCAATGAGGATCTGGCCTTTTATGTTTAGAGCAGCTACAGAATATGCAGTTATATGAAGTGATTTGAGTCCTACACAGATAAATTTCAGGTATTGTAAGGCCCGTGTCCAAACATTTCCTTGTCTGCCCTATGTAGCTAAGAAGCACTCCAAGTGCAAATTCTATATGGATCCTTATGCAGCATCCAGTAAACAGACCACAAGTACAGTAGGCTCAGAGAAGTCTGTGTAATACCACAAATAATTCAGTAAAGTTATCTAACTGCAATGGAAAATTTAAGAGCAAGCACTATTTGACAAGTCGCTGTTCATTTTAAATTTCACACAATGCTTTTTTGTACAAAATTTCCAAAAAGATGGAAAAAATTTCAGAAGCTAAAACTATTTAGCTACCCTCCTGCGGTCATATCTAAACCAATGGTCACCAGAACAAAGGCACTTCCTACAATGAGGAATAGCTTCCAAATTTGAACCTTCTAACCCCAGCTGTTTTGGCTGCACAGCTGTTCAATAAATGGTGCAAGCAATGTATTATAATGGGGAAAGTCTCAAAAATAGCTGAACCGAGTTTGTTCAGTCTCTCTCTCAAAAAAAAATTCACCTTCAAGCAGATTTGCCAGTAGGACTACTGTTGTGCATGGGTGTTTGCAGGACTGGGGCCTAAGCCTGGAAAATTTCAACCAGAAATTTAATGTTTCAGGAACTTATGACAAACAAAAACAAGATTTATAACAGAAACAATTAAGCAGCCTTATCTATAGAGATGAACCACTGAGTGTACTCTCTTCCTCTAGGAGCCTGACCCTGTGCCCATTGAAATCAATAGGGCCCCGGGCTTTGTTACTGATTTCAGTGGGCACAGGATCAGACCCTAATTCAACTAAAGCACCATCTGCAGTAGCACCTAGCATTGGAATAGCATGAAAAAATAATTATTTGCAACTGGCGTACATATTTCATGATCTGGTTCAAAAGAATGGCCTCAAAATTGCTTAGCAAACTTTTTTCTTCATATAATATCTTTTCCTCCACTGAGCTGCATATTTATCAGCTTCTGTCCTAGATATGATTATGAGAGTTCATTTCCCAGAGCACCAGACTTTCTTAATTTAGTTCTTTATTAAAGTAATTGGGGCTTGAAATTTTTTTTAATAGCTGGAAATCCTTTGCTACCTGCAATAAGAATAATTAGCATATTTCCAAGTCTTTTATGTGTGTGTTTTTAATTTGTTTGTTTGCTCTTAGCCCAGAGTTCAAGTTCCAATAAAATTAGAAGATCAGATAATGTAGGAAGGGGGAAATGAATTAGTACAGATGTACTTCAGTTATAAAGAAAAGAATAATACCAGGTGATATTTGTTACTTTAGGAAGACAAAGGAAAGCAAGGTGATCTGGGTTCCAATCCTGGCTCGGCCACAGACTTCCTGTGTGACCTGGGGCAAGGCATTTAATCACTCTGTATCTGTTCTCCATCTATAATACTGGGATAATATTGCTTCCCTATCTCACACGGGTTGTTGTGCAGATAGATCCATTAGGGCCAGATTTTGTCATATTTACTCATATTTAGTGAAATGATACTTTGCAAGTAGTCTCAATGGTCTTACAAACCTGTGAAAGTACACAACAATTGAATCCCCAGTGGGACTACAGTGCATAGTAATGTATCATGAAACATGAGTCAAGATGAAAGAATCTGAGTTTTGGTTTAGTGAGGTGCTCAGAAATAGTGATGAAGGCCATAAAGCCGGTAAATAACCAAAATCCAATACATTCTGTCACAATTTTATTTCTGACTTCTAAAATATCTTTTTATTTCCATCTTGCCTCTGTTCACTCATAGTATGTTTGTTATCTAAGGTTGCCAGGAGATTTCTGAACCCTCCTCTTCAATGTGGACTTCAAAACAGTTCTCATCTCCAGGCTAGATACTACAATGGGCTCTCGTTTGTGCTGACTTTGGAGAGCATCTGGAAGGGGGTCAGCAAGTGCAGAAGGCCAAAGCTCATCTCCCAGATGGCGTATTATTACTGTGAGCATATTTCATCAGTGCTCAGAGCTCTGCACTGGTTACTTATTTCTGGGTGGAATACAAGGTGTCGGTCACTGTAAGAATAGGAATCAAGTAAAAGCAGCAAAGAGTCCTGTGGCACCTTATAGACTAACAGACGTTTTGGAGCATGAGCTTTCGTGGATGAATACCCACTTCTTCGGATGCATGTAGTGGAAATTTCCAGAGGCAGGTATAAATATGCAAGCAAGAGTGAGTCAGGCTAGAGATAACGAGGTTAGTTCAATCAGGGAGGATGAGGCCCTCTTCTAGCAGTTGAGGTGTGAACACCAAGGGAGGAGAAACTGCTTTTGTAGTTGGCTAGCCATTCACAGTCTTTGTTTAATCCTGAGCTGATGGTGTCAAATTTGCAGATGAACTGAAGCTCAGCAGTTTCTCTTTGAAGTCTGGTTCTGAAGTTTTTTTGCTGCAGGATGGCTCCTTTAAATCTGCTATTGTGTGTCCAGGGAGGTTGAAGTGTTCTCCTACAGGTTTTTGTATATTGCCATTCCTAATATCTGATTTGTGTCCATTTATCCTTTTTCGTAGGGACTGTCCAGTTTGGCCGATGTACATAGCAGAGGGGCATTGCTGGCATATGATGGCGTATATTACATTGGTGGACGTGCAGGTGAATGAACAGGTGATGGTGTGGCTGATCTGGTTAGGTTCTGTGATGGTGTCGCTGGTGTAGATATGTGGGCAGAGTTGGCATCGAGGTTTGTTGCATGGATTGGTTCCTGAGGTAGAGTTACTATGGTGCGGTGTGTAGTTACTGGTGAGAATATGCTTCAGGTTGGCGGGTTGTCTGTAGGCGAGGACTGGCCTGCCACCCAAGGCCTGTGAAAGTGAGGGATCGTTGTCCAGGATGGGTTGTAGATCACCGATGATACATTGGAGAGGTTTTAGCTGGGGACTGTATGTGATGGCCAGTGGAGTTCTGTTGGTTTCTTTCTTGGGCTTGTCTTGCAGTAGGAGGCTTCTGGGTACACGTCTGGCTCTGTTGATCTGTTTCCTTATTTCCTCATGCGGATATCGTAGTTTTGAGAATGCTTGGTGAAGATTTTGTAGGTGTTGGTCTCTGTCTGAGGGGTTGGAGCAGATACGGTTGTATCTCAGTGCTTGGCTGTAGACAATGGATTGTGTGGTGTGTCCGGGATGGAAGCTGGAGGCATGAAGGTAGGCATAGCGGTCGGTGGGTTTGATAATAGGAATCAAGATACCGTGATGCATGTGACTGTACAGATGAAATGATGGAATAAAAATGGGAGTCTATGCTTATGCCTGTGTTTCGTCTCTGAGCATTCCCAATGTGAAGTACTGTAGCTCTTTCTGGAAGTATGAGTGGAGTGTTACAAAAGGCTGATAGGGGCACATACAAAGGGAAACACTGTGAGACCAAGGAGAGTTGGCAGTGGGGTTTGGTAACAGAATCTTACCCCCCACATCCAAATTTCCCCGAAAGGGGGGGGCAGCAGAGAAGCATCATAAGATCATAACCCCCCCCCCCTTCTCCCCAAGGGCGGGGATAGAAAGACGGGGTTGTGTTTGTACGTGAGGAGAAGGAGCCCAGGCCGGGGGAAGACGTGGGGCTGAGGGTGTGTAGCGGGGCATGGGCGCTTGTGAAACCGGCCCCAGCAGCCACCTCCCCTCACTGCTCCTGACCGGAGCGAGAGCGACCGTTGGTCCGAGGCGCGCGCGAGGGGGGCGGGGCCCAGGGGGCAAAGCGCGAGCTTCCCTCTTGGCCCTGGGCGCGTGCGCAGGCAAGGCGCGGGGGCGAGCGCCGCGCCCGTGAAGAGGGGAGGGGGCGGGGACGCGCGGGAGAGGGGGGGGAGTCAGCCCGTTACTGACGTTTGGGGCCGGTGGCTCCGGCTGTGGCTCCTCACACGGGGGGCGGAACCGGGGAAGGGAAACAAAGCGAAGGCGCTGCCAGGTAAGGACGCAGCTGCTGCTAATCTCCCCCAGTGGGGAGGGGAGACCTACTGGTTCCCACGGGGTCACCCCCTAATTGCTGGTGGGGCCGGGGAGGCCTATTAGTTCCCACGGGGTCGCCCTTCTAGTCACCACTGAGGGTGGGGTCCTCACCCCCCCCTTCTTGTAAGCGGGGGGCAGCAGGAAAGTGCCTCCCCGCCCCCCCTTACTATAGGGGGCGGGGTCTTCTCCAGCTCCACACATGTTCCTAGTGGGGGGTGGGCAGCTAGGCAGGGGCTCACTCCCCCCCCCCCCGATTCCCCTAAGGGGTGTGAGCAAGGGTCCTGGCTCCAGCGGGGGCAGCAGGAAGGGATCTGCTTCTGAACTCCCCCAGAGGGAGCAGCGGGGGGAGAGCTTAACCCCCCCCACACACGCACCCAAACTTCCCCAAGGGGGGGGGGGGCCGCAGGCCACGAGCATCCCCCTCCCCCCCCAGCTTCCTCGCTTCCCCCAGCCCCAGTTCCCGGGGAAGGAGGCGCGGGCAGCAGCAGCCAGAGCCCTCACTCGTCCTCCACAACGTCTGCACCAGCGTGGGAGCAGGATCCCCAAACCTGCTCCCAGTGATGTGGGGGCAGGAGTCGAGGGTCTTCGCCCCCCCCGACCAAGCGGTGTCCGCCCCTCGGTGGGTCAGGGCTCAAGGGCCGCCTCCCTCCCCCTACTCGCCAGGGAGAGGAGCTCGTTATGGTGCACGATAACCCTTTATCCAGGGCTGGGGCCCCTCTGGGCACAGCACGAGCCATTGCTGGGGGGGGGGGGGCGAGCTGCTGTGACACTGGGGTTGCTTCCGTCCCTTCTTGGGGGGGCGGGGCCCTGCCCGGGGGGGGGGGGGGAGCTGCCTTGGAGCCGTGTCCGGCCGGGTATTTGTGCGGGAGGCAAACGCGCCCCGCGGGGGCAGAGCGTGTGCGGAAGTGGGGCTGCCAAGGAGACCGCGACCCCAGCCACCTCCCTTCGTTCCCGCGGCCCTCTTACTGCCACATCATGGGCAGGGCGGCAAACCCGAGACGGGCGTGTTCTCGCGGGATTACAGCGTGGAATCCGTTCTCCTCGCGGGGGCGCGCGCGCGCGCGCCTGCTTCACCGGCCGGGCGCGCGGGGGCGAGCGCCGTGCCTGTGAGGATGATGATGAGGGGACGCGGCGGAGTGGGGCCAGTCCGCCAGCTGGTTCCCACGGGGTCATTCCCTTTTTCCCAGTGGGGAGGAGGGGAGGCCGATTAGTTCATACAGGGTCACCTCCTTGTTCCCTGTGAGGGGAAGCCTATTAGTTCCCACAGGTCCCCCCCCCCAATTCTCAATGAGGGTCACCCCTCCAGTCACCACACAGAGGGAGGGTGGGGTTCTCCCCCCCACCTTCCTCTGTGGAGGTATTAGGAAAAGGACTTCCCCATGATACATTCCCATAGGAAGTAGTGTCTTCCCCTAGCTCCATATGTGTTCCTATAAGGGGAGGGGCAATAAGGCAATCCCTCCCTCCTAAATTCCCCTGAAGGGTGCATGGAGAAGAGTCCTGACTCTCCGTCCAACTCCCACAATGTAGGAGCAGCCAGAAATTATCTTAACCCCCTTGTGACGGGGTGTAGTCCCTAGGGATGAGGAATAGGCCAGAGAGACTTTTGTAGGTCTAGCCCCACCCCTCGGGCCTTGTCAATCATGCATGAAGGGGGGGAAACTGCAGTGGGGGCGGGGAGGAGCAAGATCACTCTAAAGCATCAGACCGCAGGAGTGGTTGCTGACGGGGCAGAGGGAAGGCTTAGGCAGGAGACCTTCTCCGTGACCCTGAGAAGAGTACAACGGACTCCCAGGGTAAGACAGATAGGCTGAGCTTGCCACAGAGACCCAGCCAGAGCGAATTACCCAAACCCATAACTTAAGGGACTGGGTTGTTTGCAGCGCTGTAGCTCACCACCTCCCTTCTTCTGAGACCTCAGGGAGAGAGTATCCCCAAAAGTGTGGGGTGTTTGTGACTTCCGTTTTGATCCCCCAGCTGGAGAGAGCATTAAGGAGGCTAACAAAGGGAATCCCCCCCACCCCCTTGTGAATAATGGGGAAGTGGGGCTGGTGTTGTGACCACGCATGTAGATAACTGGGTATGGTCAGGTTCCCTGAGTAAGGAACCGTCAAGGACTCTGCTGCATCCCCCCTACCACCACCCAAATTGTTCAAAATGGGGAGAGAGGGGTGGCAGCAGGGGAAGATATTAACTCCCAACATATTTAAATCCCCCAAAGGGGGCAGCAAGGAAGAAGCATAACCTCCCCAGAAACCCAGATCCCTTGCTTCCCTCCAATTCCTAAGGGAGGAGGAGGGGTCGGCAAGCAGAGCCCTCGCTCTTCCTCCACAGTGTCTTTACCAAAGTGGGAGCAGGGTCCCCAAACTTGCCTCCTACTGCCACTGATGTGGGGGCAGGAGTCTAGGGTCTTTGTTTTCCCCCAATTCCCAGTGATCTAAATGGTGTCTGCTCCCCACTTCTAATTCACTGGGGTGGGTCAGAGGGCAAGGGCCCTCTTGCCCCCATCTGCCAGGGAGAGGTGCTCTTTACTGTTCAGAACAGTAAACCTTTATCTGATGCTGTGTCTCATCTGGGTACAACACTAGACATTGCTGTGGGGCAGAGGAGGGTGTTGCTGTGCCCGGGTTGGCAGTGAGACAGTGTGATTGTTTCTGTCCCTTCTTGGTGTGGGAGGGGTCCAGCCTGCTGGGGGAAGGGTGGTACTTGTGCTGGGGGGTGCTTGCGCTGACCTTGAGTGATAGGTGGGACAGCACGGAGGAGGGGGTGTTTGTACATGAGCAGAATGAGCCCATGCCAGGGGGAGCATGCAGGGCACTAGAGGGGGCAGAGTGTGTGTGAATGGGGGAGTGCTGATTTGAAACCTGTACCAGCAATTTCCATTTATTACCCCTGCCCTTTTACTGCCACATCATGGTGAGGGTGGAAAACATGAGACGTGTGTTCTCACAGGATTACAGTTGGAATCTGCTCTCTCCTCTCCTGGTGTGGTCAAGGAGGATGGAGGGGAGGGCCCAGGCACGTCCCTCCTGGGTAGAGGTGCAGGGTGCGGTGCTGAGCACAGTGCCTGTGTTGAGGGGGGGGGGGGGAGGGGGGAAACACAGGAGGGGGGGGGGGAGGGGGGAGGGGGGGGTAAGTCAGCCAGTTAATGGTGTTTGGGGCTAGTGGCTGGTGCTGCAGCTCCTCATAGGGTGGAATGGGAATAAAGTGCAGGAGCTGCCAGGGAAGGATGCAGCGACTGCTAATTCTGCCCCTGGGGCGGGGAGGCGAGGCGAGGGAGGCCTACAAGTTCCTATGGGGTCACCCCAAATTCCCAGTGAGGCAATGTCACCATTTCAGCCAAAACTGAGGGGGTTGGTGGGGTCCTCACTCCCGCCTTCCTGCAGGGACATGCGGAGAAATTTAACTTTGACCTCTTTCTGTGGACCCGCCTCCAGCAGGAGCTCACTCTTCCCTCCTGTGCTCTCTCCCCCCTCCCCCCCCCCCCGCTCCGTAGATAGGAGCTTGCTTTTCCCTCCTCTGCTCCCCCTTGCTCCGGGAGGAGCTTGCTGTCCTCCCAGCAGCCCCTTCTTCCCCCCTCCCCTGTGCACATCCCTGCGTTCCTGTAAGGGGGAGGCAGCAGGAAAGGACTTCCCCAACTCTTCAATGACACATTCCCAAGTGGGGCAGTGTATTCCCCAAGCTCCACACACATTCCTATAAGGGGGAACAGCAAGGCAGGGGGCTCACTCCTCTCAAATTCCCCTAAAAGGTGTGTGGGGAAGGGACCTAACTCTCCATCCTAGCTCCTACAGAGTGGGGGCAGCAGGGAAGGATCTTAGCTTCCTCACGCACTCACCCCCAAATTGCCCAAAGGGGGGGCAGTAGGGTAGGAGTTGAACTCTCCCTCCAAATTCACCAAAAAAGTGGGGGGATAGGGAAAGATCTTAACCCCACACACCCAAATTCCCCCTAAAGCAGGGGAAGCAGCAGGGAAGGACTTAGCATCCCCACGTACCCAGATTCCTCGCTTCCCCACCCCAAATTCCTGAGGAAGGGGCAGTAAGCAGAGTTCTCACCCATCTTTTGCAATATTTGTACCAAAGTGGAGCAGGTTTCCCAACCTGCCCTCAACTCTGAATGATTTGGGGACAGGAGTTTACATTCTTTGCTCCTCCGAATTTCCAGTGATCGGAAAGGAGTCTGTTCTTCCATTCCAGTTCCCTGGGGTGGGTAAGGGCAAAGGCCCACTTCGCTCCCTACTTGTCAGTGAGAGATATTCATCATTATTAATAATAATAAACCTTTATTTCATTTTGTCTCCTCTCGTTAACGCACGAGTCATTATTGGCTGCTTTTGGAGGATGGGAGATGTGGGGTGCTGTTGTTTCCAGGATTGGAAATGATACAGTGTTGTTGTTTCCATCCCTTCTTGGGAAGGGAGGGAGCCCTGGCTCAGTTTGGGGACTGTAATACAAGGACTTGACTAGAATAGGATAGAGTCCCTCACTGGGGCGGGATCTTAAGATGTGCTGCATGTCTCCTGGTTTATTCTGTTCTCTTCTGTGTCAAGGTGGCGAGGAGGAGAGGGGCTGGAGCTCCCTGCTGCCATGGGGGCGCAGGACCGGCCTCAGTGCTTCTTTGATATAGAAATAAATCGGGAACCAGGTAAGATTTGGGGCTTTGCATGACATTTATTTATTTATTAGTGTTTGCTCAGTTTTCTGCTTTATATATTGGATAGGCTCTTACCACTGATTTAGGCAATCAGCGTGTTTCTTGTGGGTTTGATCAACTGTACATAAGATACTTAATATTTCTAGTAGTTTAATATTCTTTGCAATTTGATGTTGTGTTTGGAATGTCTTTCATAGTATTGTGGAATTTTTCTCTAACCAGGTTTTTCCCTACAGGGGTTTGGTAGGGTTAATAAATGCTCAGTACTTTGAAGGTGAAAAGGACTGTATGGTATAAGTGCTAACCAGTTAAGCATCATGTGTGCTTTGTTGTATCTTCAAGATTGTTTGTACAAACAAAACAAACTACAGAAAATGGATAAAACTGATGAGGGGATTGTGCAGGATGATGGAGCTTTATTTATTACAGTTCTTAAAGACACTTATCACTTATATGTAAGTACCATTAGTGGATGGTCTAAAACATCTCTTCCATACCTAGCTCATAGTTCCCTATGAGGAGCAGTATAGTCTGCCAGTTTTGGGAGGTCTGAGTTCTAGTCCCTGTTATGCTATGTGAGTTGCTGCATAGTCTTCACCGTCTGTCTCAATTTCCTGATCTGTAAAGTGGTAGTATTTGTGTCTACCTCACTGTTATGAGGATTAATGTTGTAAAGCTCTGTGAACTTTTAAAGTGCTGTTTAAATGTTGTGTTTCTACTGTTCACTGCCCCAACACACACCCAAAAATAAACATTGTAAAGGGCGATGGCTCCTTTTACTTTCATTTTCTATCTTACCATTTCCCTGAAAGCCTTTAAGTTTAGAAGTATCACTGAAATAAAAGTTTCTCTGTTTATACTTCCAAATTTCTGCCATATTCAGATGTATATTGAAGCCATTTTGCTTGCTTTCACTCTTCTATAAAATCTTCAGGAGCAAAGATTAACTGTTTTCAATAGCTTGTTACAAGAATAAGCTCACTGCAACATAATTCACAGCTGTATTGTTAGAAGTTCACACTACTGTACATTTTCTACACTCCATTTCTGAACAGAAATCAAAAACAGAGCTTCAGTTGTAATACAAAAGTCACAATTCTCCACAACTTTAAATCCACTCTTGTCATAGGATGGGAGCATTCAAAAAATCAAACTCAGAAATAGGTTGTGGGGGGAAGGTTACAATTCTGCATCTTTGGTTTCCAGTCTAAATGCGTTAGTTAAATGGATTTGCAATAGAAAGAAACACAATGCAATTTCCATCCAAAAACTTCCTTTATTGATTCTCAGTGATCTCTTCCTTCTGCATTTCTCCAATCCTGGGAGTTTATTTTAGACCTCATCCTATGTGTTTTGTTTTTGATCGCTTCCCCTAATCTCCCCTACCTTGTTCAGTCTTCTGCTCCCAACTCCACCTGTCTCTTGTTTGCTTTCTGGCCCCTTCCTCAGCCATGTATTTGCATCCACAAGAGGAGGTAGACTGCCAATTTGCCTTCAGTGGCTGACAAGCTAAGGGAGGCCTAAACTACTGCCCCTCTCTTAGAGATTACCTTATATTGTTGGTGCAAATAGAGGAAGGTTGGATATTAATCCTTTCTCTTTCAACTCAGATGTTGTTTGACATATTCTGTGTGTGGTATGATGTAACTTGTTCCATCTTTAAAGTTGAATGATCCTCACAACTGCACAACAATTTTAAAGCTCTGCTGTATTTATTGCAATTGGTTAATGTTTTCCTGTGCAAATGCCAACCATGCTGATTTACAAATTGTGCTAACATTAAGATCAGGAATGATGTATAATGTGATTATGCAGCACCATATATTGGTACATAATAATTCTTTTTGAATTTATCACTTAATTGTACTTCAGAATGTTAACCTTCTTTTAAAATGAAAGCTAAGTCATAGAACGTTAGGGTTAGAAGGGACCGAAAAGGTCATCTAGTCTAACCCCCTGCCAAGATGCAGGATTTGTTGTCTCTCTAAACCAGTGGTTCCCAAACTGGGGTTCGTGAACCCCTGGGGGTTCGCAGAACGTTACAGGGGGTTCACCAGAAAAATTTCACTAATGGTGGACAGAGGACCCCGGGCATTGGAGACAGCAGGTGGGATCCGGTTGCAGGGCAGACACCCCGAGCCCCAGGGAGAGCAGGGCCGGGCAGTTGGGGCTGGCAGCCCGAGTCCTGGCGGTCAGCGGGGGAGCCGGCAGCCCAAACCCCAGTGCTCTGCGTGGGGCTGGCAGCCTGAGCCCCAGGGAGAGCAGGGCTGGGCAGTTGGGGCTGGCAGCCCGAGCTCCACCCCCATCAGCGGGGGAGCCGGCAGCCCGAACCCCAGCCCGAGCCCCAGGAAGAGCGGGGTGGGCGGTTGGGGCATCCATCACACTGAGGAAATTTAAACTTAAATCCCTGAAAATATTCATTTTTAGGAGGGGGTTCACGAGATTTCATAATTTAGTGAAAGGGGTTCGTGGGCTGTTAAAGTTTGGGAACCACTGCTCTAAACCATTCAACCATACTCCACACCCTTATAAAAATGAACAGACAAGTGCTTTCTAGCAGTGAAGATCCCAATATTGCAGTATTGGTTCTGTGAGACTGTTATGGGCTATTATTTGAGATTAGATAAATATTGCATTTATTTGTAATACCATGTCACCCTTAGAAATCCAGTACCTATTTATTCTGTACTCCTTTTGATGACATTCAAAATCTGAATTAAATATAAACTATACAGTGATGTCTGCCTGAATCTGCAGATGGCTTGAAACAATGGCTCTCAGAGATGTGTACTGCCCTGCCTTGCTCCTATCAGTGAGGTATTAATTCAGAAATCTGATGACTGCTTAAATGTCAAAATTATCCAGTTAACTGTGGATTATTTTAGAAAAATATCAGGCTAGTGTGCTTATTCATCATTATTGGATATAGCAGAGAGGTTGGAGCAGGGTGTAGTGGCACATCTAATTATTGTCAAATGTTGCTGTGATGGAGAGCAAGAAATCACCCCCTACCCACAAACATACATAGACATTTTAAAGTGATCTCTGCCTTTGCTGAAAACCGGGAGGATAAGGTGAGAAGCATCCTTTGCATAGTACCAGAAGTCTTGGTTGTCTTCTGGGTACTAAAACCTATAATAACTTCCCATGATTTCCTGGGTGCCCAAAGCCCCAACCTGTCCACACATCCAAAACCTTCAGCTTTCCCCTGATATATACTACAAGGCAGTTACTTATTGTCATGAGATCTGCAGCAATTTAAGATATGGGAACAGTATAAAACAAATTGAGTTTCATATAAAAATAAAGGATAGTGTATTGATTGGTCTGGAAGGCAGTGTGGTGGGGAGAGAATTTGAGTGGCGTTCTCTGCCACACAGTTAGATCTCAGAGTGGTAGCCGTGTTAGTCTGTGTCAGCAAAAAGAATGAGGAGTACTTGTGGTACCTTAGACTAACAAATTTATTTGGGCATAAGCTTTCATGGGCTAAAGCCCACTTCATCAGATGCATGCAGTGGAAAATACAGTAGGAAGATATATACAGAGAACATAAAAAAATGGGTGTTGTCATACCAACTCTAACGAGACTAATCAATTAAGGTGGGCTATTATCAGCAGGAGAAAAAAACTTTTGTAGTGATAATCAGGATGGCCCATTTCAAACAGTTGACAAGAAGGTGTGAGTAACAGTAGGGGGGAAATTAGCATGGGGAAATAGTTTTTATTTTATGTAATGACCCATCCACTCCCAGTCCTTATTCAAGCCTAATTTAATGGTGTCCAATTTGCAAATTAATTCCAGTTCTGCAGTTTCTCATTGGAGTCTGTTTTTGAAAAAAAAAATTGTTGAAGAATTGTGACTTTTAGGTCTGTAATTGAGTGACCAGGGAGGCTGAAGTGTTCTCCGACTGGTTTTTGAATGATATAATTCCTGACGTTTGATTTGTGTCCATTTATTCTTTTGCGTAGAGACTGTCTGGTTTGGCCAATGTACATGGCAGAGGGGCATTGCTGGCACATGGTGGCATATATCACATTGGTAGATGTGCGGGTGAACGAGCCTCTGATGGTGTGGCTGATATGATTAGCCTATGATGGTGTTCCTTGAATAGATATGTGGACAGAGTTGGCAACGGGCTTTGTTGCAAGGATAGGTTCCTGGGTTAAAGTTTTTGTTGTGTGGTGTGTGGCTGCTGGTGAGTATTTGCTTCAAATTTGGGGGCTGTCTGTAAGCGAGGACTGGCCTGTCTTCCAAGATCTGTGAGACTGAAGGATCGTCCTTCAGGATAGGTTGTAGATCCTTGATGATGCGCTGGAGAGGTTTTAGTTGGGGACTGAAGGTGACCGCTAGTGGCGTTCTGTTACTTTCTTTTTTGGGCCTGTCCTGTAGTAGATGACTTATGGGTATTCTTCTGGCTCTGTCAGTCTTTCTTCACTTCAGCAGGTGGGTATTGTAGTTTTAAGAACGCTTGATAGAGATCTTGTAGGTGTTTGTCTCTGTCTGAGGGATTGGAACAAATGCGGTTGTATTTTAGGATTGGCTGCGGACAATGGATCATGTGATGTGGTCTGGATGAAAGCTGGAGGCATGTATTTAAGTATCGTGGTCAGTAGGTTTCCAGTATAGGGTGGTGTTTATGTGACCATCGCTTATTAGCACTGTAGTGTCCAGGAAGTGGATCTCTTGTGTAGACTGGTCCAGGCTGAGGTTGATGGTGGGATGGAAATTGTTGAAATCATGGTGAAATTCCTCAAGGGCTTCTTTTCCATGGGTCCAGATGATGAAGATGTCATCAATGTAGCGCAAGTAGAGTAGGGGTGTTGGGGGATGAGAGCTAAAGAAGCCTTGTTCTAAGTCAGCCATAAAAATGTTGGCGTACTGTGGGGCCATGCGGGTACCATGCGGGTACCCATAGCAGTGCCACTGACTTGAAGATATACATTTTCCCCAAATGTGAAATAGATGTGGGTGAGGACAAAGTCACAAAGTTCAGCCACCAGGTTTGCCGTGACATTATCAGGGATACTGTTCCTGATAGCTTGTAGTCCATCTTTGTGTGGAATGTTGGTGTAAAGCGCTTCTACATCCATTTGGCCAGGATGGTGTTTTCTGGAAGATCACCAATGGATTGTAGTTTCCTCAGGAAGTCAGTGGTGTCTCGAAGATAGCTAGAAGTTCTGGTAGTGTAGGACCTAAGTTTTCTGTGGTATGTATTTCTTTATATTTATGGTTGGTGTGGTTTTTTTCAGCACTAATTGCAAAATAAATTGGAAATATAAGCAAGTGTGAGAACTTTGCATTTGACAGTAGCGCAGAGAGCTATTAATAGTGTAGTGTATTTGTTCTTGGTGTGCTTTTTACCTTTTTTGCAAATGTCATGGAAAAAACACTTCTTAAATATGTATTTATAGGGACAGACTAGTTGCAGTACCTGTTTTCCCAAATAGTCTGGTTACCAGCACATGCATAGTTGAATAACTCCATTTAACGTTGTGGTGTTCTGGATTGTGTTTTAAACATGTCAAAGGTTTGTAAAGCTCTGGATAGGAGTGTGTGTGTGTGAGTTTTGTTTTTCGTTTTATTCACTCACAGGTTTCAGTAACTTATATGGCAGAGCAATGTTTCCTGATTTATTTTTCCCCTTGAGTGGTGAATTTAAAGCTGAATAACCCCAGACTTAATACTTATGACCACAATCCCTTTATCCTCCAGAAAACTTACTGTATTTGCTATTCTTATTTGCTCTCTCCCTTAAATTCTACTGAACTTTCCTTATTAATACTCTCTCTCCTCTCAATCTCTCTCCCATGTGTTTTCTCTTCATTCCCTCACTCATAGTATAGTATGAAAGAGATGGGATGGGGTGGTCTCCTTTGTGAGCCAACTTGATAAATCTTTGGGGCAAGCACGATATCTTTCACTGTTTTATATAGAGCTATGCTCACTGTTAGTGTTTAGTGAAAGACCATAGAGATTTGAAATGAAGCCTAAAGCAAATTGTGTTTAGGAACACAGCAAACTGAAGGCACCAAATTAATCAGAGGTTTAAGCAGAAACTAGTGCTTGGAGAAGATTGATTACTATAGTCTCCCACCTAATTTATTCAGTTATTCAGAAAAAGAGTAATTTTTGACAGTCCTAATCACCTTCAGGTAGTACTCAAATACATTTATATTTGTGGCAGCAGAAGACAGACACATTTATTGGGGACGGGGTTAGTGCTGTGGAAGGAAGAAGTTTTTGTGGGGCTTTAGGTTGCTTCAGAGAATGCAGGGCAAGAAAGGGGAAAAGAATAATTATTCAAGTGTTGCTTTGATAAGACTCTTTTCCCTTAAATGCCCGACCAGAGGGGGACACAACAAGTTTTTTTAACTAATAATTTAAATAACAAAGCTATTCATTTCTCTTAATAGAATAACTTCTTGTGTAAAAAGAAATGTAGCCACCCTTTCACTTTTATTGCAATTTAAAATTTTTGTTTTGGTTAAACTTTTATTCCCATGAATTTCAAACTCTGAGGGATATGTGATCATGCATCTGTTTTTTATTAAATAATTTAAATTTAGGTTCAAATTGTGTGTGGTCCTCAGGCTTCTGGCAGGCTGCCATCGTTACACACTCAATGCTGCAGAGATTGTATGCCACTGTCTTGACATTAGGAGCCTATACTTCATTATGAGCCTCCTATTAATGGTAGTAGGAGTGTGCTGTAATTTTCCCAGTACTCTGTTTGGTCCAAGAAGGTTTTGAAAGGTGGGTAACAGGGAGACTTGCAGCTCAGATTGGATGAGGGAGTTCACCAGGAGAAAAAAGGAACTACATCCTCAACATTCTTTCTTATGTGTTTGTATTACTATAGCACCTAGGAGCCCTAGTGATGGACACCGACCCCCAACGTGCTGTGGGTATCCTGTGAAAGTGAAAGCTCTGAAGGACCACTTAACTAAAGCTGGCTGAAATATTCATTGCAGATTTATTTGTAAACAGTTCATATTTAGCTAACTTACTTTTACTTGTTCAGATAGGTTTTATATGTTGTTCACAAACTGTTTATAGTAAATAATCCTTCAGTATCCAGAATTTGCTATTCAAGGTCTGTGGTTAGTCACCAAAGTCATGTGGTATGTTTTCTCTTCTCTAATTGGATGATCTAATCTTTATAACAGGAAGAGACGTTAAATACATTTATGGGGTGTCAATTCAGTCAGAAAGAAGGAGGGAGCACTTGAGAAAGTTGATAGGCCTAGGAAAATTGAGGACACCAGATGAAACAGGAGGTGGTCACGCACTAAAATGCCACTCTCCACGTATTGCACATGTTCTGTGGGCAGCATGCTACCATCTACAGTTTCTTCCCGCACAACTCCAGTCATGCCCAGAAAGACAGCATTTTGCAACATCTTGCTGCTGCTAAGAAGTCTGTGATATCCTGAAATTCCTTCATGCTGTGAGGCTCACTAGTGGGGATTGCACCGCTATTAAACACCTCATTGTATTCATCTGCCTGCGGACATGTCTATACCATGAGTTAGTGCAGTAGCAGGGTCCACACAGACAGTTATTGCGTGGCACACTGAAGCTTCGTAAGTTTGCACTCCAGCTTGCCGCACACACTAACTCATTGTATAGACATGCCCTAAAAGGAAAAGTGTCAGCTCTGTTGCTGAGCTGTACAATTAGGGAAATTGCAACACAGGAGTAGAACAGGCTGTGAAAGAAGCTGTAAGTACTCATCTACATAGATCGCAGCAGCAAACGTGTTTCCTCTAGTTAGTGTAGATTGGACTTTAATAGTTAAAACCAGGCCTTTTTGGTCACAACATTGGCTACACAATTAAATTGTATGTAGGCAATTGATGTTATACTTCTTCAGTTGGATTGTGGGCTAAAAGCAACAGTACATCTGTGAAGTAGTTTTGTTTAAAGAACTTCGTAAACATTCTTATTTTCCTACTCCTGGGGGAATTCTGCGCCATTGCGCTCACAAATAATTAATGAGCTGTGCATACTTTTAATTTTTTGTGCAGAAAATAGCTTCTGCTGGAAAGTTATTGCAGTTCTGCCTTCTGCCCACCAGAGGGCATTGTGGCACTAGAACAGAGCAATAGCTTCTGGCCAGCAAGGGAAGAGAGAACCTGCAGTGCCGCCTTCACAGTGCCTGTCAGGCCAGGTGAGGAGACAGGGGCTGGGGGTGGGGGGGCGGAGAGAAGACAGCATGGGAATGCTGGCGGGGGTCACAGACCAGGGCTCGTAAGGGCTAGTGGGGGAGGACAGACTGGGGCAGGGGCTGAATGCGAGTGGAGGCGCAGGGCCACATGAGGACAGAGGGGTGGCTGCGTGAGAGCACAGGGACACATGGGGATGGGGGAAGGGGTGTCTGAGTGGGGATGGAGAGACACATGTAGACAGGAGCACATGTGCCTGACTGAATGGGAGAGGCTAGGGGTCAGCCAGGGTCTGCATGGGGGAAGCTCCCTAACAATCCTTCCCTGTCTCTCCTCCTTCCCCCCCCCACAAAAAATACCCCCACAAAAAAACAAAACCTGTTCCATACTTTTCTCACCCATACCCAACAACCTTGCAAGTTCACACCCAGGCTCCTTCCCAGCAATTACTTCCCTCTCCCTCAGCTCCTCTGTTACCCCTGACTCCCCCAAGCCTTTGCACTGCTTCTGAAGGGTGTGGGGAATACGGTTCTGTATTGTAGTTTAAATGAATTATTACTCAGAGTTCTGTTAAGTTAATATGCCTAGTAAGAAATCTATTTGTCAAAAAGCATTTCCTGAATCTTTTTAGCCGTCTGTATTGTTACAGACATACTTGCTGACAGATATTTTGAAATAAATTACCAAAAATAATTGAAACTGGTGTGATTATATTGTGTTATTTTGACAAATAAAATATGCAGAATTTTAAAATATTGTGTACAGAATTTTTTGGTGTAGAATTCCCCCAGGAGTATTTTCCCAATGGCCCTGTGGGCAGGTAAATTTCTGTGCTTATTTTATAGATAGAGTCTGAAGCAAATAGTGCTGAAGGCCAGCATTTTCAAATGTAGGTGCCCAAATGTGGATTTAGATAACTAAAGTTATACAGTCAGGCTTGAAAATGTTGGCATAGTTGACTTGCCAAGGGATTCATAGTCATAGCAGGGTCTTTTAAGCCACTAAACCACTTTTCTCTATTTAGTGCAGTGGTTTTGCAATGTGAAAGACCATCTCAGTTTGTGGCTGAGGGTAGGATGTTTTGCAAAAAGCAGGCAGCATAGGTGTTGGACTGTGAGCTGGATTCTAGCTTGGATCTACTACTGACCTGCTCTGCGATCTTGAGCAAGTCACCTCATTTCTCTGTATTTCAGTTTGCCTTGACTTTCAGATTAGTACTTTTTTGTGGGGCTTTTTTCTCCCTGGTTAAGGACTAATTTTAGTGAAAATCATTATTTTTCATAATGATAGTTAAAATTCTGTTTTATGTAGTGGGTTAGACAATTTCATGGTTCCTTAGAAACCAGTGACAATCCACCAGAGAATGCTTATACCATTGGTCTCTGCTCTGAGCCATGCTGATGGAGAAGTTCTATTTGTTTCCAAGGCTATCTTGAAGTCTAAGCTGACACCAGGTCCTTCTTCCAAGTTTCAGAGCATATTGAAGTTAAGTTCCAAGAGGTAGCTTCAGACCAGGCCAAATCCTCCCCTTTCCTCTGGGATTGAAACACCATGAAAAGAGGAGAGAGATGGTACCATTGCTCCCTAGTGTTGTCCTTCACTTCTGAGAAGTCAATGGATAGCTTTCCAGCAGGAAATTGGCACTAAAGAGAGAGTGCTGAAGCAGGAAACTTCTGCTTTTAAGGGCCCCTGGTTCTGAGGGGAAAGTCTTTGTCCCTTGTTTCAAGGATTAGGCCACCATCCTCTGTTTCACTCTCCTTCTTGGGGGGAGAGAGAGAGAGGATGCAAGTGCAGGACTCTATCCTCTCCTCCTCCTCTCAAACTACATCTTTAGTACACCCAGGAAGAAGCCCATTCCAATTACAACCCCATCTAGGGCAGTGCCACAGATTTACTTGGAAGTGATTAGAATGTAAGAGTTCCTGGAATTTGTCTTGCCACCATTCACGATGGAGTTGGAGGCTCACTGCAGACACGTTTGGTCCACTCTACCTCAATTTAGATGTTTGATTCCACCTTTGGCATAGAAAACGTCAATTAACCCCCTATATCTTGGTTTCAATCCCTGCTTTCTTGGTCTTCTGAGTTGGGATCATTTGTTCCATTCTTATGCTTATGAGGAGGCTGTTCTTTGAGTCGCTTGGCTCTTTATGGCACTTGCAGTTATAAGGTCAGCAACCTAAGAATCAGTGCAGAAACACTCAAGAGCAATTATTTATCTTCCTGATGCTGCATCAGCAATTGTAAGGTCAGCCTCCAAACCTGCCAAAGCACCTATGCATCTTGTTGAGGATGCGTTCAGAATCCATAGGCAAAGAAATTGTCCTAAGGAAAAGGTCATAGACAATAATCTTAATGCCTCCTCTTCTCTAGAGGGTATTATGCTGGAGATGACATCAGTGTCAACCATGGCAGATTTAAATCCTTCTAAGATCTGCTCACAAGATCCATTGGATTTCAAACTTTCCACAGTTGACGAAAAGGCTCATAAGTTTAAGATCTTGAAACTTCATCAACCAGCAGACTGACCCTGCCTTTCAATGCTGTCCTTATGGATCCTAACAAGGGTTTATGGATAACACCTGTCCATCCCACTAGTTTAGCAGAAGACAGACTTGTTATAGCAAGTCCTTCCGGCGGGGGAGGGAATCCAATCCAATTCTCAACACCCAGACTCCTTTTCTTTTGATGTCCCTGGCAAATGGAAAAAAAACAAAATAAAAACCACCACAGGCTACAGTGGTGTCAGGAAGAAGGATCTTCTACAGTGAAAGCCATATTGACCTACCATTTGTCTATTGTGTGGCAATCTGTCAAGCTGTGTTCTGGAAGAACTACAGGAAGAGGTAAAGGAGATAATGTCTGGAAGGTCAGAAAGCAGTGAGGCATTCTTCTAAGAGCAGCTTACATTGCGTCAGACACATAGCTGTTTATTCTGGAGCTATTCTGGAGCTATCATCATAAAAGTGGTCAGTACCAGATCATTCAAGATGGAAAAAATGCTGTTGTGGACAATTATGGAATAATTTACTTCCATAGGAAGTATTTTTCTTAACATTTATCTCTTCTATAAATATTTTATTTATACTATTACATGTAACTATTGGACGTTGATTTTTTTTTTCCAAATCCATTTAAACTCTTGACCTCTATGCATCTGAAGAAGTGGCTACAGCTCACTTCTTCAGAGGCATAGAGTGAAACACACTCTATGCCTCTGAAGAAGTGAGCTGTAGCCCACGAAAGCTTATGCTGAAATAAATTTGTTAGTCTCTAAGGTGCCACAAGTACTCCTGTTCTTTTATCTGTACAACGGTTCATGCAGTGGGGCCCTGATCTAGTTGAGGCCTCTAGGTGATAATGAAATATAAATAACTTTTACAGCTTCAAATGTAACTATCCTTGTACAAAGTGTGCTACCTTAAAAAAAAAATTCCCATTGCTCCTGTGATACTCAAAATATTTATCTAAGGCATAAAGCAATTTAGGTGACTTGTTTCAAAACAGTTGTTATAGACAAAATAAAATATTTATTGTAGGTCTAATTTGACCTTTATTTCTTAATTTCAAGCCACTATTAAGTGATTAGGATTTTTCAATAATTAAATGTGGTGAAGTTATTTCATTTTAATTTCAGGTAAATTGTTCCAGTCACTGTTCTCTTTCCAACCACTTATTTTAATACTACATTTTCAGAACTTGCTCAGTTCTAAATCTACTTCTTAAAATACATTTTCAGTGAAATGGTAAATAAAAATCATGCTTGCTTGTTTATTATGACAAAAAACTGGCAAACCGAAAACTTTGTAACACCATATACTTATATTTTCTTCCAGTTGGTCGAATTATGTTTCAGCTGTTCTCAGATGTATGTCCAAAGACTTGCAAAAACTTTCTTTGCTTATGTTCAGGTAAGTAATTTTTTCCCATTATTATTAATCATTTATTGTTAATTATCATTACAGTTGTTTCTTAGTATTAGCTACAGCACCATAATTGATTTGGTAGTGTGTAATGTGCAGAATACCATGAACAAAGAGCACAATTCCAGCCCCCAAAATTTAAGAATCTAAATGCATAAATGCATACCATACAGAGAACAGACAGTGGTGAGTGGATATTATAGCTGGTAGGTTTTGTGGAACAAGTGTGTTTTTAGAAGTTTCAAGGACATTCAGAATACTGGGTTGGTAAGGGGGGATTGCAGGTGGGTTATTCCTGGTGCTCGTTAGGGGAATAAAAGATTGTGAGGGTTTGGTACCAGAGAGTGGATTGGGGACTATAAGAAGTTATGCATGGGTTTGACAGCTGAAAGTGGAGATCGGAGCACTGGCAATGTAGCAATTACCCACATTTATGTTATGTTGGGGATGGCAACATAGATGAATTACTCATTTTCAGTAACTCATTGCTGTTTAGTTGAGACTGCATATACTCCTGCTCCAGCTTTTAAGGGTTTAAAAGCTAACTTGAGTGGAGCAATTGACAAAAGGCGTATTCTAAAATTTCATCCCACTGTGTGAAATACATAGATATTTTTCACATATTTGAGTACATAACCCTACTAAGATTTTAAGACAGTGTTTTGTCATTAACTATCTTTTTTTTTTTTTTTTTTTTCCTCTCGCTAACAGTACGCTTATCTATACGGCCTATTGGCTAAGTAAAGTGAGACCCTGGACTCAGCTCAGGGGCATGTCCTTCTGTGTATATAATGTGATGACTTTTCAACACCGCATCCAATCAATTCTAACATTTCAGTGAATGTTGTAGGCATCAACGGGCAGAACTCTGAGTTTGGTGAAAATTGGAAAAGCCTGATTTCCACTAGTCAGGCCCACAGAATGCCCGTATGGTGCTGCAGACAGAAATCTCTATCACTCCCTGCTTCTTTTGTACACACATCACTGCCAGCAGCTCAATAGGCTGCTCTTTTTTGTTGGGTATACAACTTGGCCTACATAAGCAGAACTGTCAGGATTTGTTGGGATTGTGTTTGTGATGGAGAACAAAGATTATTTAGTGGCAGCCAGGATGTTTGGGGTGGGAATGTGTGTGAGAGTAAAAGGCAACATGGAGGTTACAAGTCTGGGTAGTGGGGACATGGGAGAGCATGAGGGGGTCAAAGTGTCAGGAACTGACTATAATGACACTTAATTTCCTTTCTCTCCTCTTGGCCCAAGGGCCCAGGAAGGTGAATTTCCTCAGCCCTATAAAGTGCTTTGAGGTTCTCATGTGGGTGGAGATCTCCAAGGTTAAGGGTAGGGCATTCGGGTTCAGGGATAGAGACTCTGTTCCTGCCCTTCCCACCACCTGCCTGTTACATACAATTCTGCTGATTCCTTAACAGTGACATGGCCTGAAGGGTTGTGGTGCTGCACATCAATTTTGAAATATTAGGGAATGTTCTAGGCATCAGTGGGCATAACCCTGTTGATTTTGACCAAAGTCAATGAAAGCCCAATTTCCACTGCTGTGAAAAGAAAATCAGGCTCAGTGTATCCATTTGGTGCTGCAGACAGAGGAATCTCTCTGGTGCCCCCTCCCAATGCATATACATATCACAGGAAGTTCCTGTCTGCAGCAGTGCTCAGTGCTGCTGTCCTCCTGGGTCAGCCTCCTTAAAATACTCCTTTTGGTGCTGTGACCAGATGCTGTCTGCATTATCCTAGTATCTGGGGCTCCATCCCTTTTCCCTTATCTGTATGAGGCTGTCTTACATTCCCCGTTTTGATGGCGTCGCTTAAGCTCCGAGTTTCCCAGAAAAAATATATCCCTGCTTAGGGGTTTGGGCAGTAATTTGACTTTTTTAACAAATAAATTGGTGGTAGTTACTTTTTACATTTCCTTTCACCAGGTGAAAAAGGAATTGGAAAAACAACTAGAAAAAAGCTGTGTTACAAAGGCTCTACTTTCCATCGTGTGGTTAAAAACTTCATGATTCAGGGTGGAGACTTCAGTGAAGGTAAAACAGAAAATTTTTTCTCTGTGCTAAGAGATTTAATTGCAGTTCTAATTTACAAAGTTAAAATTACTGCCAGAAAATTCCTTAAATGTGTTTATACTTTGTAGATATTAAAGCAAATATTACATTATTTTTCATTCTTGTATATTATAATTAAGATTGTATTTAGAATTGCAAATATTGTGGAGTCTTTGGAATACCATAAGAATCCCCTTAGGTATTTTTTGATACTGAGGTTCTAAAATGTTCTTGTTAGATGTTAAAAAATATATAGTTTTAAAACACAGATTTCCTTGCCTGAGTTGCTAACGCTATCTTTTGTTGTTTAAAGAAAACACCTTAAATCTAATTTACTTTAAATCTTTTCTTTGTTGCATTTTACACAGTGTGGGCAATGCTAGTAATGTTAACTCTGATTCTTTTGTGCTGGTACAATACTGCATTAAAGGGATGTAACTATGGGAATAAGTACAATGGTGATGGGTGCATTGAAAATACTTATTGGATGAGCCTCCAAATGCAAATTCAAAGCGTCAAGGACTTGTTCTGCTTCTTTTCCCCCAATATACACACAACTTAGTGTCCCTCCCTCAGCCCTTCCCTAAAATGTTTGCCCTCCCCAAAGTGGATTTTTCTTTACCGCTGCACTCTTACTGGCCTTGCAAATTGAACTCTCTCAACTGGTAAAAGGCTGCCTCTGCAGGTACGTTGTACCAACAAAGAAGCTAGGGGACAGATATAGAGTGGGGTTGCTTTGAAAGAACTGGTAGCTACTTTTTCACTTCTGTGGCATCTGAGCCACAGCTGGATTTCTGTGGGCATGGAAAGCTGTCAACCTTGTTTGTTAGCTCTCTTCTCTGATACCTGCTGCTACTTTTTCCTGTTTCCTCCTGTTTGCAGATCAATAAGTGCTAAGGGAGAGGAGTAGCCTTTGGAGCAGTGGTGGGCAATCTGCAGCCCACGGGTTGCACATGGCCCATCAGGGTAATCCACTGGCGGGCCGCGAGACAATTTTACATTGACCGTCCGCAGGCATGGCCCCCAGCTCCCAGTGGCCGCGGTTCGCTGTTCCTGGTCAATGGGAGCTGCGGGAAGCAGCGGCCAGCACGTCCCTGCAGCCTGCATCACTTCCCGCGGCTCCCATTGGCCGGGAACGGTGAACCGTGGTCACTGGGAGCTGCAGACGGCCGTGCCCGTGTGTGGTCAATGTAAACAAATTGTCTCGCGGCCCGCCAGCGGAGAACCCTGACGGGCAGCAGGTTGCCCACCACTGCTTTGGAGCCTCACTTGAGTTTTTCCAGTCCCCTCCTTCCCCAGGGCAAGCTTTACTGGACTGTGAACTACAACACTGCTGCAAAGGTCTGAGTTGCAGACTCCATAGGGGCATATTTAAAGCCAAACAAAAATATTTCATGAAATTAAAAGAAACTCTTCATGTTAGACTTTATAAAACTTTTGTACAAAATCTAAATGTTGGATATTTGATACTTGAGTGTATCCCTTTAGTTCATATTATTTACAAATAGTACCTTTTAAAAATAATTTGTCACTTACTATTCTAAAATTGTTTGTTTATAAAGCAAACTTAAAATCTTCTGATAAAGTTTAATACATGCTTTTACTACATAGGTAATGGAAAAGGAGGTGAATCTATTTATGGTGGATATTTTAAAGGTAAGGGCTAATATGTCTTTATGGTCTGTTGCTTCATTTCTGAGATAAAAGAAGTTTTAATTCCCAAGATATTTAATGTGGAAAGGTCTACTTATAGGTCACCTTTTGCATGAAACTAATGTTGCATGACAGTTATTTTTATATGCATGGATTTCAGATACATTTATTGAGATATTTAATGTTAACTGACAAAATTAATTAAGGCTAACTTTACTGGTTAAACGTGACTTTCAGCATGGAGGTTAGGCAACTTTATTCATGAAAACTCCTATCTTCCTGCCTAAAACTGTCAACATATTCTTTTGTTTATAGAGAATGTGGTCTTTTGCAAAATGAAAAGGTAAGAGACACAAGCTCAGTAACACAAATTCAAACTCTGTTCCCTTGCACCCTCCCTAGTAAATATGTGGACAACTGATAATGTATCAGTTTGTGGATGGATATCTGTATTGCTTGGAGACGTGGAGAATTCTGTATCTAACTTTTTTGAGGGGAAATTAATTATTTGGAGAATAAATACTTGGAATTATTCCCAGTTCAAAACAGTTCTTTTTTTCTTTAAAAATACTGTCCATTTTTTCCCTCTGAGGTTTGTATATTTAGTGTTTGGTTTCTAAAAATATGTGGCTGTATTTATACTCCTGTGCAAGTTATTTATTTGCTTGCATAGAGCAGATAAATGTACACCATTCACCTTCTTTCTAAAGCTTTTTTGGAAAGAGAGAGGTGTGAGCGTTTGTAATGGTAATCAGTGCTTTTAGGAGGCAAGGTACAGAATAATTTTTAAATGTAAAAAATGGGAAGTTATTGTGCTATTCCAGTTTTGACACAAGCCTGTACATAAGCTGTTGGGTGTTTCATGTATTGTGTGCTGTGAGCAATTCTTTGTAGTTAGGTGCATGCTGTGAAGTTTCTTTAATATGTTATAAGGAAGCATAGTTAGATGTCAGAATATTACAGCTGTTAATCAGAAGCAGCTATATGAACAGATCCCTACTCTAAAAAGTTCAGCTCTTGTTTCTAAAGAATACACTTGGATTGGTAAGTGCTAAAAATCTGGTACTGTATATTTGTCTGCACTTTTAAACATTAATGGTACAACCTTAAGTCTAATATGAGTTTGTGGTAAATTAGTTGTGTAGTTATTTCATTTTGATGATTGAAAATATTTTAACTGCACAACTATGGGTCCTCTTTACGTAGTTCTTAGGATTAAATAATACATTCTTATTTTTCAACCTCTAATCTGTCTTTTACAGTTGGGTTGAAGAGGAGGACGTGTTTTACTCCTCCCATGCAAGTGTCACTATTAAATTAATTTCCTTTCGGATTTTGAAACTTCAAGTTTGGGTTCCGTAGATTGCTGTAGTGCACTAGTTAACACCCTGGCAGGGAAAAAGTTGTTTAACTGTGTCTTCCTACCTAAGTTATACTCAACATGATGTGTAAATGATAGCATTGAATATGTTCAGCCATGTTTTAGGATGGGAGAGGGAGAGTCTGTTATTAAAGTGGCTTTCTTTCAGGAGACATTGTTGGGTTTAAGTTGTTGGAAGCGTATGATGAGTTCAAGTTGTTTTGAAGACAATAACAAAACATTTTAAATACATTTATTCTTAACAATATGTTTCAGATTGTTTCTAAAGCAGTTGTGACTTTATAAAAAAAAGCAAACTCCTGTGTTCTTTACTTGGTATTTCTGACTTAACAAATATAAATCTGTCTCCGCCCTTCATTTTTGAGAGATTTTGCATAGATTTCTTTTTTTTTAAGTGTTCAAGTTTCCTTAGTGAGCAGAAGAAGAATTTCTCGTTGTACTGTCCATGTGCTGCTAAGAAAATTATACTTGTATTCATTTATGGGGGAAACTAACATTTTTTTTTTTCCCCTTCAAACAGATGAAAACTTTGTTCTCAAACATGACAGAGCGTTCCTTTTGTCAATGGCAAACCGAGGCAAACATACCAATGGTTCCCAATTTTTCATGTGAGTAGATGTAACTTTAGAGCTGAGCTTTTCTTAAACAGAGAAGCGCTGTTCATGAGAAAGATGGTATTGCTAAATTAAATATATATGGATGTTTGACTAGAATCCAATGGGTACCTGCTGCTCTCTGAGCTATTGTAATTAGGAAACATTAAATACGATAGTCTCAATTTATTTGTGCTTTTCTGGAGCATGAGAATTGATCATATATTAATGTTACTTGTTTGTTGCTTCTTTTTCTAAAGTAACATTGGCCTAGGCTTTTGTGTTCATTAGTGTCCCTGGGGTAGATTGTTTTTTGCTTTGTGTTCTTCAATATCATGCACATGAAATAAATTATAATTGAGCATCTGTAGACTCCAAACTTCAAAATTTTATGTGGCAAAGGACAAGATGTCTAATATATAGACAGTTTAAATGTCAACAGTTGCGTGTGTTTTCAAAATGTGGTCTGTTTTTGTGGGGTATTCTTTCTTACTATTCAAGTCTATCCCTGAAGTGCCTTTCTTCTCTGTTGCTGCATAGTACTGTACATATCTGTGTACAAATGGCTTTTCTGCCAACACTGGTTAAACTGGATTTAAATTAAGGGTGTTTGTTGAAGGGACTGTAGAAGAGCCCTTCTCATACAGTTCTTATTTCTCTTATAAAACACTCCAGTTTATAAGCATATTTCTGTTACAATATGCAAGTTACTTGACTAAAGTACAGCTCTAACAGGAATAACTGTTCTATACTGAAAGAAATAACTCACGTTTTGGCTGACATCAAATTTTAGGCTCACTAATATCTCTCTTTAAAATTTGCTAATGTTTGACCATGCATCTACTTCACTATCTTTTAAAAGTTGTCCTCCGTTTTAACATTTCACAGTGCATATATGAAAAAAATCTGGTTTCTAACTTTGGGTTTATGTTGGGGAGGAGGCTTTCCTTGTGAAGTATCTTTCCATTGTTATTCTTCAGAAATTAAACAATAATATAGTTTGTTACATTAAAACTTTGTTTACTTTGCCATCTTTCTTGACGGATAAGAATGAATGGCGCTTCACTGTCTTCAATAAAGGAGTAAATTGTCCAAAAGGATGCTCATTTTCTTTGCTGAAAAGAGGTCTTCAACGTAATCCAATAAGGTTCAGATAAGAGACATTTTTAGGTCACTTCCTAAAGAATGTCCTAAAAATGGAAAACAAATAGAAGCACAAGAGGCCATCTTTGGAAATTGATTTACTTCTGATTTGACACTCAGAAACCCTCTGCTCCCCAAAAAGCTGCAGGTTTGTGGTGCCACCTGCTGTTATCTCTGTCAGTGTGGCTGGAAGATGGCTGTGTATTACTTAGTACAGTACACTTTATACATTAAGCTGTGTATAGATAACATATGTTACATACATCTATAAAATTACATAACTTACAAATAAGTATTTAAAACAGATTAGTTCACTATTACCTTTTAAGTGTAATATATAGTGACTTGCTTTTTGATTCTCAAGTCATAATTTTCCATTTTTGAGTTTATCTGAACTGTAAATTTGAAAATTTAATGAGCTACATCAATCAAGAAGCTGCCATCTGAGGGCTCTAAAGTTTCTTTTATGTTTCCCATATTATATTTAGATATGTGTATCAAATTTTTTTAAATAGACAAGCTGAGTGTTTGCTGTGTTTAGGTTAACTTTTTTTTAAATAAAAAAGAACATTAAGATAACATTGAATTCAAAATTTAAATTATTCAATTTAATCATGGAAAGATAAATATTTAAAGAAACATTTCTATTATACTCTTCAAACATATGAAATGTTTTTAAGAGCACGTGTATTTTAAAAACTGCATTAATTGATATCACTTTTGTTTCTCTCTCTCTCAAAGAAAAAGTTTTACAGTTAAGCATGAATCCTGCAACTGATAGCTCACAGGGCGGGACTGCTGCAACCATACAAGTTGCATTGAAATGCTGCACAGGTGCAGCAGTATGGCTATGCATGATCAGTTGCAGACGCGGGGTCTTCTTTAGTAATTTTGATTTGTGGTTGGGCAAGGGTGGGTCATGAGAGACCACAAAATACAGCCATGGCTTTCTTTTCATGCAAACTCTCCTTTATGGGTATAAACTCACAAATCATAGCAACTGCTCATAAGATAGCTTCTAACGTGCACAGTTTCAGGTTTAGATTGCTCTTAAAAAGAATTGTTTCCAGATTTCACTCCCAATGATTTCATCGTTTAAAAGTTTAAAATGTAATATATTAAAGTAGTTGTTCTTACTCAGCAAAGTTACCTCTACTTACAATATTCCTCCAAGCTGAATGCCATTAAGTTTGTACAACCTGATTTACCCTTATTAAAGTATACAGTTCTTGAAACCCAAAATAGTCCTTTCCTGACCTCATCCTTCAAGCTGTTTGAGAGGCAAAATTAATATAATCTTAATATTTAATATTAAATAGAATGTTCATTTTAAAATATATAATTCTGTTTATATAGCTAAAAAGATTATTGGGTAGGTTTTAAAGGACATTTTCAGACTTTAAATAAAACACAGTCAAAGCTTTTTGAAATGATAATCCAACTTGTTGGATTTATAGAAGGAGATACACCTCTACCTCGATATAACGCTGTCCTCGGGAGCCAAAAAATCTTACCACATTATAAGTGAAACCGCGTTCTATCGAACTTGCTTTGATCCGCCGGAGTGCGCAGCCCTGCCTCCCCCCCGCCCCCCGGAGCACTGCTTTATCGCGTTATATCAGAATTCGTGTTATATCAGGTCGCGTTATATCGGGGTAGAGGTGTATATGTCAACTCTTCCTTAATTTTGTTTTCAATCTTGCACATACAGGATTTGGTGCATGATTGGATAGCATATTCTGATATTGCACATATTTGTATTGGTGTCAAGAGCTTTACATTTCTCCACAGGGTGGATTTGATTTCCTAGTCAGGAAGACTCGATTTAATCATGATTTTCTACATAAAAGTGCACTCTGGTTGGTTGTTATAACATTAATACATATTCTTCACAACTCAGAGATAGAAGCAGTTTTCATTTTTGGAAGGTATACGCTATACCAGTGGTTCTCAAACTTTTGTACTGGTGACCCCTTTCACATAGCAAGCCTCTGAGTGCGACCCCCCCCCCCGTATAAATTAAAAACATGTTTTTATATATTTAATACCATTATAAATGCTGGAGGCAAAGCGGGGCTTGGGATGGAAGCTGACAGCTTGTGACCCCCCTCTCCCCCATGTAATAACCTCGCGACCCCCTGAGGGGTCCTGACCCCCAGTTTGAGAACCCCTGCACTATAAATTTTTAAACAGTGATTTATTTTGAAAACTTCTCAGATTAGTTTTACAGCTATATCAGAAAATGAATGGTTGTTTGGTTATTTCATTTACCAAAGGTAAATGAAGCAGATAGTTTACCTCCCAATTACTTCATAAATATCTCCAATTCAACAGGTTAATCATTAATATTTGGAGGATTTTCTTGCTGTATTAGGAGGAGAACATCACCAGACAGACATTTCAATTGTTTTATTTAACTAAAACAACGTTAAGTATTCTGGATTTTTTTCTTCAACAGCAAACACATAATATTTTAACGAAAGAAGTATATGTTCCTCGCTTCTCACATTTATCTCCAGACTTTTTTCCTTGTACAGATCTATTCCGCCCCCAACAATCTTCTAGTCATTTAACTTTTTGAAACTTTGCACTTTTAGAGAGAGGTAAGGTCCCTCTGTGTACACAAATTTGCAGAGGGACAATAGAGTTGAGGTCTGTTATTTCTCACCTCTATATATTATTTATTTATTTTAAAACATTTTTGCTGTTAACAAGCATGTTACCTCTGGAGACACAAATACACAGTTTGAGAACTGCAAAACTAAGCATCTCTGATGGTATCTTCTAGACTCAGCACTGAGTCCCATTGGGTAAATAGAAAGATTAACCTAAATAATCTATACAGAAGCCTGTGGAACCACATAATATTGGGTTCTTAATCCATGAACTGTTGGAACTCATTTACAAAACTTTTCTTAAACATTACATGAATATATTGTCTCATACTATAGAATTAGAATTTATAATCCCTATTCCATGATGAGAGATATCTTTGAGCTATACTGTATCTTAATTAAAACTATCTTTAGATAGGTTTTTTCCTCAAAAAGCATTTTATAAAAAAATTCCAATTTAAATTAAAAAAAACTTTTTTTTTTTTAAATTATTATTTTTATTTTTATTTATTTCTCCATACAAACTGAGGCCCCAGTCTGGCAAGTGTTTATGCATGTGCTGAACTCTAAAACCATGGATTAATGCTTGGAGTTAAGCATAAGTGTTTGCAGGACTGAAGCCTAAATAGAAATAAAGGATTGCACAACTTTAAAGACATGGTCGTTCAAAATGACTTATTTGTTGGCCTCATTTTAAGAGGGCCTTTCCTCTTATCAGGCATTAGTGCTGTTTGGTATAACTGTACTTTTCAATATCCTATTAGGCTGTGAATATTCTCTTGGCTGATAGACTGGATTAATGCACAGTTGCTACTGTCCAGTATGATGCTCCACCAAATGCCCAATGAAAAACAAATTTAAATTGAATTATTATATTGTGAGTTACTTGAAATTGATTATACTGGACACTAATGCTCTGATCTTATAAGCAGAGAATTTTACTTATTTCAGACCGCTTCAGTTGTACACCTCTACCTCGATATAACGCTGTCCTCGGGAGCCTAAAAATCTTACCACGTAATAGGTGAAACCGCGTTATATTGAACTTGCTTTGATACACCAGAGTGCGCAGCCCCGCCCCCCTAGAGTACTGTTTTACCACGTTATATCTGAATTCATGTTATATCGGGTCACGTTATATCGAGGTAACGGTGTAGTTCATTAATAGGAATGTCATGGATGTGAATGAGTAGGGCAGAGAAACTGGTCTCTTTTCAAGCACTGGTAGAGAAGTTTAAATGGAAAAGACTGAAGAAATATGGGGGGGAGGGATAGCTGAGTGGTTTGAACATTGGCCTGCTAAACCCAGGGTTGTGAGTTCAATCCTTGAGGGGGCCATTTAGGGATCTGGGACAAAAATCTGTATGGGGATTGGTCCTGCTTTGAGCAGGGGGTTGGACTAGATGACCTCCTGAGGTCCCTTCTAACCCTGATATTCTAGGTTAGGGGGAAAATTAAGGATCAATTTGAGAGAAGAACAAACAAGACAAAAAAAACGTTTAGAGAATAAGACATGGTCACAGAAACATAATGAAGTGTGCTCTGTGTCACAAGTGGTACATAAAAGGCTTTTATTGTTAGACTATTTTCTGCCATTTAACTTTGTATTATGATTATTAAATGCAGGGAATGATTTGGTATGAATAGAAAATACTTAGGTGAAGACAAGATCACATTTATCGGAATAACCAATCTTTAAATGTACTAATAGGAATTATTCTGTTCACCAGTGTTACTGAAGCACATTGTTGCTTAATTAAGTAGATGTTCAAGAAGTCTACTTTCTATACCATTTGATTTTAAATATTCAAGGTGTTGCTCCTAATATTTCATGGGAATATGCTGCAGGTTCTTAGATTTGGCTGTTACATGTTGAATACAAATTATAAAGCAATAGTGTAAAGCTAAAAATTACCCATTTATATTTTTCTCATAAAGGACCACTGCCAACTTCAATTTTTTATATTAACCACTTTCAGATAATTCAGGGTTCTGGGAGAACACCCTTTAAATATAGTACTGTATATACTCTATCATAAGCCAGTTCGTTTATAAGCCGACCCCCCCAAGATGGATAAGTAAAAATGGAAAAATTTTATGACCCATTCATTAGCTGACCCTATAATTCAGGGGTCAGCAAACTTTGGCTCCCGGGCCATGAGGATAAGCCGCTGGCGGGCCGAGATGGTTTATCTCGAGCGGCCGCAGGCACGGAGGTAAACCTAAGTAAACAAAGTGTCCCGGCGCGCCAGTTGCTTACCCTGACGGGCCGGGACAGCAACTGGTGGGGAAATTTTTGGGGGGGGAGAAGCTGGGGGTCAGGGGAGTAACCCCTGTGACCACCTCCCACATGACCCCACCCCTAGCCTGGGACCCCCATACTCTCCCCATCCCATCCCTTCCCACCTTATCTGGGGAGGGCCAGGGGAGGATGTCTCTGGCCTGGCTGGAGCTGCTCCGGCAGGCTGGGCAGCGCGGCCGCAGCCTGCTCCGGCGGGCCAGACCAGGCGGCGTGGCCGCAGCATATTCCAGCGGGCTGGGCCGGGTGGCACGGCTGCAGTGTGCTTCAGCGCCCGGCTGCAGCCTGCCAGCCCCGGAGCTGCAGCTGCTTCGGAGGCTTGGGGGAGAGCAGCGTGGTCAGAAGTGGAGAGACTCTGGCCCCGCCTCTTCCCTTCTGACTGTGCTGCCTCTCCTTGCTCCCTCTGTTGGGGGGAGGGGCTGTGTCCCACCTCTCCCTCTCTATACCCGTTTATAAGCCGACCCCTTTCTCTGGTGCTTCCCTTTTTTACTAAAAAAAATTCAGCTTATGAACGAGTATATAGGTATGTCCTGACTTTTTCTAAACCTTGAAAAACAAACAAACATTTTCCTGATCCCATGTAGATATTCAGAAGTGTTTTTTGGATGGGACAGAAATCAATACTGGATATACTAGGATTAACCTTCTTTCTCCTCACTGCCCAGTGCCTGCTCAGTTTTAGATGTGCTGGTGCTGTTACTGGTAAATATCTTCTTGCAACGCCTGGGGAAGAACATGTGTGAGCCATCCTAGAGTGGTGCATGAGTATAGTGTGGTAATAATTATACTAGTAATACATGAGACTACAAGTGTAACTGACCATCAACAAAACAGTGAAACTGAGTACATACAAAATGTTATAACATTCACAAAGGCTCTGATCCTGCAAACACTTGTTGGCAGCATTACTTTTCACACACACAGTTGGGGAGAGGGGGGAGTTCAAGAATCCAAAGACAGACCTCATTGATTTCGGTGGGACTACTTGTAATAGTAAGATAAGCACATGTATTTGATTGCAGGATCAGGCCCAAAGTGTAAAAAAAACAAACAAAAAAAACCGAAGACTGAAAAGCTAGAAAACACATTTTCTCTTCGTTATCGTAGTATAGATACTACTTGTAACAATAATAGGTACACATTTTTCATATTATGATCTTGTCAGTATTTCTTCAAACTAACCAGTTAGCCTACGGAGAATTCAAGTGATTTTTTTCCAAAGCTCCTTGAAGATGTGTGAAAATATTGTTCCCCATTATTTTGAAGTGTATGGAATTTTTGCATTTATATCTTAAGAGTTAGTTTATGAAGTTCTGAAGCCATTTGTTTCTGCACTAAACATCATTTGAGGAAAAAATCTTACTTAGTATCAGTTTAATGCTGTGCTCCACAGGAATTACATGTCTACTTTTTCATGCTGATAAATTAATTCCTGGTAGAATTTTAACATTTCAGAAAGTAACATTTCTGAAGCGCAGTGACATGTTTTGTAACAAAAATAGAATAAACATCTTTGAACTCCTGAGTGAAGAAGAAAACTCATTTTGAGGGTTGTGCTATATGATGATTATTACAGCCACTTCTGTATATTACCAATGACTAATTGGAAACCGTTAATTACTAAGCTTTTCGATTAAGGTCTTATAATGTGAGTATCCCAAATAACATTCAGAATTTTTCCATTATTACTACTTTGAAGTAAAATTTTCTATTTAATTTTATTTGTACTATTTTACAGTAATGTTTTCACCCCTCAGCTCACAGAGAGCCGAAAAGCTACTAAACTACTAAATAGATCAAAGGGGATTCAGTGTTTTTGACCACAGTCCTTCAAAATGCTTATACGTGCTTAATTTTAACACAGGAATAATCCCATTGACTTGCACAACTCACATGAGTAAAGTTAAGCACATACTTAAGCACTGCAGGATCATGGCCTATGTGTGTAAAGGCAGAGTAAAAAAAACCCTGCTCTTTGTTTAGTTGTTAATTTGGAGATTAATTTAACTAAGCAATATTTAGCTGTTCAGTGTATCTTCTTTATTTCAAATAGGTTAATTGTATTACTGAAATAATGCTGCAGTTTTAGAAATATGTCAAAACAAAAATGTAAAGTCATACGGTAAAAATACTTCTTCTGTGCATCTTCAAGCTTGATCTCCTTGTTAGATTTCTAGTTAAATGATTGCGCTCCTTTGCTTTTTAGTGATAGTGTCTATTTTCCCATTTTAAGGGAAACTTATTAACATGAGAGAAGTCTTAGCCAGTTGCTGGAACTTGTGAAAGTGTGAATTTACAGATTTCTAACATTTTACTGGTAAATCAGTCGTTTTCAGTATCTTATTTATATAAGAAATGTAGTAGTATGGCATCCTATAAAGTATAGAATTAGGACTTGCTTCAGTAAACCACTTAAACACCTGTGTAACTTTAAGCATCTGAGTAGTCCCATTGAAATCACTTACTCATTTGCTAAATTATGCTTGTTTTCAAGTGCTTTGCTGGATTGAGGATTTAATAAGGGTATGAGTGGATTCCATTTTCACAGCGGTTTGTCTTTGTAATTCAGTGCTCAAGCAGGGCATTTCTTTAGTGTTTAAAAACAAAACTTGTTCTAGCTTTCCAAATACCTTTTTGTTCTATAGAAAATTTAGAGCCCTCTATTTTTAAAGCATCCTTGTTTTGCATACACTCTATAAAAATATTAATTTTAAATTTGTATTTTAATAAAACAGACTCCATTTTGTTTGAAAATGTATTACAATTTATTTCTTGCCATTTTTGTGTAAAATTTACAGAAACAGTGTTACATCGTGCGCTCCAAAGGTAATGTCTCATTCCTCTAAGGCTCTGTCCTTTTTTTCTTTTCTTCTCTTCCTGTTTTTCTCGTTCTTTCTTGTCTTTTTCTGATCATGTTATTATGTGCATTGAATCCTGTGTTAGTGCTGAAGTCCTTTTAAGAATACAAATAAACTTGCTTTATCAGAAAGATTCTCTTCTGTGTGGCAATAATATTTTTAATCAATTTACTGGCTATCTTCACTGACAATGGTTACTTTTTTCTGTAATTATTAACTTGGATAATACTGTCTCTTAGATGGCAGTTTTTGAAGTTTGTTTAATTGTTAGTAAAATGAAGTTATGTAGGAATACATTTCTCTATATGAAATTAAATGTTTCTTGGGGATAGACAGAGCCTACTTCTTGTCTTGAAAAGTGATAGTGCAAGAAATGAGACAGATGAAATTTCAGAGTATTCTTCCTGTGGAAATATTAGCTGACTTTAAAAAATTAACTGAAATATAATCAATCTAATTTTAAGTAGTCTTGTGAGGAGATATTCAGCGGCACAACGAACAGTTAAGCACCCAGATTCCATTAAAGGCTTATGTGTTGTTCACCTAACTTCCATTTGTGCATTTGAAAATCTCCCCCTTGACTTTTTCCTGTTTTCGCTTCATGAGCAAGCAAATGAGGAAAACCGTTTATCCATTTTGGCAGACTCAAACTGCCAGTGAAATAAGGGAGGAAAAACCTCTAGATGGGTTTTGCCCCAGTGGTTGCCCTTTTCTTTATTAATCCAAGCCCCAGTTCAACAAAGTACCTGAGCCCATCTTAGTGCTTTGCCAAATCGGTATCAACGTCTTTCTTGTCACTCAGTAGTCACTAGTATATTCATTGTGTTTTAAACTGTTGCATATTATTTTCTTGACTTCTAAAAACGAAAAGTATACATTTCAGTGCTGGTTTCACTAAAGTATCCGCTTGTTTCAATTTCAATCTTTTAGAACAGTTTTATAATTAAACCTGGTTAAAATAAAATATTTACTTGGATGTAGATTGTTAATGTAATTAATTTTTTTTTGTTTATCAAACTACAATGGCCATAAGAAATTGCTTATCCATAGTAATATATTTCATCGAGAAAGTAAGATTTATTTTATGAACGAACAGAAGGGACATGCAACACAGTAAAGACATTAAATGTCTTCCATGTAAGCAGCTCTTGTCTTGGAGTTGCACTAGAATGGTTTTCTGCACTATGTAATGTGGGGAAGGAAGGGAGTGGTGGTGTTTGGACACGAATAAAGGTGAGGCATGAATGTTTTGTAGTTCCATCTTTTGGCAGGTGTGATCCAGAGCTGCAACACCCCATTGATTTTATTGGACGGAATCATGGCCGCCAATTTAGTTTTGAATGGTCTGATTAAAAAGTAACTTTTCAATGATAGTTTAAGTACTGAATCCTTGATACCAAGTCTGCTTTAACGAAACCTCAAATGGAACATCTACTCTGGACCCCCCATTATTTGAAAAGAATTGGTGGAAGGGGCATAGAAAGGGAAAATCATGATTTCTTTGGGTTCAGGGAATAATTTGAGAAAAGAAATTAAAGTACAGATCATGTTGATATTCTAATGAGTAAAATTAATGTGATGGTGGGTTGTTGTTTTTTTAAATGATGTCCCTTGTTGAATTTCTGTGTCTAAATAGCGCAGTTCTGCTTGCATCTTTTAATGCAGCCTTGCTTTGAACAGAGTGAACTTGGATGCAAGTATTATGTCATGGTAGTGTTTCTGAACTTGGAAGTAATTTCCTTTCCTCACTGGGAGAGAATTTAAAGAGTGACTCCAATCCTTTATGATAAAATTAAATGCCTTTTACAAAATTGTTTGAGTCACATCTTTTTAAATTAATATTCTGATCTTGAAGGGAAATAAGAAATGTGACAGACGTAGCTCTGTTTTACTGGATGTAGTGCAGTGACTGTTTCTCTGTTGGCTCCTACACACCCAGCTATTTCTAACCTAAATGAATGGAGGTATCTATATGAGGCATTAATCATGGATAATGTTAGCATCTCTTACTATACAGCTGATTCCTTACCCAGCAGAGCAATCTGCTGCTGTAGGGAGGACTGCAAACTTAATATGTGAGGCAGTATTGTAGTCTTGATGTTCTATCTAGATGTATTGTTTTGGAAGCTGATTCATGGAGCCAGCAAAATAGAAGGAGAATGAGAAAGTAGGAAAAATGTGCTTTCCTGTATTGTAACTCCTGGGTTTTTTTTTTTGTTTGTTTTTTTTGGGGGGGGGAGGAGGAGGAGTTGGTTTGTGTGATGCGTAATAGAATTCACTTCAAAATAATAGTTACATTCTTGTACTGTAATAATTTCAGAAGTACTTCACCCACTTTTTTTTATTGCCAAATAGTATAGTTTTTTATCTTCAAAAATATTACCATGAGATGTCTTGGAGTATATATTTATTAATATACATTCATTAATGTATTAATTAATACATTAATACTTGAAAAAATTGTTTATTGCATATCTATGAATATTGCATGCATTTAATGAGATTTTTTTAAATAGGACTTATAAATGTTGTACTCGTTAACATAAATTAATTTTTATACTAATGTTCACAATTCCCTGTACTTAATATGATTTTAATCTTTATTTAGACCTTTATCAAATTTTTAACTGGATTTTTTTTTACTGTTTTTTGTCTTTTACCTTCACTTTTTTGTTTACTCTGCCATTCTACTTTTTTACCTCTTCATCTGAATCCCTGATTTTTACCATCATATCCATGTTGATGTATGTCAAATTAGAACAACAAAGCCTGCTCCTCATCTTGATGGGTAAGAATTCTATTTTTAACTTGTACAGTTAATAAAATTCTAATATTCAGGAATAAGTACTTCACATCTCAATTGAAGGATGGACAGAACTTAGAAACAAAAAATAATTGGTTGGTAGAAAAATGTGGCAGAGGTTTGCCATTTCAACTTTTTTGGCTATCTTTACACAATAACCTACATAGTCATGAATGTCATGTAGTCATGAATTTTGTTGTCAACCTTTGGGCCTCTGGGTTTAAAAATATAAAAATAAAATTATAATAAAATTATTTTCTGAAGTGTCTTCCATATAGCTAGTATCCACAAATACTTTAGAGTCACTGCAAATATTAATTATGAGACTAGAAAATGGGAGGAAGAATTTAGAAGTCATTGTGCTCTAATGAATAGAGAGTAAAGAATAATCCCAGTTATATTGCTGATTTACCATGTGTCTTTGGGCAAGCCCTTTAACTTCTGTTTTAGTTTCCTGTCTAAAAAGTTGATAATGATTTCTCACTGCATATCAGTAAGGTAGGTAATAAGTTTGTCAATGCCTTGAGATATCAAATACCTAAACTGAGTAGTTCTCTCAATAAAGGCAATTTAGAGCCCTACGAACACTCCGCATGGTGCCTCCATGATCCCATTCTTCCTTGGCTTGTCAGTGCCAAGGGCAACCCACACAGCTGTCTGCTGGGTTGTCATTGTGCTCCTCTTTCAGCAGGCTGTGCTTTCCCTACCTTTCTGAGCCATTATACCCTTTTGCCAGGCAGGCTGGGATCTGATAAGGGACTCTTTTAAACACTCAATGGGTGACACGCAATTTTTGGGGGGTGTATGCAAAATATTTCACTGAATCGTGTCTCCTTTAGCACCTCAGTATGTTATATCCGATAGAGAAGAGCTGCTGTTTCTAGGCATTGGGATGCCCTGTGTCTTTAAGGACACAGCCCTGGGAAGTGGGTGCTTAGACAAATGGTCCTATGAGAGGGGAAATAAAAAAGGCCCCCTGCCACCCACCCTATTTTTGCAAACACAGCAGGAGGCTCACTCCATCGGGATAACTATTCTCCCCCCCCACACACACCCCTCCTTGTGCCAAGGATTTGCCCTCTGCCATAGTCTGGCAGCGCCACAACTCTGGACTTAACCCCGACTCAAAGGACGATGGGGAGCTGAGGAGCAGCTTCAGCCCCAGGGCCCTGAGCAGCAGGAGGAGATGGGGGAGTGCCATAGTCACCCGACTCATGGCAGCAGCTGCCTAGCTCTGGCTTCTGGCCTCTGACCTGGCCAGAGGCAAGACCTTGCAGGGGGCGGAGGAGGAGGCAATGCCAGCACTTAATTGAGGAGGGGGGGCGGTTCATAAGAGGGGCAGAATCTCGTGGCGAGGGAGGGTGCATTCCTCTCTCCCTGCCCCCCTCTCCAATTTTCTGTCTAGCCCACCTCAGCCCCTCCAGTGAGAAGAGGCTGGCGCTGCCCCTGATTGTGATTAGGAGCCAAATTCTGGCCTAATAAAGTGCACATGCAAAGGTGGATTTGTTTTCCAAAGCTGCTGTTGACGTCCAGAAGAAGCTATGCATGGCATGACCCTCTTTTATTTTTTTATTTTATTTTGTTTTTAGTGCATGAAATCCTTACATTTTTGATAACATCATGTGGGGGGGGGGGTTGTTTTTTTGTTTTTTGAAAGATGGTTTTACTGACCCTAAATTTTGGACATAAACAACCTGGTAATACAGATGGAACTGAATTCTTCCATGTAAGAATATGACTTTCAGTCTATGAAGAAGTCAGTGGAGAAGAGTCCCAGCTATACCTAAACAATTGTACTTTCTGAATCTTGTATTTCTGCAGTGTACATGTTGTCTTTGGACTGGTTATTTCTGGTTTTGAAGTAATAGAACAAATAGAAAATCTGAAAACTGATACTGCAAGTAGGCCATATGCAGACGTGCGAGTTATTGACTGTGGGGTGCTTGTTACAAAATCAGCAAAAAATGGTAAGCAAACCTGTTGTTGCTTGAAACACATTGAAAGTTGTCGCATGCAAAGAATACAAAATTTGTACTTTTTTCTAAAAACTTACAATGGTTCTCTGGCTTTTTAATTTGGATTTAAAGATGTCTGAGAATTAGATTTTTTTTTCTAAACTGAAGATTCTCTCACTTGAAAAAGGGCACGCCCATTTCCTGTCAACATTGCTTACATTTATTTTTGTGAACTGCCATACTGAACTTGAACACTAATTTCTTTCCCAGTATTTGAGAGGTAGAGCTTTAAATATAGTCCTTGGTACTGCACAAACTATAGACCTTTCAGGATACCTGAGCTGTTAACATTAATTTCATGACTAGATTTATGTTAACAGAATTTTTTCCCCTTAAATCATCGGAGGAAAATGTATGAGGATCAAACTTTACTGGGTATCCCATCATTTGTAAAAATTTTATCCAAAGCACCACTGGAAATTTGTATAGGCCAAGATTTGACCTTTTTCAAAATTGTTAAAAGATGGGGGTAGGCCTACGGATTCTAAATATTTTCCCACCCATCCCCTTCCTTTCCCGCAACCAATTCTCCACAACTTAATTGAACTTAACCAAAACCATTTGCCATTTTAGTGACAGTACACCAAAATAAGATATGCAGACTTCCTCAATGCTCGGCAAAACACTAGTGCAAAGTACATTCTTGCTGGTGTCACTGCAATTGTTTTTACATGCCAAATAAACTAAAGACAGTCAGCATAGGTTTCGGAATTACCCACAATAAACTACAATAATAAGCTTGCCAAATTGAAAAAGGACAAAATTGATTTTGTGAATTTAAACTGAGTCCCTTTAAATTTTGAGTGAAATATAAGATTTCATTATTTTTTTTTAAAATGGTGCAAACGTTTAAAATTGTGAAGAGTTATGGATTGAGAGACTACAGATGGGCAGACAATATAGCAAAAAATATTTCACATGCTACTGACCCCAGGAAGAAAGATGGAGGGATTTTTGAATTGGAGGGAAAGTCTTTCTTAACTGACTGCTGGTTCAGTGACTTCCTTCTGTCTTCTTGTGAAAATTAGCAGAGATTTGTTGAGGAAGAATTTAGTGGCTTGGTTGGGAAAGTGAACACCAAGTCTGAGAGAGAGGAGAAACACTCTCTCTTGAAGCTTCACTTTCAAAGGGTTAGAACAAAGAGACTTTGGTCTTGTTGCCTGAGGGACAGCTTACAGTATTCCTGCAGGAGGAGAGGGGAGGAGGGTGACATTCCCTTTTGTGAAGGTTTCCCCCTAGTTGATTAGGTGTTCTCCTAGAGGGTAGTAGACAAATTCTCTACAAGTATGAAGATGAATGATAGAGCAGACCGCTGTGGTTTCTATGAGAAGAGGTGGACATTGGGACTGAGTCTGAGAGTCTTGATATTGATTTTAACATGTAACTTGTGGGTTGCTCATCTAAGATGTTTTAGTCAAAAAAAATAAAAATAAAAATCAGATGACTGTGGACAATCCTTGTTCATCTTTCTCTTTGTCCTAGGAAGAACCAGTGACATGAAATCACAATATTGCAAACTAAAATTTTGCAAAATTTGCTGTCAAGTGATTAAAAAATTAATTACAATTAATCGTGCAATAAAATAAATGGTATTCTATTGTTGTTTAAAATAATTTTGGATGCTTGCTACATTTTCAAATATATTAATTTCAGTTACAACGCAGAATACAAAGTGTACAGTGCTCACTTTATATTTATTTTTGATTACAAATATTTGTGCTGTAAAAAACAAAACAAAAAATTTTCAATTCACCTCATACAAGTACTGTAGTGCAATCTCTTTATCATGAAAGTTGAACTTACAAATGTAGAATTATGTAAAAAAAAAAAAAAAAAAGTTTTATTTTTGAATGCAGTGTGAAACTTTAGAGCCTACAAGTCCACTCAGTCCTACTTCTTGGTCAGCCAATCACTCAGACAAACAAGGCTGATTACAATTTGCGGGAGATAATGCTGCGTGCTTCATGTTTACAATGTCACCTGAAAGTGAGAATAGGCGTTCACATGGCACTGTTGTAGCTGGTGTTGCAAGATATTTACATGCTAGATGCGCTAAAGATTCATATGTCCCTTCATGCTTCAACCATCATTCCAGAGGACACGCGTCCATGCTGATGATGGGTTCTGCTTGATAATGGTCCAAAGCAGTGTGGACTGATGCATGCTCATTTTCATCATCTGAGTCAGATGCCAACAGCAGAAGGTTGATTTTTGGTGGTGGTTTGGGTTCTGTAGTTTCCACATCAGAGTGTTGCTCTTTTAAGACATCTGAAAGCATGCTGCACACTTTCATGATAAAGAGATTGCATTTCGGTACTTGTATGAGGTGAATTGAAAAATACTATTTCTTTTGTTTATCATTTTTACAGTGCCTATAGTTGTAATAAAAATAATATAAAGTTAGCACTGTGCACTTTGTATCCTGTGTTGTAATTGAAATCAATATTGAAAATGTAGAAAAACATCCAAAAATATTTAATACATTTCAATTGGTATTCTATTGTTATAAGTGCTATTAATCACAATTAATTTTTGAGTTAATCGTGTGAGTTAACTGCGATTGACAGCCCTATTTTAAAGTAACTACAAAAACATGGTTTAATTTGTGTAATAGTCCTGTTCATATGACCAAATATCCACACATTTACTTATTAAAATTTCTTTATAAAACACTTATTTGTTCATATGGCAAGCTTTTCATCTTGTTCCTGTACTATAATTTGTTTATTGAAATATTAAAAAATCCTCCTGTATTACGTATAATTGAAATGTTGGTTATAAAGTGGTACACTCTGTTTTTTAGGGCAGAGAGATGTAAATTGGAGAGCTGTATAGTTCACTTGGTAGAAACTGAAGAATTTTACCACACCCATCCTTACTCGGATTTAAAAAAATATTATACTTCAGGTTAATCATTTCATTGATACTTCATTCATTTAATATGTATGGTCTGAACACTTACTTAATGTAATTGCACATTTAAGTGTCCTGTTTCTTTTCAGTTATGGCTAATCGGGAAATAAGGGAGTTGATGATGATTGTTTTTAGTTTATACTCTGCTCTTTTGGAGAATAATGTTTTTATAATAGTCTTGTCTTAAGTTTTAGAGAAAAAGAGGAAAGCATCTACTCACTCAGAAGCTTCAGATTCCTCCTCTAGCTCATCAACCTCTTCAGAATCTTCATCGGAAAGTGAAGTTGAAAATGAGAAAAGTAGAAGAAGAAAGCGCAAGAGAAGAACTAAAATTAAACAATCAAGAAAGCGAAGAAGGGAAGAGAAAAAGAAAGAGGAGCCAAGGTGCAAACGGATATCAAACCAAAGAGGGTGACTAATCTGTTAAGAATCCCAAAGAAATCATGTCTGAAATTACCATGTTAATTATATAGGTGCTTTATGGAAAACATTATTAAGGTGTATTTAATTCTGGAAGTTTGATTTTGTTCATCCTTTAAAATTAAAGTCAAGTTTACTGTAGATTTAATTAAAGACTCTTTACTAAATAATTATAGAGAAGCTATTAATAACAAGTAATAAACTGCATCTCTGCACACTGAAAAGTCATTTGGGACATAATATGTTTACATACATTGGAAAGGAGAAACTAATGCATGGAGACAAGATTTAACTATTTGCGATAGTTTTTAAAATAGAGAAAAATTCCCTGTACTGTTAAGGATACTCACATTAAAATGTGATATTTATTTTCAATTATGATTTCCTATATTTTAGAATACTAAGATACCTGTTGACACTGTAATAAGTTAACTGATGGTCAAAGAAGGAAATATAACTTTTGTCTGTTAAATGTGAAAGGAGCCTTGTTTCTCTAGTTCTTTGATAGCTTGACTTGTAGATGTTGGCATAAAATTAAATGAGTTAACAATGTGATAAGGTTGTATATGTCACTTAAGGTTATTTTTTTGAAATCAGTTTTGATAATCTGTGCCTCTTTCAGCCTAGGTTTAGATAATAGTTTTGCTTTGTAAATTGCTTTTCCCCCCCCCATCCCCAGCAGCCATTCTGACAAGAGTGATGTAAACGAGAGAAAATCAGTTGACTTGAGCACAAAAAGGGACAAACCTGTGGTTCGCCCTGAAGAAATTCCACCAGTGCCTGAAAATAGATTTTTGCTGAGAAGAGATGTGCCTGTTGTCAAAGTAGAATCTGAGCCGTAAGCAGCAGATTTAACCTTTTTTGTTACACTATAGTATTAACTTAGTGGGCATGTTCTTTCCAAAAAGGATTTTCTGTTTTGACTCTTGGAGGGCCACCTAGTGGTGAAAGTAAGGTTCTTAAACATTAAGTAACTTAGCTGCTTGTAACATTCTCCACTGGAACTTCCACTTCAGCCTGTGTCTCTAATCTCATCAGATCGAATCTTATGTAATAACTAGGGCTGTCGATTAATCGCAGTTAACTCACACGATTAACTCAAAAAAATTAATTGTGATTAAAAAAATTAATCGCAATTAATTGCACTGTTAAACAATAGAATACCAATTGAAATGTATTACATATTTTTGGATGTTTTTCTACATTTTCAAATATATTGATTTCTATTACAACACAGAATACAAATTGTACAGTGCTCCCTTTATATTATTATTTTTGATGACAAATATTTGCACTGTAAAAATGATTAAAAAATAGTATTTTTCAATTCACCTCATACAAGTATTGTAGTGCGATCTCTTTATCGTGAAAGTGCAACTTACAAATGTAGATTTTTTTGGTTTTTTTTTGTTTTGTTTTTGAGTGTAGTTATGTAAAACTTTAGCGCCTACAAGTGGACTCAGTCCAACTTCTTGTTTAGCCAATCGCTAAGACAAACAAGTTTTGTTTACATTTACAGGAGGTACTGCTGCCTGCTTCTTATTCACAATGTCACCTGAAAGTGAGAACAGGCGTTCGCATGGCACTTTTGTAGCTGGTGTTGCAAGGTATTTACGTGCCAGATATGGTAAACATTCGTATGCCCCTTCATGCTTCAGCCACCATTCCAGAGGACATGCTTCCATGCTGATGATGCTTGTTAAAAAAATAATGCGCTAATTAAATTTGTGACTGCACTCTTTGGGGGAGAATTGTATGTCTCCTGTTCTGTTTTACCCGCATTCTGCCATATATTTCATATTATAGCAGATAATGACCCAGCACATATTGGTTTTAAGAACACTTTCACAGCAGATTTGACAAAACGCAAAGAAGGTACCAATGTGAGATTTCTAAACATAGCTACATCGCACAGCCCAAGGTTTAAGAATCTGAAGTGCCATCCAAAATCTGAGAGGGACGAGGTGTGGAGCATGCTTTCAGTAGTCTTAAAAGAGCAACGCTCAGCTGCGGAAACTACAGAACCTGAAGCACCAAAAAAGAAAATCAACCTTCTGCTGGTGGCATGTGTCTCAGATGATGAAAATGAACATGCTTCGGACCGCACTGCTTTGGATTGTTCTCGAGCAGAACCCATCATCAGCATGAACGCATGTCCTCTGGAATAGTGGTTGAAGCATGAAGGGACATATGAATCTTTAGCGCATCTGGCACATAAATATCTTGCGACGCCAGCTGCAACAGTGCCATGCGAACGCCTGTTTTCACTTTCAGGTGACGTAAACAAGAAGCAGGCAGCATTATCTCCCGCAAATTGTAACCAAACTTGTTTGTCTGAGCGATTGGCTGAAGTGGGACTGAGTGGACTTGTAGGCTCTAAAGTTTTAAACTGTTTTATTTTTGAATGCAGTTATTCTTTTGTACATAATTCTACATTTGTAAGTTCAACTTTCATGATGGAGATTGCACTACAGAGCTTGTACTATGTCAGGGGTAGACAACCTTTCAGAAGCAGTGTGCCGAGTCTTCATTTATTCACTTTAATTTAAGGTTTCGCGTGCCGGTAATACATTTTAACATTTTTTAGAAGGTCTCTCTCTATAAGTCTATAATATATAACTAAACTATTGTTGTATGTAAAGTAAACAAGGTTTTCAAAATATTTAAGAAGCTTCATTTAAAATTAAATTAAAATGCTGATCTTACGCCGCCAGCCTGCTCAGCCCACTTCCAGCCTGGGCTTCTGTTCACCTAGGCCGGCCGCGGGCTGAGCGGGGCCTGCGGCCGGGACGCCGGCTGGCAAGGGGCCGACAGCCGGGATCCCAGACCTGGGGGGGGGTTCAGGGGTCAGGGCAGAGGGCTGGGGGGGTGTGGGGGTGCAGGGCAGAAGGCTGGGTGTGGGGGGGGAGTTCAGGGGTCAGGGCAGAGGGCTGGTGTGTCTGTGGAGGTACAGGGCAGAAGGCTGGGTGTGGGGGGGTTCAGGGCAGAGGGCTGGGGTGCTCCCAGCCCCCTGCCCTGAGCGGCTTACGGCAGGGGGCTGGAAGGGATATGCCCCGTCCCACCCCTTTCCCCAAGGCCCCGTCCCTACCTCTTCTCTGCCTCCTCTACGGAGCAGAGAGCACGCTGCTACTCGTCCCCCTCCCCCTCGCAAGGGCGATCAGCTGATCGGCGGCAGGGAGGAGGAGGAGGAGGGGCAAGAAAGCACCACGCTGGGGGAAGAAGCGGGAGAGGGGGGGAAGCTTGGCTGCTGCAGGATCAAGCTTCCGCCTCTTGCCCCCGCAGGGGAGAGCGGGGGGGCTGAGTGGGGCTGGGGGCCGGGACCCCCCCCATCACTCTCCCCTGCGGGGGCAGGAGGAAGAAGCTTGGTCCTACGGCAGCCAAGCTTCCCCTCTCCCCGCTTCTTCCCCCAGCGTGGTGCTTTCCTGCCCCTCCTCCTCCTCTCGGCAGGCAGGCAGCAGCGTGCCACTCAGAATCGGCTTGCGTGACGTAGGTTGCCAACCCCTGTTCTAGGTGAATTGAAAAATACAATTTCTTTTGTTTTTTACAGTGTAAATATTTGTAATAAAAATATAAAGTGAGCACTGTACACCTCGTATTCTGTGTTGTAATTGAAATAAATATATTTGAAAATGTAGAAAACATCCAAAATATTTAAATAAATGGTATTCTATTATTGTTTAACAGCACAATTAATCACGTGATCAATCTAGATTACTTTTTTTAATTGCTTGACAGCCCTAGTAATAACTTTACATTAAGGATCCTAAATGTGTTACAAACCTAAATTGAAATATTAAACAATACAAATAGATCACTTCATCCATTGCTTCTGTATGAAACCCCAGGATAAAATGCAGTAATTGTTTAGCAGTGCATAGCAATATAACAGAGTAGTTTAAGAGGGAAAACTAAGTATTACCTTTCCAATTTAAACTGTAAGAGCAATTTGATTTCAGTCTTGTGATCAGTTGGAATTTGGTCAAGACCCTGATGTTAATATTCTTCTCCCTATTTTCCAAAAAAACTATCTTTCTAGAGAAACCAAACAATCATGAGTTTGTAAAATAGTTGCAAATTAAATATAATAGAAATATTATACAAAGTTTGAATGTTCTTTCCTATAGCATACGCTGTGTAATGGCCTGAATGGCTTAATATGCAGTACTGGTCAATCATCTACAGAGCCTGTTTACATTCAAACAATATTCATGAATGTAATAAAGTTGACAATATCAAATAAATCACTGCTTGAAATGATAAATCATTTCTTCAAGCTTTGACAACTACTCATTTCTACTGAGCATACTAAAGTGTATTTACAGGAATGTTGAATTGCCTTTCATTGCTAAAAATCATTAGAACTGATCAATTATCCATAGGTGGTAATCTAGTGATGCCCCTTAGGGCTTCTGTACATGAATATGTAGTTTGTGGCGAGCTGGGATGTAATTCTATCTCATGCTAGCTTGCTGCACGGTAAGGGTGAGTGTGGACCGTCCTGATGTGCACTTACAATTCTCTAGTGTGCATTGTCAGGGTTCACATGGACCCTAGTGTGTGGCAGGCATAGCGTGGGTTAGATTTACACCCCAGTTTGCTGAGAACTAAATGTCTGTGTAGACAAGCTCTTAAAGTAATATATTTGTGGATGCGGGGATCCGGGCATTACTCAGTGCACATATGATTAGCAGACAGGTGATAAAAAATGACTGTGTCCTAGAAAAAGGGTGCATTGTTCTAACAGATCATTTTGCAAGTTCATTAATAAGTCATCATTATTTACTGTAGATAGTCTAATCTTGTTAGCTGGGTGAAAATTACTATGGTAGTGATCCACCTTTCATAGGGAAGCTATCTATTGTTCACTTATTTTTTCTTTTTCTCATAATATCGCTTTCTCAGTACACTGACTTTCAGTATTCCAATTTGTTTTATTGGACCTCTTGGTAAATATTTTTTACATTATTAGCTTAATGATGTATGAGGAACAAATTCATATTTTTATTACTGTGTTACAATAAACCCATTTTTTCTTCTTATTTTAGGAAACTTCTTGATGTTGCACCAGTTTTGACTGACCAGAAGCCGTCAGTCTCTAAATCTGGAAGAAAAATTAAAGGAAGAGGAACAATAGTATGTATATATTTCCTCTCACCCCTTCCCCTACCCACCTCCACTTCCCAGAGTTTTAAATTACTCATATGGTTTGCATGTGATTTTATTATAACTGAGGTTGAAGGACCATAGCTTACTTGGTTGGTGTGTCGAAATGTTGCAGCAAAATTAAAACTGTATTTGTTAAATCATCAAATTTTTCTACCCCGCACACTAAAAACAGGCTTACCTATTAGATTGATGGGAAAAGCAAGATGTTTGCCCCTTAGTCGTGAGTGGGTATCGAAATCACTTAAGGATGAAATACTTCGAGGGTAAATAATACCCGCTAGATTCATCTCCTAATCACCGCTGGATCCCAACTTATGGCACCCTGGACGATAGACTACAGGAGCAGCCCAACACAATGACAATAGCTGCTACCTCTCTCCATTTGCCAGAGAGCAATAGCCTTCATTGAACCCCAGGATTGTAAGGCGCAGAGATAAGGAAGTACTGTCTCTTTTGCCTTTTGTTATGATGGCTGTTGATCATGTCTCCAGTTATAGTAACTGTACCCTTCTGATTACTGTATATATGTAGTCGAGAAAGTAGAGTAACATTGTTGGGGTCTGAGGATTCAGTGGTATGGGGGAGGGATCTTTGGATGTTTTAGCCTTTCAGTCTCTATTTTGATGGGTTTTGCTAGCCAAAGTAAGAGACACATGTAGTTGTAGGTCAGTTGGTCAACATAGGTCTCATCTTAGATGCACTGTGCAATGAGTTACATGAGCCACAGGTGAAGTGTAATGTTGTTTAATGCAAGGTCAATATCTCAGAGTCACATTCACCTATAATTTAGTCATGAAAGTTGAAAGATTGGAAGGGGTTCAGAGAAGAGCTGAAAGAATGGTTTGAGGTCTAGGAAAAACATGTTTTATAATGAGACATGGAAGGTCAAAATACTGTACATTATTTATCCAAGAAAAGTTTGAGGTGAGAAGAGCCTAATGGGGGAAGAGAGTTCCGATAACTCTTTAATCTAGCAGAAAAAGGCAAAAGAAGTTTGTTAGAAACTGAAGCTATACAAATTTACACTAGAAATAAGGTGCAGATTTTTAAGTGAAGGTAATTAGCCACTGCAGCAATTTGCATAGGGATATGTTGGATTCTCCATCACTAAGTCTCTAAATCAATACTGGATATTTTTCTAGAAGCTATACTATTACTCAGACAGAAGTTCTTTGAATATTATGATCATGGCAGTAGCTATGAGGACGTTGTCATGCTTCAGTCCTCGTGGCGCCTCCCATTTGAGGCAAACCAACTTTTTAACCTTGGAATTGTTGAGGCCCTCTGCTCCTTGAAAGATTCAAAGGTAACTGAGTATACTTTGAGTCTTTGACTCAGCTCCAAGAAGGAAGTAACCACAGCTGCAGCCATCCTTCAGACAGCATTCCTCTGCCCAGTATTACTATTGGCCACAGAGATGCCGTCGCATATGACCCTCTGCCTCCTCGTCTGTTGCTTCACAGGCTTGGGCTCCCACCGGACATCAAGTTTGATGCCAATGTTGAGAGCCTAATAGAACCACTAAAGAATTCTTTACTTTCTAAGATTCCCCATCCCTTTGGAAAGTGCCTTTTATTTTCGGGAAGCTTGGGCTGGGGTTACTTGGGACCTGTGGGTCCTGAATGTTGTATGTAGACTCTCTTCTTCAACTCAGACCAGTGGAGAGAGTTGCCCTTTGAGTTCAGGGCTGGGGGTTTGATTACCGTTACTTTCTTATCCTATAGAAGAAAGGAGGTTGGTGACTCCCTCTTGGACCTTTGATATCTCAACATCTATATCCTCCATTTCAAGTTCAGGATGATGATTCTACCCTCCATAATTCCTTCATTAGGTCTTCAAGACTGGTTTGCAGCTCGTGACCTGTAAGATGCCTATTTACATATAGCCAGCAAGCCCTATGAGAAATCTGAGATATTTCCTGTGGAACATTTTATTACCAGTACAGGGTCCTGCCCTTTGGTCTTTCCACACTATGGGTGTTCTCTGAGTGTTTGGCAGTTATAGGAGTTCACCTAAGAAGACAAGGAATCCAACTCTACCTTTACCTCAATGACGGGCTAATTTGAGGCAGATCACTCCAACTGGTCATCTTTTCAGTTCAAGTAATTCACACCTGTTTGCCTCACTGGGCCTCAAGGTCAACAGACAGAAATCTACAATGACTTGGACTCAGAGCATAGAGTTAATAGGAGGACTGGTAGACTCCAGATCAGTGAAGAGTGTACCTTCCACAAAAAAGATTCCAAGCAATAGTAGGTGTCATCAACCAACTTCAGGATCACCCAGAATATCAGTGGAAACATGCCTCAGGCTTCTGGAACATGCAGTCTCATGTACCCATGTGAAGCAATTGCCAGACTTCACATATTTTTAATGGAGATATCCCATCTCCTAGAACTGGAAGGGACCTTGAAAGGTCATCGAGTCCAGCCCCCTGCCTTCACTAGCAGGACCAAGTACAGATTTTGCCCCAGATCCCTAAGTGGCCCCCTCAAGGATTGAACTCACAACCCTGAGTTTAGCAGGCCAATGCTCAAACCACTGAGCTATCCCTCCCCCCGCCCCCCCATATGGTCTATGCACATTGTATCTACCCAAGAGACACTGAATGAACATAATGATTACAGTCCCTCAAGAAGTTCTCTCTTCATTAAGTTGGTGGAAAAAGACTCTCTTCAGGTGTGCCACAGAGTATCCTATCTACACTTCAGTCTACCATGATGCTGATGGCAGACTCCATCACTCAGAGATGAGCAGGTCATCCAGGTCACCTTAAAAATCAGGACCTATTGTCCTCTCTGGAAGCTTGCTTCCATTTAAATATCTTAAAGCTCAAAGCTGTCAATTTCACATGCAGAATATTCCATTCTCGACTCCGGAGATCCACAATACTAGTGCTGACAGACAACACCATAGCTATGCATTATTTCACCAGACAAGAGGGAGAAAGATTGTGTCTGTGCTCTGTCAAGAGACCATTTGGCTCTGTAGTTGGTGTATTCTGACTCTGATCAAACCGATGGCTCTCCACCTTCTCAACCTTCAGAACACCTTGGCAGATCAATTCAGCAGGCATCCTCAGACAACTGGGGTGTTCTGTCAGACTTCATCCTGCAGAACATTGTTCACAAGTATGGATTCCTAGAAATAGACCTATTTGCCCGAGACCAGGAACAAGAAGTGTCAGACATTTTGCTCCCGAAGGGGTTCAAGCCCAGGCTCCCTGATAGATGCATTCCTCATCCCCTGTACACTGAGACTGATGTATGACTTTCCCCGATCCCCATGATACTGAGAGTTCTAAGGAAACTGAGGCAAAACTCAGATTATGATAGCCCCAGCATGGGCCAGGCAGTTCTTATATTCAGATCTGAGGAACCTTTTAACACAGTACCCCCCACCCCCACCCTGCTGACCCTGCCTGATAGTCTTGCAGAGCAATAGCCTCTTAGACCCAGCTTCATTACATCTGACAGCCTGGATCCTGTCTGCATGACACACACCAAAAGAAGCTGTTCAGCTGAGGTTTGGAATATTCTGCTCCAAAGCAAGAAACCTTCAACCAGAGAGACTTACAAAGCTAAATGGAAGAGGTTTTCTATCTGGGCAGCTCAGCACCAGCTTCTTCCATTGTCATGAATAATTTCAGCAGTGGTTGGACTGTTTACTAGCCCTGAAACAATCTGGGCTTTTCTCAGGTCCATAAGGGTCCATTTATCAGCATCATTCTCCTATCCGGGGCAGTGCACTTTTTTCCCCAGCTCTGGAGCTCCCTCTATCAAGGGACCTTAGTATTAGCAGAGCTGATGGGTTCTCCCTTTGAGCCCATAGCAATCTGTTCCCTATGCCACCTCTCACTGGAGACTGCCTTTTTAGTAACCATTTCATCATTTTGCAGGGTAGGAAAGATTCAGGTCCTCATACAGTATTTCATAAGGATGGGGTTACTCTTAGACCTCTGCTCAAGATTGTCTCAGAGTTCCAAATAAACCACTCCATTCACCTCCCAGTTTTCTTTCCCAAGTCTCACTTAACCGTGGGAGAAGCTAAACTTCACACAGAAAGGGCACTGTCTCTTTACATTGACAAGATAAAATCGTTCAGGAGCACCGCCAGACTATTTGTGGCCTTTGCTGATAGAGTTAAGGAGCAACCTATATACATTCATGTTATCTGAGGAGGTCTCCAGTTGTATAAGGACATGTTATGAGTTAGTCAGATTCAATCTAGCTAGCCATATTGGAGCTCATTGCACTAGAGCTCAGGCTATCTGACAAATGGCCCTACATCTGTAATTTGTAGAACAGCTACTTGGAGCTTGGTCTGCATATTTACAAGACATTATTCCTTAATAGAGGCTTCCAGATTGGATGCTCATTTTGGAAGAGATGTACTGCCGTCAAATTTAAATAGGACTTTTACCACCCTCCTCCAAGCAAACAGACAACTGCTTTGTTAGTGAAATACATGTAGACTCAAAGAAGAAAGGTTTGTTATCCTGCAGTAACTGTGGTTCTTTGAGATGTGTTGTCTGCATGGATTCTGCAACCTTCCCTCCTCTGCTCTTATGGAATCCTACTGCTCTGGGGTTCTGTTTTGGCAAAGGAACTGAGACAGTTGGATTCACTTAATCCATTATGCCGTCAGATGGGGGCCCTAAAGTAAATACTGCTGACCAATACTCCGAACAGATCTCATGCACATGGGACACATGTCCAAATGGGTTCCACTTTTGGTGCTCAACATACCTTGAAGAACTACACTTACTGTAGGGTAAGTAATTGTTCTTTATGGGCTTGATGCAGAGATTACTGGGTGAGGTTGTTTGTCCTGTGTTATTGAGAAGGTGAGACTAAGGCCATGTCTATGCTGCTGCGATTGATGCAGCGGGGGTCTAGACCCGCTAAATCGACCGCAGAGTGCTCTCCGGTCAATTCCGGTACTCCACCGGAACAAGAAGATTAAGGTAGGTCAAGAGTCAAGCATCTCCCGTCGATGCAGCACAATGTAGACACTGCAGTAAGTCGACCTAGGCTACGTTGACTCCAGCTACTTTATTCATGTAACTGGAGTAGCACAACTTAGGTTGACTTACCGCAGTAGTGTAGACTAGGCCTAAATGATCACTATAGTCTCTTGTGGCCTTAAAATCTATGAATTTATGGATGAGACTCCTGACTTTGCTTGTGTTATTGAGAACAGCTGAATGATACTTTTGCCTCAGTTCTCTCCTATTGGGTACTTGGTTTCCTTTTTGCCCTTTGTTTAAGCTTGCTTTTGTACTCTTCCAGCGATACCACACACCACCTCGATCACGATCCTGTTCTGAATCTGATGATGATGAGAGCAGTGAAACCCCCCCTCATTGGAAAGAGGAGATGCAGAGGTTAAGAACATACAGACCACCCAGTGGGGAGAAGTGGAGTAAAGGAGATAAGTAAGATCTTTACTACAAATTTTAAACGGTTATATATGTTACTTGTCTTCACGTTCAGAATAATAAAAATAGAAAAGACTTGTTCCATAACCTTTCCGTATTGTTACTATGCCACGGTCTCTCTTGGAAGCACAGTGAAAATGAAATGTATCAATCTTGTAAACAGTCCTTATACAGTTATAAATGTTTCAACAGAAGCAGCTCTATCAAGAAATTCTAATGACTTGGTAACTGTGGTGTGAATTTTGTTATACCATCAGAGTATATGTATAGTCTTGTTCAGTTTTCTGCGTTTATGTATCTGATGGTTCTTCTTCGAGTGCTTACTCATATCGATTCCAATTAGGTGTGCGCGCGCCACGTGCACGATCATGGGAAGATTTTTACCCTAGCAACACTCGGTGGGTCGGCTGAGGCGCCCCCTGGAGTGGCGCCTTTATGGCGCCGGATATATTCCCCAGCCGACCCAGCACCCCCTCAGTTTCTTCTTACTGCCCATGACGGTCATTGGAACTGTGGAGCACAGCTTTGCTGATCTCCACTCTCCCTAGCATTCGCTTTAGTACTTGTTAATAGTTTCTGATTAATTGTTAATAGTTGGTTATAGTTGTTAATAGTTGTGAATTACTTAGTATAGTTAGAGTTAGTTTAATCAGTGCGGGGGAACGGGGTCTTCTCCCCTATCCCGGTACCCAGGCCCATGCCTGGGTCTCTAGGCTTCAAACCCTGATCAGCTTGCCAGAGGTCGATGCCAATGGGAGACCCCCATGACTCTTGCCTAAGGTGTCTGGGGGAATCCCACGAAGCAGACAAGTGCCGCATTTGCAAAACCTTCAAGCCGAGGACCAGGAAGGAGCGGGACTTTAGACTGAAGCAGCTCCTTATGGAGGCGGCACTTAGCCCGGTCCCTTCCTCCGCGTGCCGAGACTCGGCACCGTCGTCCTCGGTGCGGAGTGCCCCTGCCACACCGCCTGGTCCGGCACCACGTTCAGACTCTACCAAAGACTCGCGGTGCCAGATCTCCCCGGCACCTCCACTATCATGGCGCAGGTCTCTATCTCCGAGCCAGAAGCAGCAGCAGCCCAAGCAGGTGCCGGCCACTTCTGATTTGTCGGTGCGACAGCCGCTGATGCTTCCCGCACCGCAGTTGGAGCCATGTCCATTGCCGGAGCGCATAGGACAAATATTGACTCCTGCACCATCGACTCCGGCACCGCAAGGGCCGTCGACTCCGATGCACGTAAGGTCCCCTGGGCACACTGCGGTCGAGCTGAGACTATCTTCCCACAGCGGACACCTTTTCAACGGCGCGGGACTTGATCGCACTCACAGAACCGACTCCTCTGCAGCCAGCAGCACCTCCGGCACGGATGGTGCTGTCGAAGGGAAAGCCGTCCCTCATGCGACCACTGTCGCCGAGTGAAGAAGGACGACACCGGTCCCAGTCCCGATCTTCCCGGCACCCATCACAGCGTCGCTCGCAGTCCCGGCACCATTCTCATTTTTGGCGCCGGTTGTACTCGTGATGCCGCTCCGGCTCGCGGAGTTCCGAATCGCGCTACAGCCGGTACCGATCGGACTCCCGGTACCGGTCAGAGCGGCACTCGACCCGGAGCCGATTCCGACGCCGATCTCACCGGAGGTCGACATCGACATCCAGATCAGGCTCCCGGTACCGATACGACTGCAGGCACCGATGGACGTCTCGGTACCGTTCTGCCTCACGGCACCGGACCACGGCACGGTACAGCACCGGGGTACTTGGCACTGGCGCGTACAGCACCGCCTTGGCCATCTCGCTCCGCCTCTGCGTCGTCACACTCGCAAGGTGGCTACCAGGACCAGGGCAAGGGCGGTACAGGCCAGTGGCTAGAAGAAGGCCAGGACCCGGGCCACGAACCCCCACAGTGGTCCTTTTGGACCCCCTGGGCATACCATCAGGCCCAGGGGACTCCTTCAGGAACTTCCCGTTCCGCCCCTTTGGAGCCCCGAGTACCGGAGGTCACTGTGTCTCGCGCCTTTCCCCTCCCCCCCCCCTGTCCCCCCCGGAGGCTCGGCGGCGACTGCTCCAACACCAATGCAGGCCCACGCTCCTAGCCTGATGGATCTTGAGCAACAAGATCCTCCACAAGAGGACCTCGCGCAGGATCCCTTAGTCCCGGGGGTATCGTCCTCGCCCGATGAGGCAGTGGCGGGGACTACGGTTTCGCGCCCACCAGGAATTACTCCGCAGAGTGGCGTGCAGTATATGAACTTCCAGGTAGAGGAGGTGGTGGAGGTAGAGGACCCTGTGGTGGACATTCTGTCCACGGAGGCACCGTCCAGAGTTGCCCTCCCCGTCATACGAACCATACAGGCCAATGCCAAGACAATCTGGCAATCGCCAGCCTCTATTCCACCTACGGCCAAGGGGGTGGAAAGGAAGTACTTTATCCCTTCAAGGGACTACGAGTACCTCTATATGCACCCCCAACCGTGCTCCCTTGTCGTGGCTTCGGTCAACGAGAAGGAGCGGCACGGTTAGCAGGCCCCGGCGCCTAAATCAAAGGACGCTAGACACCTAGACTTGTGTGGGCGCAAGGTGTACTCAGCCAGAGGCTTGCAGCTCAGGGTGGCCAACCAGCAGGCACTCCTGAGCCAATATGATTATAATTCGTGGCACTCTATGGAGAAATTCAAGGAGTTGGCTCCACAGGAGTCCAGAGAGGAATTTGGGGCTATAGTAGAGGAGGGCAAGAAGGTGGCCAGAACCTCCCTACAAGCCTCTCTGGATGCAGCAGACTCAGCAGCTAGGACCCAGGACCCTGGCCTCGGGCATAGCCATGCGCCGCATCTCATGGCTGCAGGTCTCTGGCTTACCACCAGAGTTACAGCAGACCCTCCAGGACCTGCTCTTTGATGGCCAGGGCCTATTCTCCAAGCAGACAGGCTCAAGGCTGCAGAGTCTGAAGGATTTGAGAATTATCATGCGCTCTCTGGGAATGCATACCCCAGTAACGCAGAGAAGGCCCTTCAGACCACAGTCTCGGAGGTCATACCCTCCTCCTCGGCCGAGATAGGACTTCTTTAGAAGACGCGGCCGAGGTGGTAAAAGGAAACAAACTGGATACCAAGCCAGCCAAGCCCAGGGCCCTCCCAAGCCATCGGCAGGGCCTAAGCAGAACTTTTGAAGGTGCGCCCGAGGACGGAGCACCAGTCTCCATTCAGGATCCCTCCCCGCCTTTCCAAAATTGTGTCTCTCCCATTTCCTCCATCCGTGGTCCTACATAACATCAGACCGTTGGGTCCTATGCACGGTGGAAAGAGGATACTCCCTCCAATTTGCTTTCTCCCCTTCCCCCCCCCCGTCCCTCTTCAGGGACCCTTCTCACGAGCACCTCCTTCTATAGGAGGTCCAATCACTCCTGGCTTTGGGAGCGATAGAGGAGGTTCCGGGAGAGTCAAGGGGCAAGGGCTTTTATTCCTGCTAGTTCCTAATCCCCAAGGCCAAGGGCGGGCTTTGGCCCATCCTGGATTTACGTGGACTCGACAAATTTATGGTAAAGTTGAAGTTCCGCATGGTCTCACTAGGGACCATTATTCCTTCCCTAGATCCTGGAGACTGGTACACCACCCTCGACATGAAGGACGCGTACTTCCACATTGCGATCTACCCAGCGCACAAACGCTTCCTTTGCTTTGTGGTCAATCAACAGCACTTTCAATTCACCGTCCTTCCTTTTGGCCTATCCACCCCCCAGGGTGTTTACCAAATGCATGGCTGTGATGGCGGCCTCCCTTCGTCGACAACGGGTCCAAGTATTCCCATATCTTGACAACTGGCTTATTCGGGGTCGCTCCAGGGATCAGGTGCAGTCTCATGTTCAGCTCACCATGAACATGTTCAATCGGCTGGGCCTCCGGCTCAATGTCGCGAAATCCACTCTGGTACCAACCTAGAGGATAGAATTCATAGGAGCAGTATTAGACTCAGGCCTGGCCTGGGCAATTCTGCCGGAAGCACGCTTCCAATCCCTGGTGAACATCGTCCACAGCCTGCAAAGCTTCTCGACCTCGACCATGAAAACATGCCGATGCCTCCTGGGACACATGGCCTCTTGCACGTTTGTGACCAGGCACACCAGGCTGCGACTATGTCCACTCCAAGCCTGGCTATCAACAGTATACCACCCCGGTCGGGACAGCTTGAGCACAGTGGTTACCATCCCGCCAGGGGTATTAACCTCTCTAGGCTGGTGGCTGGACCCAAATCAGTGTGCGAAGGGGTGCCATTTCATGCCCCGCAGCCCTCCATGTCCCTAGTCACGGATGCATCATCCCTGGGATGGGGAGCCCACCTCGGGAACCTCCGTACGCAGGGGCTATGGTTGGCAGGAGAGTTATCCCTGCACATCAGCGTACGGGAACTCAGAGCAGTGCGCCTGGCATGTCTAGCATTCCAAGAGCGCATTCACGGCCGTTGTGTTGCAGTCCTCACAGACAACACTACGGCCATGTTTTACATCAACAAGCAAGGGGGAGCCCGGTCATCCCCCCTCTGTCAGGAGGCCACTCGTCTGTGGGAATTCTGCATAGCCCACTCAATCCATCTGGTGGCGTCGTTTCTCCCATGGGTCCAGAACACCTTAGCGGACCACCTCAGCAGATCATTCCAGGCTCACAAGTGGTCGGTTTGCCCGGACGTCATCCACTCTGTCTTCCTGAAGTGGGGCTTTCCCCTGATAGCCCTATTCGCCTCTTGCAAGAATTGGAAATGCCAGGTGTTCTGCTCTCTCCAAGGGCGCTCTCCGGGTACCCTGTCGGACGCCTTCCTAATTCAGTGGAAGGATCACCTGTGCTACGCCTTTCCTCCATTCCCGCTAGTCCACAGGGTCCTAATCAAGCTGCGCAGGGACAGAGCCCGTCTGATTCTGGTCGCCCCGGCATTGCCCAGACAGCCCTGGTATACCCACTCTCCTAGAGCAGTCGGTGGACACCCCGATTCCACTCCTGCTGTGGCCAGACCTGATCAATCAGGATCACGGTCGACTCTGTCATCCAAACCTGCAAACTCTCCACCTCACAGCGTGGCTGCTGCATGGCTAAATCAGTCTGAGCTGTGCTGTTCTCACTCGGTCCAGCAGATCCTTTTGGGTAGCAGGAGTCCTCTACCAGGTCCACATACTTAGCCAAGTGGAAGCCGTTTTCCTGCTGGTGTGCCCGGAATCATACGACGACCCCCCCTCCCCCCTGGCGTCAGTACCTATCATCTTGGACTACCTCCTGTCCTTAAAGCAGCAGGGCTTGGCAATATCTTCCATCAGGGTGCACCTGGCAGCTATTTCGGCTTTCCACCCAGGCGAAAACGGGTGCTCGGTCTTCTCCAATTCCACGGTCAGCAGATTTCTCAAGGGGTTGGAGCACCTGTTCCCAAGAATTCGACAACCGGTCCCTATGTGGGATCTTAACCTGGTCCTATCCAGACTCATGGGTGCCCCGTTCGAGCCGATGGCCACCTGCTCGCTCCTGTACCTTTCCTGGAAGACAGCCTTCCTCGTAGCTATCACCTTGGCGAGGCACGTGTCTGAGCTCAGGGCACTCACATTGGAACCACCGTATACGGTGTTCCACAAGGACAAGGTACAGCTGCGACCCCACCCGGCCTTCCTCCCTAAGGTGGCGTCTGCCTTCCATGTCAACCAGGACATATTCCTCCTTGTCTTCTACCTGAGGCCGCCCACTATGCAATAGTGCAGCAGTCCAGGGGTGATGCTGCATTCAGTTCAGCGGTCCTTCACTCCGCGACATCTCACTCTGACCCCACTGCATAGGTAAGGCTTGGGAGTCACCTAATTGGAATCGATATGAGCAAGCACTCAAAGAAGAAAAGACGGTTACTCACCTTTGTAACTGTTGTTCTTCGAGATGTGTTGCTCATATCCATTCCAAACCCGCCCTCCTTCCCCTCTGTCAGAATAGCTGGCAAGAAGGAGTTGAGGGGGTGCTGGGTCGGCCGGGGCATATATCCGGCGCCAAAAAGGCGCCACTCCAGGGGGCGCCTCAGCCCACCCACCAAGTGTTGCTAGGGTAAAAATCTTCCGTCGATCATGCACGCGAGATGCGCACACCTAATTGGAATGGATATGAGCAACACATCTCGAAGAACAACAGTTACAAAGGTGAGTAACAGTCTTTTATTGAATATAAGTCCTAAACAAAACATCCCAATTGCTATGAACTCCTTCTATGTGTTCATATATTGTAAGATAGTTTGGTAGAGAAGCACAAAATAAGTATGAGAAAATGGTTAAGCTTGGATTTCAACATAACTTAGGAATCTATAGTTCTCCTTCAAATGATTGTGCACACATACATTCCAATGCAGGTGTTTGTGCACCCAGTGCACTTGAGTCAGAGACTTTTGCCAGCAGTACCACTATGCAGTGGATGTGTCCCTGCTCTCCTTGTTCTCTCAGGCAAAGACATAAAAGGGGCCTGGCCACCTCCTCCCTTTCAGTTCCTTCTCACTTCCCACAGTGAGCATTGGAACTCCCTGTAGCATTTGCTTCAGTTAGCCAGCATCTCTAAAAGTTTGTTTTATTTATATATGTAATATAGTTAGTAGTAGTCTAGCTAGCTGGCTAATTATAATTTTTAGCTCGTTATCCTGGAGGATTTTAATATGGAAAAAATCCCCAGGTTTTTAGCAGTGTGCTGCCTGCGGGGCCATTATCCCGGTCACAGATGGGCACAAGAGCTGCTTGATTTGTCTGGTTTAGATGAGGGACAAATGCTCTATTTGTACCTCCTTCCTCACCAGGACCAAAAACAGAGGAAATTTTGACTTAAAGTCCACCTTGTGAAAGAGGCAATGCATCTTGCATCATAGTTGAGCCCTGACCATGAGGCAGGGGACTCAGATTCAAGCAGAAGTGCCCCTCCAGCTCCTCCTGTTTTAAAACGCAAGTCCAGTGACAAACATCATGCTTTGTCTTCCCTGTCAGCTTCAACAAAGCGACATGTGCATTCCAATGCTAACAAATCCTCAAAGTTTTGGTCTTTCCCCAGAAAATCTTCCGGTAAATCCTCTGGTACCCGTTTGAGGCTTCACAAATGTAAGTGCTCACCAATTCCATATGAGGGAGCACCGTCAAGTCCAGTGTCTTCACCCATGATGAATCTTTTGTCCTTGCTGACTAATATATATTGGCTAGCATGTAAATACTGTGTGTGTGGTATAAATTAAGCACAAATACTGTAACAGTGATATAACCTAAACCAGCCTTTACCATAATCTTGTTCACTTCCTATGCTAAGTGTCCCATAACACCTTGCATTTAGTGAAATCAGCCTTTGTCACAAGCAGATAGGGAACTTGTCAAAATCAAGATATATTGCTTCTGTCTCTCAATACAAGCTACGGAAGTACCTTCACAGATCAGTACCTGGAATGCTAGTATCCAAAACCAAAGTAAGGAGGGAACAGAATAACAAGTTAGGAATATGGAAGAAAGTGGTGGGTTGGATTTTGGTGACGTGTAGTAAGAATGTGTAGCTTGTAAAATCATATAAATAATACCAGCTGAAATGTGTAACTTGGGGAGCACACCTTCTGCATAAGGTGAATATAACATTGTTTCATAGGACTGTTCTTCAGAGACTGGTATCATATAGGTCCTTTTTCCTGTACCGTGTTGTTATACCTGACTGACATTGGTTATTTGGTCTCTTGACTATTTTTCATAATGAACCAAAGTGTGGTCATGCAATTTATCAGCTCTTTTCAGCTGTTTCAGTCTGCCTGTGTTCCACTGGTACTGTTGACACACTTACCTGAGGTACCTTCCACCATGTGGGCCTTGTTGTCCTCAGGGGATCTCCTTTGTTTTTCCCTGCCGGACTCTCCTCTGCTACAACCAGTGACAGTGTCTTCAGTGATAGTGTCTTCAGAGCCATCAACATACCTGGCACCGCGGGCACTATCCCTGTTACAGTCACCTCTCGGATGACTGTATGCAAAACTGTACTCTGAAATGTCCCTAGCCTGTTTGCCAGAAGCTGGGAATGGACAACAGGGGATGGATCACTTGATGATTACCTGTTCTGTTCATTCCCTCTGGGGCACCTAGCATTGGTCACTGTCGGAAGACAGGATACTGGGCTAGATGGACTATTAGTCTGACACAGTGTGGCCATTCTTATGCTCTTATGAGTTATGCTGGCATCATTGGCATGGATCACTTCATCTTCATTCGGCCAACCCCAACCCTTGCTTTGTTTGGAGCCTAAAGTCTCTTATATCCAGGCCACCTAGAACACCAATGGGAACTGCTCCTCCATATTCTGAGAAGGCTTAAATTTCTTCTTCTACCTCAAAAAGAGAAGAATCTGTCTCACCTTTGACACTGTTTAGATCGCCTTACAGGTCTTCAACTACCAGACCTAAAGGTCAGGATTGGTCTTCCTATAAGGAAATCCCAGCCTGGGGTCCCCCTTACTGATCTTGGGCTGCTCCAAAAGAATCTAGCTCTCCCTCACTCTAGAAGGAATTCTCCTACTCCCCTGCTGCCAAAAACCTCTACTCATCATCCTGCTACCATCCCTCAACCTGCTGTGCTGGATCCCATGGAAGAAGACGAGGAATTAATGGAAGAACCCTTAGATCTTCCTTCTTCTATTTCTTCATCTTCACCAGATAAGGCAGTCACACCAGAGACTTCATCTCCCCCTCCAAGGACTTCAGAGTTTTTCAGGACCTGATTAGGAGGGTTGACACTTTCTGGTGGGGGTACAGTAGAAACTTGTACAAGACAATCCACCCCACTGTCCTAGTTATTTTACAGCCCTCTCCCGCAGGAAGAGTTGCACTTCACATCAGTGAAGCATTACTGTAGGTAGCGAAAACTCTCTGAAAAACTCCAGCCTCTATACCACCTATGGACAAGCTAGTGGACAGACAATAGCAAATCCCTCAACAAGATTTTGACTATTTCTTTACCTATTCAGTTCCTGATTCTTTGGTGTTCACAGGTGCTAATGAATGATCCCATCAGTCTCACCCTTAGGCTACTCCCAAGGATAAAAAAAATGAGAGACTGGATTTATACAGCCCAAAGATTTCTTCCACTACCACACTTCAAATAAGAGTTGTTAATTATCAGGCTGTTTTGTCAAAATATAACTTTATTAATTTCTTTGCAATTTCTAAATTTGCTGACAAGTTGCCAGAGGAATATAAGGAATGGTTTTTAGTGCTGGTTTCAGGGGCATCTTACAGCTTGCATGTCTCTTCAGGCAGCAGTAGATGCTGCTGATACAGCTTTGTGTTCCAAAGGCATTGCAGTCTCCATGCCATGTTCTTTCTGACTACAGGTTTCTGGCATTTCAAGGTTGCTGCAGAACACAATAGAGGAATTACCTTTTGAGAGTTCTAAACTGTGTGATGCTAAAACAGATGACGCTATGCACACACTGAGGGACTATCATGCAACTCTTGGTTTGTTAAGCATTTATACTCTGGTTACCAAGAGGAAACTGTTTAGGCCCCAGTCTTACTCCAGATCCTCTTTCCAACAGAGGTCATAATATGCGTTCAAGATAAGGTCAAGTCCTTCCCGACATAACTAGCCATCTTAATCAGTGGGAGGTCCTTCTCACCAGGCAGCTTCATCCTCCAAGCAATCATTTTGATTTTTTAGTTGAGGACAGCACACCAACTACATCTCTTCCCTGGATCGCACCTGTCCCACTTTCAGAGTGTTTGGGGAAGCATCACCTCAGACAAGTGGATGCTCAGCACAGTGAAGGAGGGATATGTTCTCCAATTTACCTCCCTTCCTTTTCCCAACCCACCTTCCCGTACCTTTTCAGTGACCCTTCTCACTAGACTGTTATTTCAAGAACGCCAGTCTCTTCTATAATTGAGAGTGACAGAAGTTCTTTACCAACACAGAAGAAAGTGTTTCTATTCCTGGTACTTCCTGGTCCCAAAGAAATCTGGTGGCCTTCACCCCATTCTAGATCTAAGAAAGCTGAACCATTTCATCAACCAAACAAAAACAAAAAAAAATCAAGATCAGGCTGGTTACTCTCACTGCTGTTACACCTTCCCTGGAGATTGGTATGCAGCACTCAGTTTACAAGACGCTTACTTCCATGTGGCGATAAATTCCTCTGACAAGGAAGTACCTTCGATTCTTAGCAGACACCAATCATTACCAGTATGCAATGCTTCCCTTCGAACTGTCATCAGCTCCAAGGGTCTTCAAGTGCATGGAAGTTGTAGCGGCCCACCTCTGCTGCTGGGGTGTTCAGGTATTTCCTTACCTTGATGATTGACTAGTTTGTGGAGCATCAAGCAACCAGGTCCAAAACAGCATTCTAATCAGGCAGTTGTTCTCTCATCTGGGTCTGAAACTAAATGTGGACAAATCACAATTATAATCAATGCATATCCTTCATAGGAGCAGACCTTAATGCCAGGACAGCCAAGTCTTACTTTCCAAATTAAAGATATCAATCTTTAGCCTTCCTTTCCAAAATCCTGAATTCCTACCCAGTGACAACAGTGTATGCCTGCCTTCAGCTCTGGGCCACATGTCCTCATGCATGTACGTAACTCTGCATACCAGACTTCACCTTACCTGTCTGCAGGCCTGGCTCCATTCAATATATAGTCCTTCCCAGAACCCTCTGGACATATGGATTTGCGTACCTGCCATGAGTGCTTCAGTCTGTCATTTAGTGGTTGGATCCCCACAATGAGTGCAAGATGATTCCATTCTTGTCCCCAGAACTGACTATGACTCTGATAACAGATGCATCTACCAAAGGTTGGAGAGCCCATCTCGGTCAACTCTGGACACAAGCTCTTTGGTCGCCCCAGGAAGTTTTGCTCCACATAAATGTGTAGAGCTCCGAGCTATTAGTTTGCCTGCAAGATGTTTATGTCCACCATCGAGAATCTGGTGGTACAAGTTCTTACATACAGCACCACTGCCATATTTTATCTGAAGAAGCAGGGAGGTGCAAGATCATCCCAACTGTGCCAGGAGGCTATCCTATGGAATTTATGCATTCATCATGTTTCCCTGGAGGACTTTCACCATCCAGGATTAAGAAACACACTTGCAGATTCCTTCAGCAGGGTTTTCATAGATCAACACAAGTGGTCAATCAGGAAGGACGTTCTCCTCCAGATTTTTCACCAGTAACACATTTGTTTGGAACCAACCTGAACAACAAGTGCACGAGATTTTGCTCCAGGATGGGCTGCAACCCAGATTCCATCACAGATGCTGTTCTTTTTCCATGGTCCAGTTTTCTTCTATGTGCATTCCCTTCAATGCCTCTCATTCCAAGAGTATTCAGAAAACTGAAAAGTAACTTCAATCTTGATGCACCGGCACGTCCAAGATAGTATTGCTTCACAGTCCTTCATCAGCTCTCTGTTCGACCTCCATTAACTTTGCCTCTGGTTGAGGATCTGTTGTCTCAGAACCAAGGTAAGTCTCTACATCCAAACCTCCAATCTCTCGATCTCATGACATGGATGAGCTCTGGTTGAATTCTCATGAGAAATTGTGCTCTCAAGAGGTTCAGACCACCATTGAACAGCAAAAAGGAAACCACTAGAGCCACAGATGCAGGAAAGTGGAAGAGGTTTTTGATTTGGGCACAATCTTAACATTTATCGCCCCTTCACACAGAGGCTATATATGTACTGGAGTACCTGTTTTCCCAAAATGGTCAGGCTTTCAGTTAGTTCTGTGAGAGTTCACCTGCTTCTATTTCTGCTCTACATCCACCAGTAGATGGGTTTTCCATTTTCTCTCTCTCTCTCGTTTCCTGATTTTTGAAAGATCTACTCAATGTTTACCCTCCTATGTCTGATCCTGTACCTATATGAGATCTAAGTCTAGTCCTCTCCAAATTCAATAGACTCTCCCCTCCCCCCCCCCCTTTTTGAGGCTCTGGCTACAACCTCATTACCGTTACTGTGTATGAAAGTGGCCTTTCTGGTGGCAGTCACATCTGCTAAGACGGTTGCAGAACATCACAATTTTCTTGTTGATCCTCCTTTCATGGACTTCCATTAAGACAGTTTCCTTTAAATCACACCCTAAGGTAGTGTCAGCTTTCCATCTGAGTCAATCTATTAATTTGCCGGTGTTTTTCCTGAAACCTTTCCTCTAAAGCTGAGAAAACACTTCATACATTGGATGTTCATAGAGTTTTGGTGTTCTACTTGGACTTCACTAGAGTTCTCCCAAGCTTTTCGTAGCTTATGCTGAGCAAGTTAAGGGTCAGACAGTGAATCGCTCATTGGGTTTTTGACTGCATTAAGCTCTACTGCAATCTTGCTGAAGTCTCTCCTCCACCAAGAGTAACGTCACTCCATGTCCACTTCATCAACATTTATGACCAATGTTGCATTTGCTGATGGCTGCAAGGCAGTAATGTGGTTGTCTGTACATACTTTTTGCGCTCATTACACCATCTCTCAAGCGTCTCGTGACAATGCCAACGTTGGCAAGTCAGTGTTACAATCTCTGTTCAGATGATCTGAAGTCCCTCCACCTGTAAGGGAACTGCTTATGCATCACCAGTAGTGGAATGTATATGTGCACAATCACACAAAAGAGAAAAAACAGTTGTTCTTTGAGATGTGTTGTGCACGTATACATTCCAGGACCCTCCCACTTTCTCTGCTACTTTGGACATTATATACAACAATGCGAAGGAATAGAGAGGGAGGCAGTAGCCATACCTGCTTTATGCCCTCACCTCAGAGCACGAGGAAAGCAGCGCACATGCTCCATCTGGTGGTACTCCTCACAAAAGTCTGACTCGAGTGCACGGGGTGCACAAACACCTGCAGTGTATATGGGTACAATACATTTCAAAGAACAACAGTTACTGTACTGGTAAGCTACCAGGCTTTTTTTTTTTTTGGATGGTGAGATTGTGCAGTATATAAGCCAATCACATCATTTAGCTTATCTGCATGCTGTAAAACTAATGATTAACTGATATTGATAGCTATTATCTCCCAGATGAGAAGTAGCTGTCTAATAACTTCATAATTAATTAAAGCCATTTCACATCTGAAAGGGAATTTTTTGTTATAGTATAATAGGCTTTTTTTAAGATGTATATGTTCCCTTGTGAAAGAAGGCCTTATTTATTACCAAATATAGCATTTTCCTGTATCTAGTTTCATTCAGCTCTCTGGAGAACCAATTGTATTGATATTCTATATTGGATGTAGAAAATAAGCAAACTAATTTTAAGGAATTTCCTTTAATGTCTACTTTTTTTTTTAAGGTTGAGTGACCCATGTTCAAGCAGATGGGATGACAGAAGTTTGTCCCAGCGATCAAGATCTTGGTCACATAATGGCTATTCTGATCTCAGTACCCTGAGGTATACCAGCCACCACAAAAAGCACCGAAAAGAGAAAAAGAAGACAAAACACAAAAAGAAAGCCAAAAAGCAAAAGCATTTCAAGAAACATAAACAAACTAAAAAAAAGAGAACCTCACCCTCATCAGAGGTAGAATCCTCTCGTTCTTCTATCAAGAGGACAAAGTCATCTCGGGATCGTGAAAGGAAGTCTCCTTCTTCCTCATTATCTTCTAGACGCTCATCCAGAAGAGACTGGTCTAAATCTGACAAAGATGACCAGAGTTCATCAACTCTATCGAGCAGAGATTCTCATTCATATTACAGGTCCAGGTGTAGATCCAGATCTAGATCTAGATCAAGGTCTTATTCCAGAAGGAGTTCTAGATCAAGAACAGCATCTAAATTATCTCATTCTCGAAGCAGATCAAGATCTAGCACTAACTCCAGGCATCACAGGACAGTTTCAAATTCACCACGAAATACTAAAGCAGAATTGAATGAAAATAAGCCAAATAAGACTGAACCTGTAAGAGCAGCAATACCACAGAGTGATAAAGTTGTAGTACAACCTGTTGTAGCTGAAAATATTCCGGTTATATCGTTAAGTGACAGTCCTCCACCTTCCAGGTGGAAACCTGGACAAAAGCCCTGGAAACCATCCTATGAGCGAATTCAGGAAATGAAAGCTAAAACAACCCATTTAATCCCTACCCAAAGTAACTACAATTTAACAAATATTAAAGAGGTTAATACTTCCTCCTCCTCCTCCCGTAAGCGACAAAAGAGTTCAGATAGTGATCGAAGTGGTTATTCAAGGTCTCATAGTGAGAGAAGTTCAGATAGTTGGCTAAGATCAAGGAGCAGGTCTTCTCGAAGCAGATCCTACTCTAGATCTTATACAAGATCAAGGAGTCCATCTAGTTCAAGATCAAGATCTCGGTCAACTGGCAGATCTCAATCACCAAATAGATACCGCAGTGATCAATCAGGTTATAGCGGGTCATCATCTTATTACTCTCTTAGTGATGACGATAGACATGGAAGCAAAAGGAAATCTGAATCCAGTGAGCAAAATTTCCAATCATTGAAGAAAAGGCAAGAGAGTAGCTCTGAAAGTAGCACAGTTGTCAGGAAGAGTAAAACCTATGATGAGTCTTCTCAAGGACGAAAAGAGAGTGAGAGAAGATCATCTTTAGACTTTTCTACAGATAGTGAGCATTCTGTTAAAATACAGCCAGTCCAGGAGAAAGAAGGACATTCTCAACCAGAAGGAGACAACCAGAAAGAGAATAAAAACAATTTGACTGCTGACAGAAGTGAGGAGAAATCCAAGTCTGAATGGGACAGTGACCATTCAAAAAAGAAATCTTTGAGGGAGAAAACTTCTGAACAGCATAGAAGTGGTGCAAAGACAAAAAGAAAGACTTATTCAGGCAGTAAATGGGACTCGGAATCAAATTCAGAAAGAGGAGAGACTAGAAACGGTAGAGAAGATTCTAGGCCCTCGTCCAGTAAAGAGGAAGGTGAGGCCACATCAGGATCTGATACAGAGCTCAGTCTTACCAAAAGCAGGGTGAAAACTAAATCAAATTCTTCAGAAGGTTTTCTGGATTCTTCTGATCATACTTGGAAAACAAGCAAGCAACAGTCCTCCTCTTCTGCATCTGAGAATTCCCACTCCAGTTTGGCAAATATTAAAGGAAAGTCAAAAAAACACAAACATGGGTCCAAAAAGAACCTCAAAAAATCACATTCCAAAAAAGCCAAAGAGAAATCAAAGGAGAAAAAAGAGAAGAAGCATAAGGTTCAGAAACAAAAAGAGCTTTTTCACTGGCAGCCTCCACTGGAGTTTGGGGAGGAGGAAGATGAGGACATGAATGAAAAGCCTGTTACCAGAGATGATAAAAAACAAAAGCAACTTACCAGGGACAGTAAAGATAAAAACCAACAAGCTTATGAAAACAACAAAATGTGCAAAGATAAAACTGGAAATGGTGAAAAGTCTTGTGAAGATGAGAACCTCTCAAGTAGGAACACTACGTGCAATACATCACCAGAGCATAGTCACCTTAATAAAGACAACAGTGAGCACAACTATTCAGCCAGTACATTAAATCCAGAAATAAATGTGGCTACTTCAAAGAAAGGTGTTAAACATATTGAAGAAAGTAAACAAAATGGATCAGAGGATGTTATGCAGACAGATGATAACATGGAGATTTGTACTCCAGATCGTAACTCTCCTGGGAAGGTGGGTGTGGACATTTTGTCTCCTGTCATCCTGAGTGCTAAATCTCAGACTTTAAATATTAATGCAAACAAAGATTTACAGAATGAGAACCCTGGACCAGACACAGCCAAACAAGGAAACCGTATTAAACAACTGATCAATGTTAAAGAAGTCAAAAAAATAGAAATACAAGACAGCAGCTCCGTCACCATGGTCACTACTGTGGAAAACACTTTGAAAACTGAAATAACTGAAAATACACAAAGCAGTATGATCGATAATAAATGGAAACCTTTACAGGGTGTAGGTAATCTACAATCTGCTACTACTAGTAGTGCTGCAGAAGTTACAAACAGTACTTCAGCACCTGACTCTAAGCCACAAGGTTTAAGAATAGAAATAAAAAGTAAAAATAAAGTCAGGCCAGGATCTCTGTTTGATGAAGTTAGAAAGACAGCACGGTTAAATCGGAGACCAAGGAACCAGGAGAGTTCAAGTGATGAACAGTCTCCTCCAAGTAGAGATGACAACAGCCAATCCAGGAGTCTAAGTAGGTCACGAAGTAAATCTGAATCTAAATCCAGACATAGAACAAGATCTCTATCCTACAGTCACTCAAGAAGTCGATCACGAAGTTCCACTTACTCATATAGGTTAGTAATTTGTTATGTAATCTCTGTTTTAGTAATCTACAGTTTTACTTAAACAGTAAGCAAATGAATTTGAAATAGAAGTGCAAGTTCTGTGTTGACAGGATCTCTCATTTTCCAGCAGTAATGTGCTAAGTAGAAACTAGCAATATATCTCTTCACTGACTAGTTTGCAATAAAGCACTTTACTTTTCAAGTTTATCTTGAAGTGTTAATTCTGTTTCCGTCACTTCATTTTAATTATATTTTGGTATAGTAACTCCTCACTTAACGTTGTAGTTATGTTCCTGAAAAATGCAACTTTAAGTGAAACAATGTTAAATGAATCCAGTTGTCCCATAAGATTTAATGTAAATGCGGGGGGTTAGGTGCCAAGGAAATTTGGGGGGGGCAGACAAAAGGAATGATACTGTATACTGTACAGTATTGTGCTGTACTGTATTGTGGTTGGGAAGGTGCCCCTGGCTTACCCCACACAGGCACAGCCCGCTGCAGGCAAGGACGCTAGGAAGCACCTTTGCAGCAGTAGCGGCAGCTTCCCCAGAGAACAGGTTCGGATTTTGCTGGGAATGCTCCAGGCCTGCCTCTTCCCGTCCCTGCTCCACTCCAGGCCCACCTCTTCACCCGCTCCACCTCCTCTCCGGAGCACGCCACATCCCCCTCCCCCCCAAAGTCCTAAGTGCCGCTAAACAGCTGTTTAGCGGCACTTAGGATTTTCGGGCTGGGAGAGGGAGGAGTGGAGACACGGGGCTTCCCCGCTTCTGCCCCTCCCTCCCAGAAAGTCCTAAGAGCCGCCAAACAGCTGGGGAAGCACTGGGAGGAGGAGGCAGAAAAGCGGAACTTGTGCAATGCTCCCTTGTAAAGTCGCTGCTCTTCCACAGAATCTTACAAGCAGGCAGCCAAACGACGTTATAAGGGAGCATTGCACAACTTTAAACAAGCATGTTCCCTAATTGAGCAGGGACGTAACATTGAAACAACGTTAAGTGAGACAACGTTAAATGAGGAGTCACTGTATATGCTTTTCAAAGTTGTTTATCAATTATAGATCAAGAAGCTATACAAGAAGCCGAAGCAGAGGATGGTACAGTAGAGATCGGTCAAGAAGTCGAAGTAGATCTTACCACAGTTACAAGAGTCATAGGTAAGGATACGATTTTGTCGGAGGTCACAGAAGTCATGGATTCCGTGACTTTAATGGATGTCAGTGACTTCTTCAGCTTCAGCTGGAGCATTTCTCAGGGCCCTCCCTCCCCCTCGCCCCCAGGGTCTGGAGTAGCATGGCTGGAGTGGCTTTCAGCTCTTTGCCCCCCTTCTAGAGTCTCAGGGCTGAAGCGGCTCTCAGCCCCTCCCCTCCACCCCCTGCAGTGGGGCTTGGACTGTCTGTCCCCCACTCACCAACAGGTCACGGGCTTCTGTGAATTTTTATTTATTGCCCATGACCTGTCCGTGACTTTGAAAAATTCCCATGACAAAATCTTAACCTTAATCATAGGTAAGTTTCTGTGATTTGAGATAAGAATACCCTGAGTATGTTACAAATCAGACACATCCTAGTAAGTTAAATTAGTTTTTTTGATGGTGAGTTGTAGCTATGCAAGTGCATCCTGGAAGCAATCTACTCTGAAATATGTATACTTTTTAAGAATAGAAACAGACTTTTGTAACTGCTTATTTTTGAAGAATAATTACGTTAAATGTCATGCTTAAAATGTATTTCTTTGATTGTGTCACAGTCGAACCTATAGTAGAAGTCGATCCAGAAGCAGTTCATATGATCATCACAGTCGATCCAGGTATGGATTATGATACTTCACGAACACTGGGAACAAAGTAATTTTTATAATGAGCAAATATATTAAGACAGTGATATTGTTCAAAGTACATACAGCTTTATAGTAAGCCAAAATATTGCAAACTTACCTTTCTGGAAATTAAATCAGATTGTTTTAAAAGAGGAAAAGAGCAATCAGAGTATCCAGATATCAGTCATGGGCATGGTATTAGGCCCTGAAGAGAATTGAATTGATTGGTGCCCTTTACTGCTGCTTTCTACTCTTTTGTCCTCTGTTTTAAATCCCCCCCAAATTTTTCTGCTGTTTATTTTACAAGAGTATGGTCAAGGAGGGAAGTCAAGGCTTGATATTCTTGATACTTTGTGCAAAATTTGTTGACAGATTTGTAAATTTTTTTATTTTATTTTAAAATATATTGTTATTTTTAAAAGTAAACCACTTATTTGGGTAAACCGCTGCTTTGTGAAGAAACTTTATACTCTTCCTGATAAACATTTTATTACATTTACAATTATTTTGGCTTATTTGCCAAATCCTTCAAGTAATAGGAATATAGCAACAAAAATCTTTCCTTATATAAATGTCTTTACAAGAAACATCCAAAATTCTAATTTTTATCATTTTAGAAAAGAACTTTCCAAAATCTTCAATGATTTTTTCCCTGTTATAATAGGTCATATACTTATGATAGTTACTATAGCAGAAGTCGTAGTCGAAGTAGAAGTCAGAGGAGTGACAGCTACCGCAGATCTCGAAGTTATGACAGACGATCCAGGTATGTAATTTTTCAGTGCCACAATTTCAAAAACTTAACTGTACACAATTAATTTCTTTAGGTGCTTTACTGGAAGTTTATAAGGAACAACATTTCAATAGATGCAGTCTTTTTTTCAAGTATAAAATGTACTGTTACTAGCAAATTTGTTTAATGGTAAATTAAGAACCAGAAATATAAAGAGTTAACACAAACACACGCAATCAGTACTTCAAAAATTCCAAAATAAAGAGGAGGGCAGAGGGATTTGAGAGGAGAGAGAAATCATTGTACTATTCTATGTAATCCATTGTGTGGACGTGTGCATATGTTCATCTCTACACATGCATATACACATTTTTTAAAAATCTGTTAATTAGTTCCCATTGGCTAAATCAGGAATAGTAATTGCAGAATTTAAATTTGACCATGCTTGTGCTTAAATGCCATGGGTATAAAGGACCGAAAACTACCCTGAGTGTCAAGATTCTACTGGATGGTAGATCCTTTTTAGCTAGACCTCAATGTCTCATACAAAAAACTTGTGAAAGGGAGATGAAAAATAACTATGCTAACAGGAATGACAATCGAAATGATGCTTCCTACAATGTAATTACAGCTACAATTAAAGTAACTCTAAGTGTAATTACATTTACACTTCTATAGACTTTGGCTACATTCTTCACAGTCCAGTTGCTGTTAAAGGTGACGTTCCTAGCACATGTTTAAAAAAGAATCGTTGTCTACAAGCCTAGTGCATTGCTGGTATTGCTGTCTGTACAGTGTGGTCCATGATATAAATTTGGGACTATATATCATCCTCAATCCACAATGGAATTCCTTCAGATGTCTGTGGGAGGCTTGCACAAAGATCAAGGGTGGAATATGATCTTTCGGTAGTAAGTTAAGTTTTAGTTGTTCTCTCAACCAGCATCACTTGGTGGAAAAATGTGCCAGCATTTAGCAACATCACTGTTTCTGCCCTTTTTTTCTTCCTTCTCCATTCTCCTTTCTTTTTTCATTCCCCAATTTTCTTGTTTCCTCTATATTTCTCTCCTTGTAACAATTCCATTTCTAGCCTGTGGAAATCACTCCCACCCCTTCCCATCCCATCCACTGGTGACATAGGGCTTGTCTACACAGTGCAATGTAACACATCAGTGAGGTGTGAATTCTAACATTCACCAATGTGTTGCATGCTAACTGGCCTGTGTAGACCCTGCTGGTGTGCACTCAAAGTTTCCTACTGTGCACTAGAGAACTTTTAGTGCACACCAACAGGGTCTATGTCAGTCAGTTAGTGCACAACACTAGAATTGACACCCCCACACTGGTGTGCATTACCACACTGTGAAGACATGCCCATAAAGTTAAGTTTCATTATGCATTAATGTTGACATCCTCATGAGGATAACAGAGGGTGGGAAATAGACCCCTCTGAATAATTGTTTCAGGCTGCCTGCAAACACCAGGAAGACAACATTGGATCAGGGTACACTTATTTACATTTGGAAGGTTTTCTTCACAACCAAAAGGACCAAAAAAGAACATCAAGCGAGCTGCATCCTGGCCATTGGCCAAGTATTCAACACTTCTGGTTTATACAGCCAGGAAGTGCCTATGCTCATTTTGATATGCTGATATTTCCAAAGCCTAGTTTTATCATTTCAGGGGGCCCAGTCTTGCAAACCCCTTCTCACATGTTGATTTGATACTACTCACATGAGGTAAGGGTTTTGCAGGATTAGGCCCTTGGAGAAAACATAAGTAAAACAGCTCTAAGGATCCATTCAAAAAGACACTGCCTGTTCAGCCTGTGCTAGCTCACTGAACTCAAGCAAAACAAAATATATTTTTGGTTCTGCTTCCAAAATTTAGTTACTGTGGGTGATATCCTGGCCACACTGAAGTTAATGGCAAATGCCCTGTTGACCTCACTGCAACCTCTGGAAATTTAGCAACATTTTGGATGTAACAAATAGGCTTTGAAATGATGAAGCTCTATCAAAATGATCACATTTTCAATGGAATCATAGAACCATAGAAGATTAGGGTTGGAAGAGACCTCAGGAGGTCATCTAGTCCAACCCCCTGCTCAAAGCAGGACCAACCCCAACTAAATCATCCCAGCCAGGGCTTTGTCAAGCCGGGCCTTAAAAACCTCTAAGGATGGAGATTCCACCACCTCCCTAGATAACCCATTGCAGTGCTTCACCACCCTCCTAGTGAAATAGTGTTTCCTCATATCCAACCTAAACCTCCCCCACTGCAACTTGAGACCATTGCTTCTTGTTCTGTCATCTGCCACCACTGAGAACAGCCTAGCTCCATCCTCTTTGGAACCCCCCTTCAGATAGTTGAAGGCTGCTATCAAATTCCCCCTCACTCTTGTTTTCTGCAGATTAAATAAGCCCAGTTCCCTCAGCCTCTCCTCATAAGTCATGTGTCCCAGCCCCCTAATCATTTTTGTTGCCCTCTGCTGGACTCTCTCCAATTTGTCCACATCCTTTCTGTAGTGGGGTCCCAAACCTGGACTCAATACTCCAGATGTGGCCTCATGAGTGTGAATAGAGGGGAATAATCACTTCCCTCGATCTACTGGCAATGCTCCTACTAATGCAGCCCAATTAGCCATTAGCCTTCTTGGCAACAAGGGCACACTGTTGACTCTCATCCCAGCTTCTCGTTCACTATAATCCCCAGGTCCTTTTCTGCAGAACTGCCGCTTAGCCTATCAGTCCCCAGCCTGTAGCAGTGCATGGGATTCTTCTATCCTAATCCCTGCCGTCCAGCGTATCTACCTCTCCTCCCAGCTTAGTGTCATCAGCAAACTTGCTGAGGGTGCAATCCATCCCATCATCCAGATCATTAATGAAGATGTTGAACAAAACCGGCCCCAGGACCGACCCCTGGGGCACTCCGCTTGATACTGGCTGCCAACTAAACATCGAGCTGTTGATCACTACCTGCTGAGCCCGACGATCTAGCCAGGTTTCTGTCCACTTTATACTCCATCCAATCCATACTTTTTTAACTTGCTGGCCAGAATACTGTGGGAGACCGTATCAAAAGCTTTGCTCAAGTCAAGTTGTATCACGTCCACCACTTTCCCCATATCCACAGAGCCAGTTACCTCATCCTAGAAGGCAATCAGGTTGGTCAGGCATGACTTGCCCTTGGTGAATCCATGTTGATTTTCCTGATCACCTTCCTCTCCTCCAAGTGCTTCAAAATGGATATATATTGTGTTCCTGTAGAAGGTTCCACAGATTTTTTTCCTTTCACCTACACTCCTCTCCTAAGATTTGGATTAACCCAGTTTTGAACTTGAAACAAAAAGAGAGAAATCTGATTTGTAAGGAGTTTTAATCTTTTTTTTTTTTTTTAAATTGTAGGTCTTATGGCTCTGACAGTGAAAGTGATCGCAGTTATTCTAACAACCGAAGCCCCAGTGAAAGCAGCAGATCTAGCTGAAAATGTCTCCTCAGCAATGTAGATTGTATTTAGTAATTCTATGTAAATGTTGTAATACCTTTGTTCTGTCAGTGTCACAAGTGAAAGTGAAGGATGTTTACTGAGTGAGGTGAAACTTGCTTATTAGCAGTGGATTCATTTGACTGGCTGCATTGACAAATGGACATTTTGAGCACAATTCAGCTAAGGTTTGGGGGTTTTTCCCTTATGCCAAATGCTACTGTAACAAACTATGAAGATTAACTTTATTTGATTGAATCACATTTTCCAAGCCATGAAATTACATTTATGTACATTTGCTGGTATTCCTTTTCTGGGTGCAGCAATCTGTACTGTCTCAAAGTGTCCATATAAATACCGGAGGGCTCTCAGCCTATTATTTTGAAATAAATGCTGATAGCTATAAAACTTTGAAGAAAAATATTTGTAAAGGCTGCCATCTGTATATTTTATTAAAATGCTTATTTTTAAATGCTGGCCATCAGTTCAGTGGTGTCTTGTACATACTTCTTATAAACATAGATTTGATTAACAGTAGCAAGGTGATGAAAACAGACTGCCACACTGTCTTAACACTCAACCCCTTTGTACCTTGATATTCCAGAGGTATGAGGAAAAGGGTGAGATATTGTAAACCATGCAGATTGTAATAATTAGGCACAATGTGCAAAGAAAAGGGTGATGAATCAGAGTTGATTCTTAATATCTGACTTGTTATCTAAGAACTTAAATGTTTTTAAGTGATTTTCTTTGTGATAATAAGCCCAATGTTTAAGACCCCAGAAAAAAAATTGCTTCTAGGCAGTCCTATTTCAATTCATGCCGCTGTGCGTGGAACACATCAGTTTGTCTTTGAAGTTGAACATTATAAATCTTTGAGTCACATTATAAGTCCATGAAAATAGACATGAAAAGTAGTTTTGACAGAATAAATCATAATGGCCCATTCCAAAATGTTTGTAGGTAAAACATTGTCTTCTAAGTTCGGATGTATCCCTTCTGTCTTAGGGAGATGTCATTGTGCAGTTATTGGACTATTTATTAATCTGTAATATGGCATTGCTATAAAAGTGATCTGCTTAATAAAAAGTATCCACAGTACTTTGGAAGTTTAATACCAAAAGTGAGTCCACATTATGGACAAATGGTTTGCAAAAATTTTGTGTTGAATAATTTTTTGCAAAACTCTGGTTCAACTGATTTAAAATTACTTGTAAATAAATACATTTTTCATTGTTTAAGAATTTGTATACTAAGAAATGATTTTTTTATTTAAATGGCAGTAATAAACTCCTGAAATCTGGGTTTATAATGGAAAAGCTGACTAATCTAGCTTTAGCGGTGCTAATGAGTACTGCAATGTACTATAATAGCTTGCTTTACTAACTTTCTGTAATATTTTGAGATGGTTTACTTTTCTCAAATGTTTTGCAACAGTGAAAATTATTATTATTTTGTATCAGGAGCTTTGAAGTGTAAAAAGTTGTCAATTTTTTTCTTAGTTAATTCAATAATTTTTGATAGCATTAAATTACTTAAAAATTAGTCTTTAGGTGCTCAACTGAAACATGCAAAGGAAATTCAAAAAGAAGGTTGAAAATGTAATGTCATACTCCACTTACCCTCTGTGCATAGATAAGAGGAGGCCATTAGTTTGCAAGGTCCTGGGATACCTAGAACTGAACTAATTGAGATATGAATATCCAGCTTTCAAACATAGGTCCGAATCAGGTTCTTAATTCCAAAAGTTAGGATTAAACCCTTCTAACATTTATGGTAGCTTTAAAAGAAAAGGCACACCCACAATCTTCTAAATCCATATTTTGTAAGTTCTTGAAATATACATTCAACTGAAGCTATAAATAGTTGTGTTCTAGCAGGTCATGCAGGTTTACAGAAATTTTTCTAATAAAGTTGCAACCTGCTAATCAGAATCATGAATGAATATGTCCTTGCTAACTCAAAACAACTACAGTGTTATTTGGTGCAGATCCATAATTTTAAATGCAAAAGTAAGTGAATATTTCACCTTGTGTGCAAGGGATTAATCCATATTAGTTTTACTATTTTGAGTACTAAACATGCAATAAGGCATCCAAAATCTTCAACACTGCCATATCACATGGGGTAAAACAAAAAGTGTTCCCAGGCTATAACTTTGTTGTGTTTCAGGCTAGAGTTGACTTTTAAAGCTAGAAAAACTGGGTGCAATAGAAATACTGTCAACTAATAACTATACCAGTCCAAAGCATACTGCTAGAATGTTATATTTTTATGGTTCACATCAGCAATTGTCAGCTTTATAAAGGGATTCACGCTGTATTTAGGACTCTGTATTACGTCGAATTGTCTTAATAGAAAATGCACTATTGAGCGTTTTTATAATGTTCTGTTTACTTACTGCAAATTTGTTATTCTGAAGCAGGTGGTGGTTAAAAATGTCAATGGAATTTTTGTACATATATGCAAACACTGATTTCTTTACATTTGAAAAAATTCCTCTAGTACTTAAGAGGGGAACTTAAAGAAATTAAAAGTATACTTCAAGTTCTATATCCATCTGTGTGGTTGTTCTTTTTTCTCTAAAAGACTACAAGTTGTCTTTTCTCTTCCTGACCAATATAGGAAAGGATTCCTACATCTGTATAGTGAATTTACATAATAGCTGCGTGAGGAACACATATTTTGAAAAGGTTTGAAGCAAGGAAGTAGTCAGACACCAAATCAAGATATGTAAAAGGTGCATATTCTTTGTGAAGGAATACACTTTAACAGATCTTTGCTGAAATGATCTCACTTTAAATGCTGAGCTAAATATTCTTTCCCAAATACACATTGCCACATAATTTGTGTAATACTCAAAACATGGGATTAGTTTTAGTCAGCAGATATAATGGCTTAGCAAACTAAGCCATTAGTCTTTTAGAACTTCTGTTCCAGAAAAACTGGATTTCATGGAAAGATCAGCATTGTCTCTCGGGGGGAAGGATAGCTCAGTGGTTTGAGCATTGGCCTGCTAAACCCAGGGTTGTGAGTTCAATCCTTGAGGGGGCCACTTAGGGATCTGGAGCTAAATCAGTACTTGGTCCCCCTAGTGAAGGCAGGGGGCTGGACTCAATGACCTTTCAGGGTCCCTTCCAGTTCTATGAGATAGGTATATCTCCATATATTAAGGGATGTATTGTTAGTTTAGGGCATCATTCCATAAAATTGAAATCTAAAATCCTAGAACATAATACCTATGTTTCAAATACAGTAGAACCCCATTTTAAAGAAACCTAAATTTGGTTCAGTGGGTTATGTCTTTATATTTCTGGCTGTTTTTATTAGATTATCAACTACATTGCATCCAGAATGCTCTAACAATGTAGCTCTGTAGAAGATACTATCTTCAGGAATCTATAATTACAGGTAAGCAATTTCCTTTTTAATATGCCTAAGGGAGGAAAATAATAACTTTGGGCATAATGGAATCCATCACATGAATAACTAGCTCTTGTGCTCTAAACAGTTTAAAGAGCAGCAACATAAATGCAGTTTTTCTTTTTTAAATAGATTTGCACATGAAGAGGTCTCTAGTTCCTCCAGTATCACCTTTACATGAGGGTTGTTTGTGTCCTTGTCCTGGGGTGGTAAGAAGCATTTTAAAATGCTCTAGCTGAGGATCACCCACTGTCTGACAGTATTAAATTTCTGTTGATGGCCTTACGTGGTTCATCATGATCATGCTTACCGTTTGGAGCAGAACGCAGCATTTAGATGACCTTGAGCTGCAGAACGCTGGAACCCATCTGGTGTAATTTCCAACATGAATGCTGCCTAGGATTTAAATCACAAGAAGATAAAGCTTCAAATTCTCCTGCAGTCATACACTAATATAAACAACTTTTTGCATTAATATGGTTGTGAAACACACTTATCCACCTGCATTTTAGGATAGTTTTTAGCTATTTATTTATAGGAGGTTAAATCTCTTATTAAAATTTTATAAACTGTTAATTAAAGGGACCAATTTCTGCATTTAAAATTACACCCATTCAACCTGAAGTCAATGGAATTGCATGGGTATAACCAGTTAGAATGTGTTACCAGTGTTTTATAAAGCTAAAACACTGGTACTGGAGTGTGTGTGTGTGTATATATAGATATATATATATATAATACAAGTCCTTACTATTTTGCAGTCTGTCATATTTAAAGCCCTTAAAGGTGATCTGCAAATGAATTTTTTTTTAAATGGAACTTATTTAGCATTGATAGTACCCAGGGGCCAGCCATGTTGGGCCCCCGTTATGCTAACTGCTGTGTAAAAAATACAGAAAATGAAAGTCTCTGCCCCAAACTGCTTATAATCTAAAAGACAAGACTGGCTGAGGCAAACAAGCACATGGAGGAGACAGGGCAATGGCCCTTTTTGTGTTTTCCCCATGATGTAGAAAATTCTAGTCAGGGTTTATTAAGGTGTGTCTTGGTTTTTGTTTGTTTAATTTGCCCTTTACCCTATTCTAAGGGGCATGGCCAGCTCCCCAGGTTTTAAACGTTGCCTCATTTGCTGGTCGTCGATCCTGGTTTCTGACGGACTTTCCTATATCCAGCAACGAGGATGATAATGATGAAGGAGAAATCTACTCCTCACATCGCTCCTTGCCTATCCGCACAACTACCAGACCAGGTCCACCAGAGCACCATGAATACCATCCCAGACCCTGAAACTCCAGGATTATACAGACACCCAAGGATGCCATTCCCATCACAGTGGCCTTACTGGGGCCCATGGGCAGCATACCGCCAACTCTGTGCTAAGCCTCCCAGTTCACGCACAGAGAGAGGGTGAGGCATTCCCCATCACCCTCTGTACCAGAACCCTTTGAACCTCCACAATAGCCAGTTGAGGAACTGGAGGAGACTTCTGATCAAGAAGTAACCCCAGCTACCAATTTTTCCTCCTATCATGCCCTCACCACCCATGACAGGGAACAACTTTAAACAGTTCCAGAATTGTTTAAGAGGATCACCGATTCATTAGAGATTCTGTTGGGAGAAGTTGCAGAATCCCAACAAAAGCTGTTGGACATCCTCCAGACTTCAACTTCTTCCAAGATTGCCCTACCAATAAATGAGGCTTTCCTGGACCTGGCCAAGACCATCTGGCAGACCCTGGCATGGAATTTTTGTTCACATCTCACACCAAACTCTCTGGTGGTAGAGGCCCTGAAAGAAAGGGACAGACGACAAGACTCCTGAACCACCCCATATGACAGGGACTGGAAGCGGTTGGACCTTTTTGGACGTAAGGCCTACTCGTCAGCAACCTACAATTTAGGATTGCCAATTGCAAGGCATTCAAATACAGTTACACAAATTATTCAAAAATGTCTGAATGTATTGATTTTTCTACCTGAGGATAAAAAAGAGCAATTCAAAGCAGCCATCTTGGAGGGCCACCTTCTTGCCTGAACAGCCTTACAAGCCTCACTGGACTCAGTAGATACAGCAGCACGTTCCATTGCCACGACTGTAGTCATGCAACAAGCTTCCTGGCTCCATCTCTGGTTTTTCCAAAATTGGTACAATGTACCTTCAAGGATCTTCTGTTTGAGAGCCCGAAGCTATTCGCAGCCAAGACGGATGAGTTGCTTCACATTAAAGGACTCCAGGGTGACCCTCAGATCCTTGGGTATTTACACACCTACTCAAAAGAAAAAAATGGGGGAAATATTACTCGGCATAAAGAACAAAATCTGTGCCCTACACCCAACCTCAGAGGCAATATGACCCACAGAGACTCAATAGACGGAGACCACTCCCTTCTCAGCTCTCAACATCCCAACAGCCTCCCTCTAAACAACAGTTTTGAGGGTTTGGTCAAGGACCTGAGACATCTCCCACATCGTCTATTCAGACACGGGGGTTCCCAACTATAGACCTCCTTGCAACAAACCAGAACACCAAGTGCCCATACTTCTGCTCCAGAGCGGGGCGGGGACCATGTTCTCTCGGCAATGCCTTTCTCTGCAAATGAATACACATCTACTATATGCCTTTCCCCCAACCCTTTTTCTAGCCAGGGTCATACACAAGATAAGTACCAACAACCCCAGAGTCCTCTTGATAGCCCCCAGGTGGCCCAGACAAACGTGGTTTCCTTACCTCCTGAAGATGGCTGTGTGCCCACCACACCCACTTCCATTTCTACCTCCATCTCCTGTCTCAGGATACTGGCCAAGTCTAACACCTGAACCTGGCAAGACTCCACTTGAAGGCATGGCTACTCCATGGTTCCGAGACAGTGAAATGACCTGTTCACAGGAGGTAAGGGACATTCTTTTAAACAGCAGATGATCTACAACACAGTATACCTATCTGTGCAAATGGAAGAGATTTCATACATGATGCCAGAATAAGCAAACACTGCAATTACCTCTCCTTTACCAATGGTATTGGATTACATACTGGCCCTCAAGAAATCGGGTGTCTCAGTGAGCTCAATCAGAGTACACCTTGAGGCAATCACAGCTTTCCACCACAAAATGGACAAGTTCTCAATCTTTGTCCACCCTACCACTAAACATTTTCTCAAGGGTCTTCACAACCACTACCCTGAAATACGAGCCCCCACTCCATCATGGGACCACAGTCTGGTGCTGTGATACCGTACAGGGTCCCCTTTTGAGCCATAGCAGTGTGCTCACTTCTCCACCTCTCCGTGAAGGTGGCCTTCCTTGTTGCTATCGCATCCACCTGACTAGGGTGACCCAGTGTCCGTTTTTCGACTGAAACACCCGGTCGAAAAGGGACCCTGGCGGCTCCAGTCAGCACTGCCGACCAGGCCGTTAAAAGTCTGGTCGGCGGTGCTGAGGGTCTAAGGCAGGCTAGTCCCTACCTGTCCTGGCTCTGTGCTGCACCCTGGAAGTGGCCAGCAGGTACGGATCCTAGGTGGAGGGGGGCCATGGGGCTCCGTATGCTGCCCGAGCACTGACTCCTCACTCCCATTGGCTGGGAACCGTGGCCAATGGGAGCTGTGGGGGCGGTGCCTGCGGGTGAGAGCAGCACACAGAGCTGCCTGCTACGCCTCTGCCTGGGAGCCGGAACTGCTGGCCGTTTCTGGGGTGCAGCGCAGAGTCAGGACAGACAGGAACCCTGCCTTAGCACCCTCACTGCGCCGCTGACTGGGAGCTGCTGGAGGTAAGCCCGTGCCCCTGCCCTGAGCCCCCCATCAAACCTGGAGACCCTCCTGTACCCCAAACCCCTCATCCCCGGCCCCACCACAGAGTCTGCACCCCCAGACAGAGCCCTCACCCCCCTGAACCCCAACCCGCTGCCCCAGCCCAGAGCCCTCACACACTGAACCCCTCTGCCCCAGCCTGGAGCCCCCTCCCACACCCTGAACCTCTCATTTCTGGCCCCATATTGGAGCCTGCACCCCCAGTTAGAGCCCTCACCTCCCGCATCTCAACCCCCTGCCCCATCCCAGTGAAAGTGAGTGAGGGTGGAGAAGAGCGAGTGACAGAGGGAGGGGGGCTGGAGTGAATGGGGGCAGGGCCTCGGAAGGGGCGGGGCTAAGGTGTTTGGTTTTGTGCAATTAGAAAGTTGGCAACTCTACGCCTGACAAGTGGGAGAACTGGGGGCCCTCATGGCATATCCCCCATACACAATATTTTTCAAAAACAAAGTTACCCTACGACCACACCCCAAGTTCCTACCTAAAATAGTTCCACATTCCATTTGAATCAACCCATCCATCTCCTATCGTTCTTCCCAAATCCTCACGGGAACAAGCAAGAAGCAATGTTTCATACCCTGGACATCCGAAGGGCGCTAACTTTTTACATTGAAGGGACAGAGTCTTTCAGAAAGTCACCAAAGTTATTTCTTTCCATCGACGCCACATCCAGACAAAGGCTGTCGAAATGGATCTCCAGCTGCATTGACTTTTGCAATCGCCATCAATAGCTACAACCCCCACCAGGGACCCACAGACGCTCCACCAGAGCTCTCTCTACATCGATAGCCTCCCTCAACAATGTGCCCATTGTGGACATCTGCAGAGCAGCAACCTGGGCGTCAACCCATATGTTCACGCAGCACTCGACATCACACGCTGTACTGGGACTTGTGGTTTTATCATCTGCCATGACTGCAACTCTGAAACCCCTCCCTTCCCCTGAGGGGCACTGCTCTACCGTCCCCTAAAGTGGAGCACCCACAGGGCCATCCCTTGAAGAAGAAGAGAAGGTTACTCACCATGGGCAGTAACTGAGGTTCTTTGAGATGCTTGTCCCTGTGGGTGCTGCACACTACCCTTACCTTCTCACCTCTACTTCAGAGTTTTCATGCTAGTGGCTCTGCGGTAGAGAAGGAAATGAGCGGGGATTGGTGTCACGGTGCTATGTAACTGCCAGAGACCGTATGAGAGGGGATCAGCGCATGTGATACCCAACCAGGCATTGCTACTAAAAATCTCTGATTACAAGTGCAGGAGCACAGATTCAACACCCACCGGACAGCCATCTCAAAGAACCTCAGTTCATGCATAGAGTGAATAACCTTCTTTTTATTTCTCCAAAGGGTTAATTGTCATTGAAATTAAAGTTTCAGGTGGTTGGTTTGTTTTTGTTTTTAAGAGTTTTAAACCATCTTTAAGGGAAGTGTTAATGATCCCCCACAGCAGCAGTAGATCTATGCATTTCTCATTGGCTTTTATCAATCATGGAGCAATAGATCTTCACACACAGTACAGCAGATATCCCCTGTTCACCCTGTTGTGAAATGGGGTGGACCGGTGGCTGGGATTATTAAAGGAACCGATGGGGTTTAGGATTCCAACTCCCACTGAATTGTTCAGTGCGTTTGCTCTAGCTTGCTTGAACAGCTGAACTGTGAAACCCTTGTGTTGGTGATCATCACTTACTGATGAGTGTCGTTCTATGCCAACCAAGTATGCTCACTAGTATGAGGCAAGGGCTCCTCGAGCTGCCCCATGGTGACACTAGGGACCCTATCCTGAATCCACTCTGTCTTCGCTGCAAAGTAAGATGAAAGCTCTTGATGGCAGGAAACATTAGACTGAGCCCTTGGGGAAGACAGCCCAGCTTAATCAGACGGCTCACTATCTGGCTGTTCTGTTGCTAGGGAATTCACAGATGTTCTGTAACAGGAGAGAAGAAACCTCTGAGTCCTCACCACAGCCCTGACCTTCGATTGTAAAATCTCTCAGCTCCGCAATCAGTGCTCCCCGCCACTGTTCGTGTCCCCTTCCCTCTCTCGATCAATATGGCCTCCATTACTGAAGTATCTACACAATCTTTAATGTGTTCGCCTTCACAACACCTCTGTGAGGTAGAGAAGTGCTGTTTATTGTCCCCTTTTTACAGAGGAGATACTGAGGCACAGAGACATTGCGTCACATACCCCATGTTCACACAGCCTGTGGCAGAGCAAGGAATTGAAACCAGGTTGTCCGAGTCCCAGGCAAACCCTGCTTCCTCTTGTGCCGGATCTGTCTCGGCATCTATAAATTATGGTGTCTTGTGAAGACAACATCAAGGAAGGGGACATCTGAGAGCTAATGCTTTGATGATTGTAGATAACTGATGTTTCTAATGCCCTTCCGGCCCATTAATTCACTGGTCCAGTGGCTGCACAACATTCTGCCCTAGAGAATTTGGGAGTCCAGCAAGATCTGTAAGTCTCCAAAGGCAGAGGGGTGGTTGAAAGGCCTGTGCCACTACCTGGTGGAAGTGATAATTAATGCTACCATTTAGTCACAGCAGCCACAGATTCCATGACTTGACTGGACCTTTGTGACTTCTTCTGCTTCAGCTTTCAGCAGCTGGAGGTGGGACTGTGCACCCCTGCCCTGCTGTCACTGGGGCTGGATGGCTGGAAGCAGGGACCCTGTGCCCCCTTCCCTGCAGCTTGCAGGCGGGGGGCTGCAGCCAGGCTGTGCGCCCCTGTCCCACAGCTGCGGCCAGCTCTGGAGCGGGGGCTGTGTCCCCCGTGGTTGTGCCCCCCCCCACTGCGCCCCAACCCCACAGCTTCCACCGGGGCTGCAGCCGGGGCCATGCGCCCCCCTTGCAGCATCCCTGGACTGTGCACCGCACCCCTCTCCCACAGCTGCAGCCAGCTCCAGAGGGGGACTGCGTGCCCCCCTGTGGCTGCGCCCCAGCCCTGCAGCTTCAGCTGGGGGCTGCAGCTGGGGCTGTGTGCCCCGGCCAGTGGGTGCCATGTGCCCCATTCGCGGCTTCCCAGAGCCCTGTGCCTCCCCGCCCCGGCTGCCGCCTGGACTTGGCAAGGGCTACAGCTGGGCTGGGCACCCCTGTCCTGCAGCTGTGGCCAGCTCTGGACCAGGGGCTGTGCACCCCCCCGTTGTTGCGCCCCTGGCTGGAGCAGCTGGAGCCAGGGGTGGGCCACCCACCATGGCGGGGTTCTCGGCCTGTCAGTCGCCCCCTCCCGCCCATGGGACTCCATTCCTCTCCCCTTACTTAGCCCTGCCCCTGGTTATTTTTAGTAAAGTCACGGGCAGGTCACGGGCTCCCTGAATTTTTGTTTATTGCCCATGACCTGACCGTGACTTTTACTAAAAATAACCATGACCAAATCTTAGCCTTAGTGATAATTAGACCAGAACAAGGTGCTGCTCCCTACCCTCCCAATATGCACATCTATAACAACGGTAAAATTCAAGTATCGGGGTAGCCATGTTAGTCTGTATCCACAAAAACAACAAGGAAGTCCGGTGGCACCGTAAAGACTAACAGATTTATTTGGGCATAAGCTTTCGTGGGCAAAAAAACCCACTTCTTCCAATGCATGGAGTGAAAGTTACAGATGCAGGGCATTATGTAATGACACATGAAGAGAAGGGAGTTACCTCGCAAGTGGAGAACCAGTGTTGACAGGGCCAATTCGATCAGGGTGGATGTAGTCCACTGCCAATAATAGATGAGGAGGTGTCAATTCCAGGAGAGGCAAAGCTGCTTCTGTAATGAGCCAGCCACTCCCAGTCCCTATTCAAGCCCAAATTAATGGTGTTAAATTTGCAAATGAATTTTAATTCTGCTGTTTCTCTTTGAAGTCTGTTTCTTAAATTTTTTTGTTCAAGAATAGTTACTTTTAAATCTGTTATAGAATGTCCAGGGAGGTTGAAGTGTTCTCCTACTGGCTTTTGTATGTTACCATTCCTGATGTCCGATTTGTGTCCATTTATTCTTTTACGTAGGGACTGTCCGGTTTGGCCAATGTACATGGCAGAGGGGCATTGCTGGGACATGATGGCATATATCATATTAGTAGACATGCAGGTGAATGAGCCCTGGATGGTGTGGCTGATGTGGTTGGAGCCTCTGATGGTGTTGCTAGAGTAGATATGGGGACAGAGTAGGCAACGAGGTTTGCTACAGAGATTGGTTCCTGGGTTGGTGTTTCTGTGGTGTGGTGTGTAGTTGCTGGTGAGTATTTGTTTCAGGTTGGGGGGCTGTCTGTAAGCGAGGACTGGCCTGTCTCCCAAGGTCTGTGAGAGTGAGGGATTGTTTTCCAGGATAGGTTGTAGATTGTTGATAATGCGTTGGAGAGGTTTTAGCAGGGGCCTGTACGTGATGGCCAGTGGTGTTCTGTTATTTTCCTTGTTGGGCCTGTCCTGTAGTAGGTAAGATTCAATGTCTCTCTGCAAATGGGTTCAGAGACGTATTGAATCAGACCCTAATCCAACTAGTCCGATATCCAATCTGACAGCTGCCAACACCAGATCCTTCAGAGGATGGTGTGCAAAGCCCAGATATAGGCAGTTATGAGATAATCTGCTCCTGGAGAAGTCTAACCTGCTGTAGTTGATGCATGTGGGTTTATATCTTTTAGAACCACTGTCGATAATCTGACATGAGGGATAAGAGATTCCAAGGAAACACACTAGAGATGTCATCTTTGTGGATACTGCAGGATCTCCTCCAGACCTCTTTGATGACCAAGCACCAAGGTTGACAGCAGATCAGGATTACAATTTGTAAATGTGAAAGTGTAAAAATAAGTGAAGATTGCTTACCTGTAATCCTATTTGTCATAGCACTTTTCTTTCATTTTACCCAGCAACTGGAATATGGCCAATACACTGAGGTAAACACCTGTGCTTTTACAAAAATTGCAATGGGATCTTTAATGACCTGGCTTGGAATTTATTGTTGGCTGTATCCCTAATGCAGTCTACTTTTAGTAACAATTAACAATCAAGTTCCTGCTCCATCTCTCTTATTTTGCATTTTGGTGAAGTAATAGACACTGTCACTTAGAGCATAGATTCTAAGGGCTTTTAGTCTATGTTCTGAATTTTTTATTTGAAAGCAAACACTTCTAGCAGTGTTGGAGCCCATGTGACTACAGACTTGGATACTAAAAACTCACAGTATTCATTAGGTACCTTTCAACCCTTCTGTTTTTACAATCTTATACCATCCATCAGGATGAGTAAAGACAATTAAATAGCAAAAAATAGAATGGTCCAAAGAGAACCAATAAATGTTGTTTAATGATTTAGGATCATATATTCACCTATGTGCAGAAGAACAAGTATTAGGAGGCAGGAAATCCAACTCAGATCATTCTAGTGGCGGATGTCCGGGTTTGTCACCATTGCAGGAAATACTTTGTGTTAAAATTGTCCTCCACTTAAAACAGTGGATATGTATCTAACCTTGGGTTCTCCAGATGGAACCTCTACCAGTATAATACTCGACCCCTGCTTTGATACTCTGGTCGTGCCTAGGGACCAGCCAAGAACAGGGGCCAATTGTCCTAGGCCCTGTACAGACATAGAATGAGACAGCACCATAGAACTCAATGAATTTAGTGAACTGCTGCAAAGCCATTGTAGATTCTAGATAAACCCTATTATTTTCCTGTGGTTAAGTAGTGGCTTTATTTTAATTTATTTACAATTGATAGGACATTTCCCTGAACAAATTATAACATTATTTAAGTATCAGGTTTGGGGGCTTGTGTCCCTAAAGATTTGTTTTCTAACTAAGGCTCCCCACAAGGAACAAAACCATATTTACCCCTCTTTTTCTTCTCCCCGCTGAAGGGACTACTTTCCATTCATCTTTAAAGTGGTACAATGCCCAAAAAATGTGAAGTGTTTTGGGTGAAAAGTCATAGTATGGAGCAGCAATGGTGAGAGGGTGTCATTGTCCCAAAAGGAATGTGGTACCGTGAAAAGAGTGCATTTTTCAGCGACCAACACAAGAGAAACCGGTATTTCTGAGCATACACTAGCAGCTTTGCTTTGTTTTGCTACTTCATTTCAGTCAAGTACTTAAATATTTGCTTTAAGTTAAATGCCATGCCCCTGGGTAGATTGCCAGCAGCAGGGATCGCATTGGTATCCCTGGTTCTTAAAGCATAAGCCTCTATTGCATGAGCTAAAAGACTCAGCTCTCTCTTATCCAAGGTTGTAGCTGGCTCATCAACCTCTATATGTGGCCTAGCCACCACTAGAGGGGGACAGAGCACCACACTGAGTGGGTATGGGTAACATAAGCGCATACTTAAGCATAGCAAAAAAGCCAATTACAAAAGGCATTGCATGTACGCACACTGCAGATTCTATCAGCTCATCGCTCATTGAAATCTAAACAATTTTCATCACAGCACTGAAAGACACTTCTCAACGGGAGCTGTTTCCCTGCTATGGCCCCAATCCTGCAATGAGATTATATCCCAGCACTCTACGTGAGTGGAAGGGTATGACTGAAATCATCTCATGGCAGGGTCAGGGCCTAAATTTTGGATTTTTACTCCTATCTCACTTCAGGTGCAAAGCTGTTCAAAAAGAATATGCAAGAATTATTTTAAAATGAAGAGTATGTATGTGTATAATGTATGTAATTTCCCCACTCCCTTGTTTCAAAATGGTTGAAGAATTTTTGTTCTAACTTTCCAAAAAACAACCCACAAAAATTTAAGTGTGCCCATGACCCAGAAAAATTTCAGCCTGATGGAGGAACATTTCAATAAGTCCTAAGAGACTAAAGACAGGAGCTTAGAATGGCAACTACCATGCAACCTTAACTATAGTGGTCCACTACATTACAGCAGTGCTCTGGAAATGAGATGTGTATATGTAAATAGTTAACAGATAAAATGCCAGTAGGTACCACTTATTCATAGATTCATAGATTCATAGATTCTAGGACTGGAAGGGACCTCGAGAGGTCATCGAGTCCAGTCCCCTGCCCGCATGGCAGGACCAAATACTGTCTAGACCATCCCTGATA
>NW_020664462.1:5938180-5987805 GCF_002925995.2 Terrapene triunguis | reverse complement strand
CTGTGTTCAGAGGGGTACCTGTGTCAGGTGTGTGTGTGTGTGTGTGTGAGCTGTGTTCAGAGGGGTACCCGTGTCAGATCCGTGTGTGTGTCAGCTGTGCTCATAGGGGTTTGTGAGCTGACAGATGTGTGCGAGTGTGCATTTGTGTCAAAAGCCGATGTGTGCAGTGAGGGCAGGTCAGAGAGGTAGGTGTGTGTGTCAGAGGCATAAGTGCCAGGCAGAGGAGAAAGAGAAGTGTGTGTGTGTGTGTGTGTGTGTGTGTGTGGTGGGGGGGTGAGTGTGACAGAGCCAGCAGAATAAGTGCCCTGTCTCTTTAAAGGCCCAGACACAGCCCCATCTGATGCGGCGGCTCCAATCAGCAGCCCCTGGGCTCTGGCAGCAGCAGGAGCCGCGGCTCTGCATTCCTGCCTCTTCCTGAGGGCTAACATGGCGATGGCAGGATGAGGATGAGGTGAAGCAGCAGGGGGATGTGAGAGCTGCAGCTGCACAGACACACAAGCGGGGCAGAGAGCACAGCAGGGGGGATTGCAGCAGAGGAAAGGAGAAAGGGGGGGAAAAAAAATAAAAACACCCCACCCAACATTTTCATGGAGAGCAAAAATCCCATGCAAGCTGGGGAGGATCAGGACTCCTTTGAGCTGAGACCCTTGCATCAAAATGGTAGAGCTGCAAACCTTTCATTTCTCTGATTCTTCCTCTTGTTGGTTTCTCTTGCAGACTTTGCAAAGGCCTCTGAAACTTGCCTAAATAATTGCAACCACGTTGTGGGGGGGAAGGGGGTGGGGGAGGGCTAAAAAGAGGTGCATGGTTTATTTTATGTGCATGCTGCATCCACAGATTGGGTGAGGGGCAAGAGAGGTCTGTGCCCCCTATGAAGAGGCAGGGTTGGAGGGGAGTGAGCTCTTGTTGCTGGGCGGTTTGGAGAAACGATGCGAAGAGCGGTGCATCTCTGCATTTGGAAAGTGGGTTTGCAAAGCAGGAATGCAGCTGGAGCAACAATAGCTGTCTTGTTGCGGGCAAAGAGTTAAAATTCCTTCCTAGCAGGCGGATGCCTTTGCAAAGGATTAGGTCACAATCCAAGCATTTTAATTACAAGTTGATTTTTTTTTTGTTATGCCCCGCTGCTCCCCCCTCCCCCCTTCCCTCCCGCAGCACTGAGAATTTTGCTTGTAGGTGGGTGCAATAAAAATCATGCCACCCTCCCCTCCCCGCTTAGGATCTCGAATGAGAAAGGGCAGCTGTTTGGGAATGAGACTTGGGCTGGGTTCTTATGTTTCCGCTGGATTTATTTGTAAGAAGGAGCAAGTTGGTACTGGGTTTCCCCCCCCCCCTCCCCTGCAGGAGAGGGGAGGTGGTGGAACTTGCATTGCAGATGTGAGCAAATGGGGGTGTTGGGCCTAGGGGAAGGGGGCCAGGTTTCTGCTCAAGGGCAGGAATCGAAACAAGGGGGGGGGGTGCTTTAGACACCATTGGAGGTGGCTGCTAACAGTTGCTGTCTCTGGCTGGGGGGTTACTTTACAAACGGGGGGGGGTCTTACCTGCAGGTGTCAGAGCTTGTTCTCTGGAATGTGGAAAATATTCAAGTTGGATTTATTTTTCCCCTTTGTGCTTAACACTCAAATGGAGAACTCATTTGATGCCCTCATTTAGACAACTTTCTTCCCTGCTCCATCCCCTTCATATGTGGTTAGCATTTTTCCATCTAAGTCCTAAGGGCCGGGGAAAGTTCTCTTGTCTTTTCTCACAGTGCATCTGTGAAGGTGTTTGAGATTTAAAGCCCTGATGGCCACAGGCTTGCTGCCTTGATCTGGATAGCAAGAGGGGCTTGAATACTCTGCCAGGGGGGGAATGTATGGAGTTGAATTTGGGTTTACATATATCCCAGTGTCATGCAGTGCAATTCACTTTCCATTCGTGTCTGATTTTGCAAGTTGATGTGAGGTTCGAATCTAATGTTATTCCATAATGGCTGACTTAAGGGCTTCATTCTGACTTCACGCCGGTGCAAATCAGCACAGGGAAATCGGTGGGTGCGCAGTGGTGTCAATGAAATCGGAATCAAGTCGCGGATGTCTATGAATGTGTATAGGCATTTATCACACGAGTGGTGCTGTACGGATCTGTGTTGATAGCTGCATAGATTTAGGCTGGGCCGTGTTGATTGGGGTTGCTGGGATTGCGGATTTGGGCCCAGTCTGAGCAGCAACAAACTTCCTTTGAGGTTGGTGGGAGTTCAGGGTTTGCGAGGGGTGTAGGTGCTGGCCCCGTAGTGGTGACATACTTGAGGTGCAGACTTTTACAGCTGGGTAGTTTATCCTTGCAGAAAGCAGGCCTTCAACTAAATATTGAAACATGTAAACAGAAATCCAGTTCCCCTCATCTAAAGAGAGCTCAGCAGTGTATTCTCTGGGAAATCTGCTACGAATGAGGACAATAATCCATGGAGCTCACCAAACAAATACTCTCTAGCTCCTTTTTCCCCTCTCTTTCAGTAAAAGTCTACTATTATGTTATTGCCAGAGTGATGGCACCATGCCCACAACAACACAGCCGGCAATTGGAGTAGCTTTTAGGAAATGGCAATAAAGTGCTAGGTTTGCCCAAGTTGTTATTATTTTCATATTAGTGTGGTCCTGCTCTGGGGTGTGAGATAATGATTGGGATGTGCCAAGTTCTTCCCTTAACAAGCCTGCTGTTGAACCTGCTCGGCAGCGCAGTGACCCATGCTGCGGCCCTGATCCTGCAATGGGGCCCTACGGAGGGTCTGTATGGTCAGTGGTGGGCTCCGTTGAAGTTGCGGGGTAGAAGGGTCGGTCCTTTATTAGTATTATAGTAGCACCTAGGAGCCAACTGAGAATGGGGCCTTATTGCGCTCGGCACTGTACAGAGTAAGAGACAGCCCCTGAAGACACTACTCTGTGTAGACAGGAGAAGCCTAATTGGAGTGCCTGATTCCTTGCTTACTAAAAATTACCACTGACAGTGGAGTGCAGTAGTGGTAGGGTGACCAGACTGCAAGTGTGAAAAATCAGGATGGGGGTGGGGGGTAGTAGGAGCCGATATAAGAAAAAGACCCAAAAATCGGGACTGTCCCTATAAAATCGGGACATCTGGTCACCCTAAGTGGTGGCTTGGTGAGATTCAGTAGCCTCTTTCGGATCAGCATTTAGAGGAACACTGCCGGGTGATTTTGTGCCCATGAAGTTTTACACTACAAATATGAATAGTGTTTATGACTTTTTTTTAATAAACTGAAATGAGAGAAGCTGTTTTGGACTCTCATGCTGCAGACTTGGCTTGAATGGGAGTCTTTGTGGGTCTTAGGCCCCGCCACACGGATCAGATCACAGGCTTGGTTTGGATTGAAGCATTCCCCCTGCAGAGTCTGCCAGCCAAACACCGCAGATCCAGCTAAGTGCTTGAGAACTGGGAAGTGAAACTGACCAGTTGAGTTTCACTGTCCGAGGACTGGTCTCAAGATTATTAAGTAACACAGGAAAGCTGTTTTATGGGAAGGATTTTTTTTAATCTTAATGTCCTTTTAATGTAATGTTTCTGGACCTGAAATAAAACTTTCTGCAATGCAAATGATTCAGCTGGTAGCACTCCTACTATTGCAGTTTATCAAGTCAGTTGGATCTGGTTTTGAGCTAGAGTAAATGCAGTGGCACAAGCTTTTGTTGGTGTGTTCCCAAAAGGTAACCTAACAGGTTTGTACAATCTTTTGCTTCCTTAGAAATGCAGCTTATCTTTGTTCTCTTTGCAAGAAATTTATCACATATTCGAATGTGGTAAGGCAAATGCTGGAATAATAAAAGTAAGACAGGCCAGTATTTCCATTCCCCTGTATATAGGAAAGCCATGTAATGTAGTTTACGAAAATAACGTGGTGCTGTCTTTGAAATTTCTAGTTTATAAGAGATGAGGGAGATTGTTGCTTGTGAGTAGATTAAATATTGGTTATTTTTAAGATACAGAATTTAGATACAGAAGATCTGCTTAAAGAAAACAAGAATCAACCTTTTTGCATATGAACTGAATGTGTCAAAACATCAGCCGTTCTTTGAACATCTCGCATGAAACGCTTTCTGAATGTGTGTACGTGATCCACCGTATCTCACTAGACGATAAAACTAATCCGTCTTTGGAGCTGTTGCATTTCAGTTTGTCAGCTTAGGGCACATGGGAAGGGTGCGTCGCTTGGTCTCTCTCCTCTTTTATGTATAAACTTTTTTTCTTGTGTTTTTTTTTTTTTTTTTTTAAATGCAGCCATGCCTTATACGCCAAGAGTAAATGGGGAAACTCCCATGTCTCTCTGTTACTTGTATCACAAATTGCTTGTGCACGTGCTGTAGCCTTCTACCCTCGAGTAGTCCCTCTGACGGCATGAGTGAAGCTGAAGGATGAACATGACAGCATAATGTTGTGGCGTTTAGAGTCTGATCCTTCATCTGTCTGCCTATGGTAAAGCTCCTATTGACTTCCTTTGATGCTTGGAGCTGAAATACTGTATGTGTGGGGAGGTGGGGTGCTGGAGAAAACAGGGATTGTCTGTAGGGTTCCCCCCCCCTTATCTTGTGATCTATAGATTCTTTTCCCCCCTCCCCCTCCTCCTGCCTGAACAACTTCAGTCTTGATGAGGCATCTTCTGATGCCCATTTATATCCAGCAATTAAGGATCCATGAAGATGTGACCCCTGGAAAGGGTGATGCATGTGAGTTGGTGGTGGAGCGAGAAAGATGTGAAAAGCCCAAAGCTCTGAGGCCTTGCGTTTGCACTACTGAAATCAGAGAGTGTCTTGCCCCTGGCTTCCATGGGAACAGGATTGGGGCCTGGGAGAATCTGGCCCCAGCCCTGCAAGCTCTCAGCACATGAAACCCCCTTTGGAAAGAAAAGGTTTCACTGCCGTAGCTGGGCACCATTCACTGTACTTAGGGGTAAAAGTCTCTTGTAGCCAAAATGACCAGGATCTGGTCTGAGCAGGGGGCAGGGGGAGTCAGGGACTCCCGAGTTCGAATCCTGCCTTGAACTCCTTCAAGTCAGTAAGGTCTTGATCCAGCCAAACTCTTGAGCACATGCTTCGTTCTAAGCATGTGAGTAGTGCCACTGAAGTCAGTGGCACTGCTCACAGACTTATAGCTAAGCCAGAGGTCCCCAAACTGGGGTGTGTGCCCCCCTTGAGGGGGCATGGAGGAACGTTCAGTGGGACACGGCTGGGGCCTGGGCCAGCCCCCACGGGGGTAGGGAGGGAGCTCCACTCTGCTCTACTCCGGGCCCCAGTGGCCACCCCGGGGCTCCAACTGCCAGCCTAGGCCTCGGCTCTGCCCTCGCCTCCAGCCGTGGCGCCAGCCTCGGCCCCCTTTCCCCTCCCCCCCCGGGGGCTGCAGCCATGCAGGTAAGGTGCGGGGTGCGAGGTAAAAAGTTTGGGGACCACTGAGCTAAGCACATGCTTCAGTTCTTTGCAGGAGTGGAACCCTAGCTGCTCTGTGCCTCCATTCCCCCAGTTGTACAATGGGAGAGAGGGTTTGTATTTGACTTGCAAAGGGGCTCGGAAGGTTAGTTCACGTCTCGTGTTGGAAGTACATAGCACCTGGAAAGCATCCCCATTTATTATGCATGTGCTCTGTACAACATGCAGCAGAAAACCCAGACGCTGAGGGATATGTAAAGGGGTGAACAGCAGCTGGCTTGCAGCCACAGTGGCTGGAATAGAGAAGTGACCCCGAACCTTGAGGTAAGGGTGTGGCAAATTGGGGAGGGACCTTCCTTTGCAGAACTGTGGTTTGGCAGGAGCTTACAGGGGGTCAGGGGAATGATGCACTGGGGCAAACGCTCTTAGCCAGGTGTGCAGCGTGCTTAATTGCAATCAGTAAGAGGCTTTTTTTAATTGTCTTTTCCAGTACCGTGCGGCAGTCTGTCCTTCCCTATGGAGCGAGGATTAATAACCAATCTGATTAAAGCCTCTCTTTCAAAGTTGCTGAATTTGCTGGACAGTGGCAATAAAAAATAAGTTACTCGATCTTTATGTGCCTTCATAAAATTGTTAAACCGTTGACTGGCAGGGGCTGGAGGGAGGACTGGATCATCTTCCAAATACTTCTGCAAAGTGAAGGGAAATCTGATTTGCATACCTTGGTAGAAAGTCAAGTGGGAGGCTGGATTTTCGATCCCGGCAGCTAAAGGTGGAAAATATCTATTAGGTTAACTCCGTTCCACTCCAAGGGCACATGCAGTCCCCACATAAAGACGTATCCAATGTTAAATGAATACTCTGGTTGATCTTCGCAAATGGGTGAGTCAGTCCTCTGAGAAGCATCAGCCAAGGTAAAATTAAAATGATGATAAATGGTGTCAATAGCTGAGACAGATTCCCATTCTGGGATAGAAAGTTCTGAAGGAGACAAAAGGCTGTATGGAAACTGTGCAGGCAAGATACTTTTACCTGACAAATTCTGTGCGGTAGCTGTGTGTCTGGGAAATTCCGCGCTCAGTCTTTCACCATTGTAGCAATTTTGTGGCTCTGGAATAGTATATTTTAGACACCAGATAACAGATCTCGGCATTAATGGGCATCTAGCCCTAATCAGAGCCCTAATTAGGTTTGTCCAAATCTTTGATGCATGGAGACAAAATAAGAACAGCCATACTGGGTCAGACCAAAGGTCCATCTAGCCCAGAATCCTGTCTTCCGACAGTAGCCAATGCCAGGTGCCCCAGAAGGTATGAACAGAACAGGGAATCATCAAGTGATCCATTCCCTGTCACCCATTCCCAGCTTCTGGCAAACAGAGGCTAAGGACATCACCCCCGCCCATCCTGGCTAATAGCCATTAATGGTCCCATCCTCCATGAACTTATCTAGTTTGTTTTGTTGTTTGTTTTTTTAAATCTGTGGTTTAAACATGTTTGTTTTAAAAGGACTGAATAATACAGACCGTTCTTAGTTGTGATGATGATAAACAGCAATTTAAAACCAACCAACAATTGCGTCTCTGTACCCTGGGAGCGAAGGGACGGGAGAGCCGTGTGCGTTAAAGAAACGTCTTTGTCTTGTTAAGGATCTTGGATACCAGAATGACAAGCCCAGCATAACTCCTTAGGCCTTGGCTACACTCGCGGATTCATAGCGCTGCCGCGGCAGCGTTGCCACCGCGGCAGCGTTGCCGCAGCAGCGCTGTGAAGCGCGAGTGTAGTCGCGCCGCCAGCGCTGCGAGAGCTGTCTCGCAGCGCTGCAAGTACTCCACCTCTCCGAGGGGAATAGCTTGCAGCGCTGCAGGCGCTGATTACGCTGGTGCTTTACAGCGCTGCACTCGCTGCGCTCGGGGGGGTGTTTTTTCACACCCCTGAGCGCAGCAAGTGCAGCGCTGTGAATTGCCAGTGTAGCCAAGGCCTTAGCTAGAGGGGTGGTTAGGCCTCATTGCTGGTGGGGGTTAGGAAGGAATTCCCTCTCCCGTGCCCCTGCAGCTCTGTGAATAGCACCACGGTCTAGTGGATAGGGCATCTGGCTGGGAGTCAAAAGATCCATAGTCTAGTCCCAGCGGTGCCGTGTTCTACTGTGACATTGGGCAAGTGACACCTTCTCTTTGCTTGTCCTGTCTGTTTAGCTTGTAAGTCCTTTGTGGGTAAGGACCGTCTCTTGTTACATGTCTGTACAGCTCCTAGCACTGTGGAGCCCTGGTCTTGCTTGGGGCTTATATAGGCAATATCATAATACAGATTGACCTAGATCATTACACATCAGGATGGGGTTTCCTTCCTACAGTGCTTCACTGATGCCTCTTCCTGCTTCGTGTCACATTCCTGTATCAAACAGGCTCAACCCTGTTCCGTTTGAGATCCCATTCCTAGACGGCCGGGCTACTGTGCTGCCAGAATTGGCACCTTCGTCCGGTTCACTGGTGGTCAGCAGCTCTGTAAGAAGACAGTGAGCACTGAGTCTTTTTAGGCCACGTCTACACTACCCGCCGGATCGGCGGGTAGTAATCGATCTATCGGGGATCGATTTATTGTGTCTCATCTAGGCGCGATAAATCGATCCCCAAATCGACGCCCATACTCCACCTTGGCAGGAGGAGTAAGCGGAGTCGACGGGGGAGCCGCGGCGGTCGACTTGCCGCCATGAGGACGGCCAGGTAAGTTGAACTAAGATACTTCAACTTCTGCTACGCGAATGGCGTAGCTGAAGTTGCGTATCTTAGATCGATTCCCCCCGCCCCCAGTGTAGACCAGCCCTTACCATGACCTCTACTTCTCTCCTTTACCTCCTGTCCCTGGCATAAATTCCAACGTAAGCCACTGTGATGCTTTAGGCTGGTAACTAGAGGGGCTGGCATTTCTTTTTTCAGATTTCAGACCCTGATATTCAGTGGCTGATATGAAAAATGGAGCCCTGAATTGGGCACCCCAGGACATCACTGTCGTCCTTCCCAGCAGGGAGAATTGTAAAATGAAGGCAGAGAGGGGCTAGGATTGGGCTCTCTAAATATCGCAGGGCAGGGCACGGGAGCACCAGGGAGGGAGAAGAGCTGTGTACGCTAAAGGACAGTGCTGGCACAAGAACAAATGGGGATAAACTGGTTATGAGTATGCTGAGTCTGGCAGTCAGAAGAAGGTTTCTAACCATCAGAGGAGTGAGGTCCCGTGAACAGCCTCCCTGTAGGAGCAGTGGGGATAAGAAACCTCACTGGTTTTAAGATGGAGCTGGATCAGTTGCATGAACAGGATGATATGACGGAGCTGCTGTCAACCTGTGGAACTCATTGCCAGGGGATGTTGTGATGGCTAAAACTATAATGGGGCTGAACAAAGAATTAGATAAGTACATGGGGGATAGGTCCATCAATGGCTATTAGTCGAGATGGTCACAACCCTGTGCTCCAGGTGTCCCTAGCCTCTGACTGCCAGAAGCTGGGAGTGGACAGCAGGGGATGGATCCCTCGATGATGACCTGTTCTGTTCATTCCATCCAAAGCACCTGGCATTGGCCACTGTCGGAAGACTGGATTCTGGGATAGGTGGACCATTGGTCTGACCCAGTGTGGCCGTTCTTATGATAGCAGGGGACCAGATTCAGTGAGCCAGGAGGTCCCTTCCTGCCCTAGGTAGCTTTCAGCAAACCTAGTCTAGGCTCCGAAGTCATCGGCTAACGTATGCAGCAAACACTGCTGTGCAGCATTTGTCCAGCTTGATAGCTTGGCGGGCCCACTAAGGGTATGTTTACACTGCCAGTGACTATCTTATTGGAGCACAGGTAGGTTTTGATGTCGCTAGCACCTGGAACAATTGTAATGTAGACATGGCAGCAGGGGCTAGCAACCAAAATATGTACCCGGTTGTACTCAGATTGCTAGCCCATGCTGAATCCTACGCCACCGCGTCTACGCTACATTTGTTACCCTGCTTGTTAGATTAAAGCTAGCACAGGTGTGTCTATCTGTACTACAATCACCCCTTCACTTGCAGTGTGAATATATGCTTAGAAATACCAGTGATATTCAGCACATATTTTCAACAAATCCCCCTTCCTGCTTGTTGACGGCGGCTGGCCAGAAAAAAGGAATCATTAAACATTTTCCCCCAAAATGTAAATCTTTTTCCATTTTCTTTTAGTTGAATTTTTTGTTTTCATGGGTGTTTTCCAGTCAGCCCTGTCAACAAGTTCCTCTTGATACAAATGAAATAGAAAGTTTGACGCTAGTGTGTCATAATTAAGGCAAAGAACTTGGTTGAGTTTACAAAAGTGCCTAAGTGAGTTAGATGCACAAGTCACGTTGACTTTCAATAGGGCTCCTGTGCCCAAATCACTTGGGTGCTCTTGGAAAACCTCACCCTTATGTGTTTGCTTAAGTGCATTGCTGAATCAGGGCTTCATGGCAAGACTTGATGATTTAATTCCTTTATGCGGGAGTGTGTGGTGCTCTGGGAGTAGGGGTGTCAGCCCAGTTTTCTATAACCCCCCCAGCTATTAATCTTAGTCCCTAGGCTAGTAGGCATCGGTGACCTTTGTCAACCTCTGTTTGCAACCATAATACTGAAAACCATTTTTTAAATGGAAGCTTAAATTCCACCAAAGCTGATGACTGAGGCTTCTCCGTTCATGAGGAAGAACTTCAGCCTCCCAGTGGGGCTTATCTAGCCCTGTTATCCCCAGCAATAACCATTCTGCAGCCGGAAAGTAGCTGGTTGTGTTAGAGCTGCATGAAGCAGAATAGACCGTGGCTTGCTGTCTTGCAGCTCTGTGACGGTTCTGCAGAGCCAACCGGAGGGAAACCTAGTTTAACTTAGGTTAGTCTAGAGTGTCTAGACTCTGGGAAGGAATTCAGTCTCACCTCACCTCACCTCACCTCACCCCTTGTCCTAATCTTGACAGACCCTTACTAACACGAGATGCAGGGAGCAGGTGTAGTGATCCTTCTCTGAGTACAGCTGTCCCACAGGGGAAAGCTGGCTGCTCTGTTGGTTTAAAGCCCCTGGGCTGCTGGAGAGGACGTTTTGTCTTAATCCCCTTCCTCTCTCACATCCCAGCCTTGGGGGGAAAAGAGCCATTTCCCTGCTGACAGGTAGTGAGCTTATGAACTCTTCCCCCCTGCTTAGGTGCATGTGTGTGTGCACGGGGCTCTGGTTTCCCTCAGGAGGGGCCAGTGCTTCACACACACGCACAGGGTACGTCTACACTGCAGTGTGGTGCCAGGTCTCCGAGCCTGGTGCAGCTGACTCGGGCTGGGGCTGCAGGGGTTCCAAATAGCAGTGTAGACATCTGAGCTGGAGCCTGGGCACCAAGAACCTCCCCCATTCTCGGTTTTCAGAGCCCAGGCTCCAGCCCAAGCCCGAATGTCTACACTGCTGTTGTTAACCCAGCCCATTGACCTGGGCTCTGAGACTCAGCACCATGGGATTTTCTTTGCAGTGTAGACATGTGCGCACGCACACACGGCCCTGATTCTCCCCATCAGGGGGCAGTGCTGCACGCACATGGCCCTCATCCTCCTCAGCAGGGGGCAGTCCTGCTCACCTCGTTCCTGGCCCACTGACAGCAGGGAGGGTTTGATTTACCAAGGGCAAGTCTACACTTAAGAAGTGTTTAGTTAGGGGTGCATGAGGCTTTTCACTGACACAGCCATGCTGTCAAAACCCTCCAGTGTAGACACGGTTATATCAGGATAGCTTAGGCCAGTTCACCATAAGCTGTATTGGTGTAACTGTGTCCACACTAGAGGGTTCTGCTGGCACAGCAATACTGGTAACAACTGTGACGTTGTGCAGTCTATATGGTTTTATAAAAACATGATAAGTGAATATAATGTAACGGATAGTTTTATAAAAATTTGATAAGTGAATATAATGCAACTTGGATATGCTTCGTGCAAAAGGTCTCTTGTAAGGTATCATTACAAAGCTCATAATCTACTGAGTGTGATCATCCTATTTGTAGAAATGTACCACTCTTGTATCTAAAACTAGAAATATAAAACATAACTCTGAGGGCCTATTGTAATTATGTAAAGTGTGGGCCATTAATGATGGTTTGGAATCTTGATGACTCCCATTAATCAGGACCATTGTCTGCAGATGGCTGTGTTTACCTGTTAGTCTTCCTGTATATGTGTGTGCTGGCAAGTGGGCAATGAAGTCTTGCAGTGACATGTGATCATGTCACCTGAACTGGAATCCATCTTTAACCTGGTGCTTTTCCAGTGGGGGGGGGGTGGAAACCCAGAGGGACAAAGGGTTCCCGCCTTATGCAAAAGATATATAAAGGGGTGGAAGAGAACAAAGGGAGAGAGGAGCCATCATGAAGAATCCCCTAGCTATCACCTGAGCTGGAACAAGAGCTGTACCAGGGGAAAGAATTGTGCCCAGGCCTGGAAGATGTCCAGCCTGAGAAAAAAACTTACTGAAGCATCTCTGAGGGTAAGATTATCTGTATTCAGTTTGATTAGACACAGATTTGCGCATTTTATTTTATTTTGCTTGGTGACTTACTTTGTTCTGCCTGTTACCACTTGGAACTACTTAAATCCTATTTTCTGTATTTAATAAAATCACTTTTTATTTAGTAATTTACTCAGAGTATGTATTAATACCTAGGGGAGCAAACAACTGTGCATCTCTCTCTATCAGTATTATAGAGGGCGAACAATTTGAGTTTACTCTGCATAAGCTTTATGCAGGGTAAAACAGATTTATCGGGGTTTAGACCCCATTGGGAGTTGGGCATCTGAGTGCTAAAGACAAGCACACTTCTGTGAGCTGTTTTCGGGTAAACTTGCAGCTCTGGGATAAGTGATTCAGACCCTGGGTCTGTGTTGGAGCAGACGGGAGGGTCTGGCTCAGCAAGACAGGGTGCTGGAGTCCTGAGCTGGCAGGGAAAACAGGAGCAGAGGTAGTCTTGGCACACCAGGTGGCAGCTCCCAAGGGGGTTTCTGTGATCCAACCCGTCACAACAACCACATAGGTCAAGCCCTCCTTGTGTAGTCAGGATCTTGGGGTCTGCAGTGCTGCTCCCTCCAGCTACAGCCCCCACGGGCGGCCCCATGACAGCTATGCTGCAGTACATCTCATGGTCCAGCCTGCTTTCCCCGGCTGGCTGGGCTGAGACGTGCACCGCGGTCTCTTCACTGGTGTCCTGGTTCAATCTCTGGCTTGATTCACTGCGTGGTCGGAGTCCGCTCCTGTTCCCACTGAGACCAGTGGCACAACTGCCCCTGACTGCGACGGGACTGGGAGTAAATCCGATGTGCTCCCTGCACGCATTGCCTTTGCTGTACACGCATAACCCTGCACTTGTATGACGCTCACTTGGCCTGTTTGGGCTGGGGGCTTCTGGCCACGGGGATTTTCCCTGTCATCCTGAACTGCAGCCCCAGCTCCACTGACGTGAGGCAGCTGTTGGTTTCAGTGGGCCGCTGGTGCAGCACAGGAGAGATTTGCTCATTACTGCCTGCGCAGCCTGCCGAGGAGAGGGTAAAAAGACTGGGACTGTTCAGCTTGGAAAAGAGACGACTAAGGGAGGATATGATACAGGCCCATACAATCATGCCTGGTGTGGAGAAGGTGAATAAGGAAGTGTTATTTACTCCTTCTCCTAACACAAGAACCAGGGTCATCCACTGACATTCATAGGCAGCAGGTTGAAAACAAACAAAAGGCTTCTGTATTTCTTTACACCACGCACTGTCAACCTGTGGAACCCGATGCCAGGGGATGTTGTTAAGACCAAAAGTACAACTGGGTTCAAAAAAGAATTAGATAAATTCATGGGGAGAAAGGTCCATCAATGGCTATTAGCCAACATGGTCAGGGATGCAACCCCATGCTCTGGGTGTCCCTAAACATTTGACTGCCAGAAGCTGGGACTGGATGATGGGATGGATGCAGGGGCGCTGGAACAGGGCCGGCTAAGGGATTGTGGCTGGGGGTGGGGGATAGGAGCGGGCGAGGCCTCAGGGGAAGGGGTGGCACGGGGGTGGGGCCTTGAGGGGAATGTGCAGTGCAAGGGCGGAGACTCGGGGGGGGGGAGAGGGCAAAGGGGGTCAGGCCCACGGTTTGGGCACCGGTGGGCCTCCCACTTTTAGGGGAGCTTCTGTCACTCCTGGATGGATCACTTGATAACTGCCTTGTTCTCTTCATTCCCTCTGGGGCACCTGGCACGGCCACTGTCGGAAGACAGGATAGTGGGCTAGACGGACCATTGGCCTGACCCGGGATGGCCGTTCTTATGTTCTGATCCTTTTGATGCTTCCCTGTCCACTGTCTTGCTCTGCTGCCTCAGACGCTACTTTGGTGCCTAATGGACCCTGCAGGGAGACTGTCACGGTTTGGGAAGCTTAGGACTGCCGTGAGAAGGTCTGTCCCCTGTGGCATAAAGAGGAAAAATGCTTGAATAGAAATAGAGAAGCTAAAAAATGCAGCTAGGAGAAAGGGGGAGGGAGGATCGCCAGCCGCTGAGCAGCCCTGCATGGTTTTGATTACAGCCCAGCCAACGAGAGCTGCTCCCCTGTTCTCCACAAGCTCTTAGTGTAACTTGGATGCAGCTTTTAAGCTACTGCAATAAATGGACCCCTCTCCAGCGCTGGGCAGAGGGCCCAGGATCTTCCTTTGTCTGCCAGCAGCTCTGTAGATTAGACGATGCTTATCTCTGTGTGTGCTGTCAGTGCCATCTTTAATGTGACTTCTTCGGTTTGGCCTTGGTGAGGGAGGACATCGCACGCCGCCCCTTGCCTCGATCTCAGACGCGTCTGGGCTTAATAATGCTGCGCTGATCTGCTGGGAGAACCTAGCCCTCGATGCTGCCGTCGCAATCTTCCTGTCGCGAAATGAACGTGTTGGAATTCGTCCGGGCACTAGGTTAAAGGCAGAGCCATGTGGACTTCATTGACTGAGGACTCTGTTGATTGCATGAAGTGACAGATGCTACTTAGGCGCCTTCCAGAAATCCATTAAATTCTTCAGTGGTGGGCGCAGTAGAAGAACCATAAATCTGTAAAAGCCACTGCCTTTATCCTCCTTTTAAATCCTTCCTTAAACCCTTCCTCGGCTCTGATGCCTACAAATCGCATCTGTTTGGCCACTGGTCAGGCAAGTGGTGAGCTGGGACTTACTTTGTTTCATTAGCTCACCCGCTTGCCTGTCTCTGCCCCCTTTGCCTGTCTTGTCCCCCTGTCATGTGCTGTCTGACCTAGGGTGACCAGATGTCCCGATTTTTATAGGGACAGTCCCGATATTCAGGGCTTTTTCTCCTATAGGTGCCTATTACTCCCCCCACAGCCCCGTCCCAATTTTTCACGTATGCTATCTGGTCACCCTAGTCTGACTCCTCCATGCTGAACATTCTGGGGTGGGGACTGGCATCTTTATTACATGTCTGTACAGTGCCTGCCACAAGCGGGCTCTTGTTGGGGATTCCTAGGTGCTACCCTACTACAAATAATAAGACCCTGAATAGAACAGGGGTTTGCAAGAATGGGCCTTGGGTTTCGCTTCACAGGGGTTTGCAGCTCTAGCCCCACATCCTCTTCCCCTGACTCTGAATTCACAGATCTCGCAGTAAAATTCGGTCTGGCTCTCAGAGTTCCCATCTGATTCTTGAGCTGAAACCATGTAGATCTTTGGACACAAGTGTTGTTTTTCTGCAAAACCCCATCCCTTGGCTCCAGGGTCAGGAGCCTTTTGCTTGAAGCTGGCCTGTGGTTCATGTGTCTAATGAAAGCAGGCAGGCTCTGTGTGATCTTCGCTTTCTTGGAGAGAAGAGAGCGCAGCTCTAGGTAACGTCCCTAGCGGGACAAGAAGTCTCCAGGGTTCTCAGTTGGGCACCGTCCAGCAGTGCTGCGTTTGCCCGCTAACAGCTGATCAGCAGGGGGGTCGTTCATAGGGTGATGGGCTGGGGATGGCGGTGAGCATCGGGCCTGGACATCACCTCAGCGTGCTGCTCTCTGGGCCCTCGTTACAAGGTACCCAGCAAGCGCATGGGAAGGATTCTCCTCTGCTGGGGTGCACGGGCTCTGTAAAAACCCAGCGGGGGATTCGCCAGAGCAGGCGCTTTGCCCAGCTCCTCCAGGGCTGCTTGTGCTGTGGCTGCTGCCAGCACACCCAGAATCTCAGCCTCTGTAATGTGAGGGGGGGGGGGGGGAGGAGCGGGGTTGTTTTTAAACCAGTTGTGTGACTTTCGGAGACTTCCCTGACTTTGCCCAGGCTGCGAGAGAGCTGTGGGCAGCCTGGCCACGCGTCCTTTCCCGGCCCATCGCTTTCCAGCATGGCCGGTGCCAGGAGGGAGGGGCTGGCCTCCAGCCGCCTCTCCCCCGTTGGCCTTGGCCCGCCTTCTGTCAGGGATGGCTGGTGAGCCGGCCTCTTGCTCAGACACCTGGCCCACGGCCCAGGCGGGGGAAGTGAGTGTTGGGTTTTGTCCTCGTTTCCCCCCTTGATCTCCCTCCGCTGCTTTTTCTCAGTCCGTTAGGGACTGGCCCTTTTGCCATGGAAGGCAAAACTCCCACTGCCCTCTGTGGGGGCAGGATCCGGGCCTCTAATGCAACAGAGCGGAGGGGTTACTTGGGAAAAGGGAGCACTGAATACCAGAAAGCCCAGCCAGCAGTAGGGGAGAGCAGGGTGATCATGACCCCCCCTGGACTGAGAGCCCCTGAATGAGTGGGTTAAACAGGAGGGATCGCTGCACCTTTACGGCTCTGTCTATACTGGCCTCCTCCCTTAAAATGTCCCCTGTATGGTAACGGGGGGCAGCTCCCGTGTAGACTGCAAGTCACTAGTGTCACTGAACTGCACTCCAGCGGCCGGATCCACAGCCCACGGAAGCCAACCAGGTTCCTCCGACAGCCTGGAAGCAATTGCAGCTTCTTAATAGCAGCCATATTTAGCGCTCCCATAACTGAGTGCGTTCAGGGCCCTTCCCTGCCCCTCCCTCATTTGGCTCTTTACATCCTGGGGACGAAAGCGTTGGCTGTTGGGGTCTGACCTCTGTGTGCCACCCCCTTAAATCTGGGTGGCAGCTTCAGGGGCCCTTTGTTGTCCAAGGATTGTATACGGGAGCCGTAGCTAATGGGAGCGCTGCCGAGCCGTGGTGGTGACTGCTCCCAAAACGGGGAATCTCTGCTCACACCCGAGCTTACTGCACTGGGCACAGGATCATCCTCTGGCTTCCCCCCAAGGATACGGAGACCGGCGGCAGTTGGCATCCAAACCTGCCGATGGGTTCTGAACCCCACCACGAGGGGATGGAAAGCTGCTCTGGTGCACACGGGACGGGAGGCAGCGATTCGGTACTGACTCTTGAGACGTGCAAGAGCCTGTTTGAATGCCCTCAAGTAGAACTGTGAAGCCCTCCTGTCTGGAGAGGAAGGGTCGCTCACTGGTTAGGGTGCACTGGGGAGACTGGGTGCAAGTCCCTGCTCTGCCACAGGCTTCCTGGGTGACCTTGGGCAAGTTACTTAGCCTCTCTGTGCCTTAGTTCCCCATCTGCACAATGGGGTGCGGTGAGGATAAATGCATTAAAGAGTGTGAGGGGCTCAGTGCCATGCTAATGGGGGCCTGATACGAACCAGCGATTTTTGTGGGGGGGGGGGAATGGCTAAGCTGCCTGTGCTGAGGCATGGAGAAATCCCTTGGGATGCCAAATGGGATTTGGGTTGCCTGTTTCAGCACCAAACAAATTCTTATTTCTTGTACATTCCCTGTGACAAACAAGGAGTCCCAGCTAGAGCCAGCTACAGGCCCGGTCCAGAGCCCAGTCAGGTCCGGGGGGGCCTTTCATTAGCGCTCGGTGGGCTCCGGCTCAGGCCCTCCGTCAGATTTCCTGGAGGGTGGGCAGAAATGTGTAGCCCTTGACACGAGGAGCAGTCTCTTGTATGGGGAGCGTCTCTGTTGCCAGCGAGACCGGGTGTTTCTGGGCGGCCTTTTGTACTGAAGAGACGGCTGGTGAGTGAGCTCCGGCTGCGGTGGCTTAAGGTTAATGGTGACTTTGGCTGTCTTTACAAAATACATTGCAGGCACCTGTAGCTTAGTGCTGATGTCGGACGCCCCCGGGGGCCTGGATTTCCCTTTCTTGGGGGTTGGGAAACTCTTCCTGCTGGCTCAGTCCTAGGCAGACCCTGCCAGGCAGGTACCTTTCACGGCTCCTTGTAGGGCTTATTTTGGGATCTGCGCTGCATGAGCTGCAGTTTTAGCCGGAGCTAGAACTTCTCACGGCCCTGCTCTTTGCATTGATCGTACTCCTAGCCCTCCCTAGAGCGGGTTCATCACAGCGCCCTGGAGGAAAGTCCCCTGGGGGGCTCTGGATGCTGACCCATCCTCCCGCTCCTGTACGTGACTCCCTGCCACGACAGGGCTTCAGCTGGGCACTACACCGGCTCTGCCCTGCTAGGATGGGGTGGGTGCGTAGCCAGCGTGTGCATGGTACCGTGAATTCATTGCTTGCGAGCCCCTGTGTCTGGGGGGCAAACGGGTCACAGCGCTGATTCCAGCAGGGGGCCCAGAGGGGCGGCAGAGCATTGCTGTGTATGGGCTGCGGCCCCCTCTTCCAGCTTGTGCAGGCCTGGAGCAGAGGGAGGGTCCGTTGCCCCTCCACGGTCCTATAGAAGAATTACAATACTTGCCGGAGCTTGTGCTCTGTGTGCTGACCACCAAACGGTGCAGCTCTTTCCTCTACTGCTCACCGGGAGCCGGCGGCGTCCCCCCCGCCCCCACCCCCCCGCCAAGATGTCTCTGGCCTCTCGCCTTTCTGCTCTGGCTGCATGGGGGCGGCCATCATGGCCGGCTCCAGCATTTCTGCCGCCCCAAGCAATTGGCGGCAATTGGGGAAGAAAAAAAAAAAAAAAGGCGATCGGCGGCGGCAGTTCAGCGGCAGGTCCTTCGCTCCTAGAGGGAGTGAGGGACCTGCCGCCCCCGAATTGCCGCAGGTGCCGCCCCTCTCCCTTGGCCGCCCCAAGCACCTGCTTGTTAAGCTGGTGCCTGGAGCCGGCCCTGGCGGCCATCTGAGCTCGGTCTCCCCTGCCCAGCCCAGCCCAGCGGCTGCTTCCGCCTTCTCAGTCTCTCTTTACCGCTGGCCTCTCCAAGAGGGGGACCTGCAGGATCCGTTATGAGAAGGCTTGGGGAGCCGTGCAGCTTCCACGGGCAGAGGGCGGGAAACGCCCTCTCCGCTTAGTGCCCAAAAAGCCTGTGGGGGGGGAAACGTGGCTCTTAGTCCTGTCTCGCTCCCTTCCCAGGACTTTCAGCTCCCAGTAACATAGTCAAGTGCTGCCCACCCACAGCCGCCTCGTTAGCAAGGGGAATGTTGTTGGATCATACTGGAAAAGCCTCCCAGGACAATACCACCAGATGTCTCCCCCCTGGGATGAACCATGCCCGGCCCCGCCCGGCATTTACAACCCAAGAAATAACTTGAGGGCTTAACCCCCGCGTGTCCCCAGCCTTCAGAAACCCCGTGGCGTTGGCCGCCGGAGGGACGTTTGTCCAGCTTTACGTGGCCTGGGCAACAAAACAGGATCTCCCAAACTATTCTGTGGCGGGAGTGAATGTTCTTCCAGCAGCACCTAATGGCCCCCATTGTGCTGGGTGTTGCACACATGCAGAGCAAGTGACAGGCCCTTGTTTTTCATTACTGTAGCATCTAGGAGCCTAGACCTGGGCTGGGACCCCATTGTGCTCGGCACTGTACAAATGCCGGACTAAAAGAGGGTCCTTGCCCCAAGTTGCTGACAACTCAAGATAGATGAAGGATAGGAGACGGGAAGTATTAGCCCTGTTTACAGGGGAAACTGAGGCCCAGATTGCTTGACTGGTGACCCGTCCCCACCTCCAGAGAGTTTGAGGGAGTCTCATTCAGTCTGCAGACCCCAGACTGGTCTGTCCTCTTGTAACTGCAGCCCCTCAGTATTGTACAGCCCTGGCTGGGTGTGTTCTGAATAACATACACAGATGGATAATTGTGGCTTGGTTGACAGGGGGAGGGATAGCTCAGTGGTTTGAGCATTGCCCTGCTAAACCCAGGGTTCTGAGTTCAATCCTTGAGGGACCACTTAGGGATCAGGGCAAAAATCTGTCTGGGGATTGGTCCTGCTTTGAGCAGGGGGTTGGACTAGATGACCTCCTGAGGTCCCTTCCAACCCTGATATTCTGTGACCGCGGCCTCTGTTCTAGAACTTTCCTATGGTAGGAGGAAGGGAGCAACATGGTTTAGATGCTCTCCTGCATCTGGGATCTTTGAGGCCAGGGATCCCGTGAGCAGAGATGGGCTTATATGTGTCAGTCCGTTCCCACTTGTGGCGCACTGGTCCATAGTCCCTTTGAAAGCAGAATTTAAACAAACCCACTCTGTGGGTTGAGGTGTTTTTCCTCCCATCCCTGCGCCCTCACCAAACACAGCCGCCTCCACCCCTCACTTCCCCCAGCTACTTGTGTGCTTCACACACCATTATAATAACACGCCTCCTGTTCACCGCTCAGCAGCACGTTGGCCACCCGCACTTAGGAGCCTGCACAGGCCTCATAATTCTCCACAGGGCAGAAATGGGTGTGGTAATTAGTGTAGTGGGTGTGGTATGATGGATTTCTCATGAGGCTGGGATTGCTGCATCCATGAATGAGTTACGCAGGTCACCCCAAACGAGTGTGAATAACACCTTTCATACCATACCGCGCTGCCATGGGGAGAGGGGGCAAACTGATAGTGCTGGAGACGGAAATCTCCTCTCCACAAAACAAGTGTGTTTCAGCACTGATCTGGAGGGACCACGTCTGTGGCTAAGCCTGATCAGATTCCGCGGCTCATTGAGTCTTTGGCCTCTGCTCCATAGACGTAGCCTCTTGTATAGTAACCCAAACCGGGCATATTTGTTCAGAATGGAGGATTAGAAGGCTGGACATTTCTGGATATAGGGAGGAAGGTATATTTGGGTAGGGAGTGGCTGTTACAATGGTGGTGGATAAATATTGGGATAGGAGTCTTTATTGTCAGATTTCAGTGCTGAAAGTACCTGCTTTCCCAACTATACATACAAAACCATGGGGTCTAAATTAGCTGTTACCACTCAAGAAAGAACTTGGAGTCACTGTGGATAGTTCTCTGAAAACATCCACTCAATGTGCAGTGTCAGTCAAAAAAGCGAACAGAATGTTGGGACTCATTACGAAAGGGATAGATAAGAAGACAGAAGATACGATATTGCCTCTATATAAATCCATGGTACGCCCACATCTTGAATACTGTGTGCAGATGTGGTCTCCCCATCTCAAAAAAGATATATTGGAAAAGGTTCAGAAAAGGGCAACAAAAATGATTAGGGGTATGGAACAGCTTCCATACGAGGAGAGATTAATAAGACTACAAGGAGTCTGGTGGCACCTTAAAGACTAACAGATTTATTTGGGCATAAGCTTTTGTGGGTAAAAAAACATTTCTTCGTAAGTTTGGGACTTTTCAGCTTGGAAAAGAGACGACTAAGGGGGGATATGAACGAGGTCTATAAAATCATGACTAGTGTGAAGAAAGCAAATAAGGAAGTGTTATTTAGTCCTTCTCATAACACAAGAACTAGGGGCCACCAAATGAAATGAATAGGCATCAGGTTTAAAAGAAACAAAAGGAAGTATTTTTTTCACACAACGCACAGTCAACCTGTGGAACTCCTGGCCAGAGGATGTTGTGAAGACCAAGACTATAACGGGGTTAAAAAAAGAACTAGATAAGTTAATGGAGGATAGGTCGATCAATGGCTTTTAGCCAAGATGGGCAAGGATGGTGTCCCCAGCCTCTGTTTGCCAGAAGCTGGGAATGGGCGACAGGGGATGGATCACTTGATGATTACCTGTTCCGTTCATTCCCTCTGGGGCACCTGGCAATGGCCACTGTCAGAAGACAGGATACTGGGTTAGATGGACCTTTAGTCTGACCCAGTATGGCTGTTCTTATGTTTTCCATATGTACCTGGGGTGCTAGAAAGGAATCTAATATAAAGAAGCAAATCTGCCAGCACCTATTTACAATATGAAGCCACCCAGGATGACAAGCATTGAATCGACTGTTGTAAGCTCTTTGGGACAGGGAACGTCTTTTTGTTCTGTGTCTGTTCGGCACCTAACGTAATGGGCCCCTGGCCAGCACTGGGCCTCCCAGGCGCTGTGGAAATACGAATAACTATGTAGAGGTGCCGTCCTGCATTCTGCATCCTGCAGTCTCGGGTGCAGGATTGGGCCCCACTGCTGACCAGTCTTCGCCCTGGCTCCCCAGAGGAATGGCTGGGGCAGTTAGATTTGGGGAGGGGAACTTTATCGGGTCTCTAAGCTCTGGCTTGGCTTGAGCAGAGAAGTTGCGGCTAAATGCTGTCCCTGCCATCTCGGATTGTTTCTCTGGCTCCCACCACAACAAAGCTTTATTGTGGCTGCCCTGGGCTGTCCATGCAGAACAAAAGGAGAAAGATACACAGAAGAGCTGGCAAGGAAACAGGGCTTAAAAAAAAAAAAATGTAACCGACCCTATTTAACCCTGTGCCGCTCACGCTGCCGTGAGATCTCAGCGTTGCTGCGGGCGCTCCAAGCCGGAGTGAAAGGGTCAAGTTCCTGCCTCTAAAACCCTTCATCCCCCAGCTGTGCGCAGTTCTAGGGACGGACCAGCTGGCTTAGATAAACTAGCCCCACCGCAACTCCAGCTGTGCGTGAACCTTTCCCCATTTGGATCAGCAGCTCTCCCAGCCCCCCGAACAGGCCTCCTTGCTTTGCTGAGATGCCAAGAGAGAGTGCGGCAGGGCTGTCAGTCTCTGCTGGGCTGGCAGATCTTGTGTGTCCTGGGGCTGCATGGCTCAGAGTGCGTGGCAGGCGCTTTCTGACTCACTGCGCAGGCTGGGAGGCGGCTGAGCCTGTGTCCTAGAGAGGCCTCTCTTCTCAGGGCCTGCCCCATGTCCCTGTCAAGAGGGGAGGGGGCTTCTCCTGGAGGGTCAGACCTGAAGAGCCGGTGGAGCCGAGCCCACCAGAGCACAGCGTTCTCCTGCCGTTCCCCTCGTGTCGCCGGCGCCCTCGCGCACATGCTGGCAGGGTGGCACTTTGCACCCCCACCTTGCACAGGGGTAAGCGACTGTGCCAGGTGAACAGCAGCAGAGGATTGGCCCCGCCGCGCCACTGTCCTGTCCTCCCTCACACAGCTGCGGGAGCTGGTTGATGCTGCACGAAAACGGCTTGCTTGGGGGTTCGAATTCCAACCCAGTTCCCCTCCGTCTCTTTCCTGCTCCAGAGCTGCTCCAAGCCTCGCCAGGTTGCTTCGGAGAGGGGAGCTTGGCCACCCAACTCCTCCTTCTGCACCCTTCCCACTGTCCCTGCCACACACCTGCTCACCCTCGGTGGCAGGGGAAGTCGGCGGCTGTGCCTTGACTAGCATCCTCCAAGCCATGTGGGGAGGAGAATGGGGACCTGTCTAGGTTTTGGGGGAGACGGAGCTGGATGGGCTGAAGCCAAGGGCAGAAGGATGGGAAAGGGCACAGGGAGGGAAGCTGGGGACCTGCTGTAAGTGACCAGTGATGAGCGACCCTCTTCCAGGAGCTGGATGGGCATGTTGAGGTTTTGGGGGTGGTGAGAGGGTCAATCAGCCAAAATCCTTTTGAAGTTGGAGAACAGACTTGTCATGGCCACACCCCAGCAGCCTGTCTCCTCCTCTTCTCCTCTCCATGACTGGCGGGTGAGAGCCACAGAGTCCCCTGGCAAGGTGATCTCTGCCGTCCCATCGTGCCTGCCCTGCGGCTGATCTCTTGGTGAAGAGAGCTCAGTGGAGGCAAAGTCCGTTCCAGTGAATGTGGTGGGGAAGATCAGGGCTTCCAGCCTTCCGCAGTCCCCCCTCTGGAGGCTGGGCAAGCCCCAAGGGCGCTTCAGTCTTTCTTGACCCCTGCGGGCGGTTCCCAGTGGCACCTTCAGCCTTGGAACTCCCTAGCCGCAGGGATCTGAACCCCTTCCTCAAGCATACCTTGAGCAGTGGCTCTCCACCTTTCCAGATTACTGGACCCCTTCCAGCAGTCTGATTTGTCTCACGGACCCCCAGGTTGCACCTCATTAAAAACTACTTGCTTACAAAATCGGACATAGAAATACAAAAGCGTCACAGCGCACTAGTACTGAGCAATTGCTGACTTTCTCATTTTTTCTCATGGAATTATAAAATCAATTGGAATGTCAATACTGTACTTACATTTCAGTGTATAGTGTATAGAGCAGCATAAACAAGTCAGTGTCTGTCTGAAATTTTAGTTTGCACTGACTTTGCTAGTGCTTTTTATGTAGCCTGTTGGAAAACTAGGCAGATATCTAGATGAGTTGATGTACCCCCTGGAAGGCCTCTGTGTACCCTCAGGGGTACGCGTACCCCTGGGTGAGAACCACAGATCTAGAGTACTCAAATGGCACTGATCAAATCACTTTACCTGTTCCTATAGAACTGATATGGGGAGAGAGGGGTGTTCTCCGAGGAGTTTGCACAAATAGTGGTGCTGATACCCGGCACTGATTAATGCAGGCTCAGATTTTCAAGTATGCACGCCTATGCCCCCGGTCAGCGTGCAAATGAGATCTGGGCATCGGGCATTGCACAAGTGCAAAAGTGCAAGCAGGCTGCGAAATGTGCCTTGTTCCAAAGTGCTCTGCCGTGCCAAGCAGCCTGGCTTGTGTCGAGTGTGCTTACTCGCTCGCATTGACTCCTGTGGCTCTATGCTGGTAGGTTGAGACCACCTGGGGTGAGCAGAGGTTGCAGGATTGTTCCCGTAACTTTCACAGCAGTGACTCAATGCAGCCAGTTTTGATGCAGAGCATGGCAGCGGCTTAGCAGCCCAGAGCAACGCTGCGCAGATTGAGAGGACTGAGAAGCACCTGAAACTGCAGTGGGGGATTTTGGGAAGCAAAGTGTAATTCCCCGAGTTGGGCTCAGGATCCCCAAAGCAGCTAACCTCCTTTGTCCAACCAGCCCCACCCACAAAGGGATCTTCCAAGCGTCACCTCCAGCTCCATGTTCCCAACCTGGAATGTCCTTAAAGAAACACTCCAAGCTCAGTTCTCACGCAGTGCCTAGCGCCGTGATCCCCGAGCGTAGGGCGCATCACTAGACGTGGCAAGCGATCCTGTGCTTTGCTGACTCATCCTTAATGCTCTCCTGTGGCGAAGGTCTGGGAGAGCCTTTGCTGGCCCTCTCCGGGGGACGGATGGACAGACAGACAGACAGCTGCTGCCATGCAGGGTCTCTGCTACGCTGGGGAGGGAGTTCTCCCCTTTCTTCCTCCAAGCTGTACTGGGAGGGAAGTGGCCGGACCACTCAACCCTAGCCCAGCTTTGGGGGGGAGGAGGAAGGGACCAGCTCGCCAGAGGACGGTGCTGCTGTCACAGGAGACGCTCAGGCAGTCGTACTGCTCTGCTCTACAGAGGGCGAGGGCTGGTGCGGTCCAGCTTCTCCGGCCATAACGGGGCACCGGCTCCTAGCCCATTCCCTGCCCTAGGGCCGGCTGTGGGCTGGAGGAGATCCTGGCAGGCACGGCCCCCGCTCACTCCACTCCCACTTTACGGCCTAAAGTAGCTTGACAATTGTGCCCCAGCAGAGCTGTGTTTGCCGCACGGGGGGAGTAGCCAAGAGCCGCTCTCACCCCTTTCCATGCCATGTCCCCCTCGAAGAGGCCGGCAGGCTCCTCTCCTGGCTGGAGAACGCTGGACCCCGCTCCCTCTGGAGCCCTGGGGGTTCCTTGTGTGGCCTGGCCCCAGGGAACAGGGCTGCTGAGAGGCCAAGATGAGGCGTTTCCCCTGCCCCGAGAGCCTAGGGTGAAGTCTGACCGCACTGGCCCCAGCTCTCTCCCTCCCTCTCGCTTCCTTCATTAGACGTGAGGGTCCGGAGCAGCCGAGGTGCTGAACCCAGGCGTCTGGCTGCTGCCCCGTGCGCAGGCTTGGTGCGAAGGAACAGGCCGAGGGTGATGCAGGCCCCCCTGGTCTGTTCCCCTTAGCGTTGTGCGCTTGGCTGGGAGGAGGCAGCTGGCTGACCTGGATCAGACGTCTTGACCCTGGGAATACTTCGCAGCTTCCTCTGTCAGCGGAGCGAGCAGAGCTGGAAGCACTAGCATATCGTGTCATCCGGGCACGTCACCTGTACCTCAGTATCCCCATCCGCAATACCTCCCCCCCAGCAGGGGAGTCGTGATTCATTGACGCTCGCTGAGTGCTTGGAGATCTGCAGCTGGCAGGCGCACGTAGGAGGGCACAGAGTGTCACAGGAGAGGCGCCCGCGCCTCCTCAGACTGTCCTGCCCCAGCCAAGTCACCCTCTCCGCTCGGCCAGGTGAATTTTGTGCAGCACAAGAGGGAGAATGCCTCGGATTGGCCGCCAGGCTTGGCTGAGGCGGCTGACTGAGCAGGCCGCTTGGACCTCTCTCCCACTCCAGAGCCAGCCCTACTCTCCAAAGGCTCTTTATTTTCACACCTGTGACCTGCCGCGCGATAGCTGGCCCGGGTTGAGCAAACAGCAAACCTGCTGGACTGGGCTTTTGCCCGGGGGTGGAGGGGAGGAGGAGATTTCTCTTGGAGTGAGAGCAGGCGTCTTTTTCCAATCTGCTTACTGGAAAGACTTGTCTTCAGATGAGCCCAGGGCTGTATAAATATTGAATTCTGGGAAGTAGTGTCCAGCTCTCTGTAAAGCAAGGATAAGAGGTTGAGAATTGTTTCTCGTCATTGTGCTATGCATGGTCGGCAGGCCCTCGATAGCCTTCCCTTCTCCTGCCTCTTAACCCCTTTAGCCTTCCATGGCCAAAGGCAGGTTGGCTGAGACCTCCCTTCTGAGCCACTTGGCTTGGCCACCGAGGGTCACAGCAGAGCCTCCCAAAGGGTTTCCTTCTCCCAGCTCACCTGGGAGTGGACCGAGAGAGGCCTGGGGAGTGAAATAGCTCCAGGGTCTCCCACGCTCTCCAGAGGGCCAGCAGCTCTGCTTGGATCTTCCATGGAACCCGGCCCCAAAAGCTCCCTCTGTGTGCTCGTAACGTTGTACTGCCCGTAACGCACGCTGGCTTCGTTGCACCAGTCTGAGGCAGCTGATGGCCTCCTCCCCGGACGCAGAACCTTGTAGGCACGAAAGTGGGGTGGGAAAACACACGAAGGGTTGCGCATTCCCAGCACAATCTCTCACTCTGAGCGGTTGCTCGCCCCCCCGCCACCCCAGATCCACCTGTGCTGTTCCCCATAACTTCCCACAGCCAACCTGCCCTTGAATGCCCCAGGTCTAAGCCTGGACCTCCCTGGGCAGCAGTGTCTGCAGGCGAGACCTGTGAGTGTGGAATGTCCTGCACAAGATGCTGAGTGCCCTCCACTCCCCTTGATTTCCTTAGGACTCTGCACCCGGCAGGATTGGGTCCAAGGTGGGTGCAAGTTAGGGGTGAAGGAGCAGCGTGTTACATGGCTCAACGGGTTTGTCTCTAACACCCCCCCCCACCACACACACACACATTCCCGTGTCCTCCTGTTCCCATCATAGAATCATAGAATATCAGGGTTGGAAGGGACCTCAGGAGGTCATCTAGTCCAACCCCCTGCTCAAAGCAGGACCAATTCCCAACTAAGTCATCCCAGCATCATCGATTCCGTCCCTTCCCTTCTATTACAGCCTCTGCAGAGGAACCCCGGCACCCTGTGTGCACACGCCGGTCCACACAAGATATAGGGTCTCAGACGTGCTGAGTGCTCTCAGTTCCCACTGTCTGCGTGGGCTGAGCGCTGCTGAAAATCAAGCCCGTCGCTTGTAGCCCCAATACCTGTCCAAAGACGCCCCCAGCAAAACCCGTATCCAGCCACAGCTAGTCAGTAACGCGCTTCACTGAGTATCCGCTGGCTCTTTTACTTCCCCCGAAGGTGGCTGACCTTGGAGTGCCTGCAGAAGCGCTGAGCTGTCCTGTTTTATCGAGCAGCCCTTTGGTATTCAATCAAACTCTAGTGCTAGTTGCTTTAACGCCTTTCCCAATCGCCATATATGTGATTTACCTGTGGACCCATCAATCAACTCCTAAAACGTCCTGATTTTGATTTTCACGTTCAGCCCAGCTAGGATCTCATTCCAGCACACACACACACACTCCATAGCAGCTCTCTATGGCATAAGGAATTCCCTGCAGCTTCCTATGAGGTGGTTGAGGAACATTTCCCATTGAATGTTTTGCTGGTTCTGCATACTCCGTGGGGCTGTGAGGGGTGGAAGCTGGGTTCCTTGCCTTGAACCCATGCCATAGGCAGCTGAGAGGTTGATAGTCGCTGCTCAGAGGAGTTTTGATCACCTCTCTTGACTAGAGAACAGCTTCGTCTAGTCATTTAATACTTAGGCCTCCAGCACTTTGACTTCTTTGATCGGTGAATCTGAATAGAAATTAGGGGTGGCAAAGGCCTATTATGGGGAGGTGTCCACATGAGGCTAGTGCAGGATTGTTACCTGCAGTCTGTACCGAGGGTTAGCAGAATTGTCCCCTGTGGTGTATTCCCCAGGCTCTGCACCCCAGCAGGTTTTCAAGTGTTCTATACTCAGGAAAGTGACTGTGTCAGAGCCCCCTGGGCTCCATGCTTATTGTCTCTCCGCAACTCCAGAGCCGGGGGTGTTCAGCTCCCATGTTTAATCAAACCAACCAGACGTCCCCCTCCTCCTGCTGAGCGCAGCCCTGTCCATCGCCCTTGGGTAACGGAGGGCAGGCTCTTCCACAGGCTTCACTAACACGGGGCTGGAGCCGCCGAAGTCTCGTCTACGCTAGAGCTCTCACCACTACTGCTGCTGGTTGATTGGATGCAGGCCCGATGGGGAAATAACGCTCCACTCCCTTGCTGCCTAAACCCTTCCGTGATGAATGCGTGCGGCCCTCCGCATTGCACCAGCATTCTTTGAGGCGGTGTCTCATTGAAAGCCCTGGCTAGGTGTTTCTAATGCACCCATCACCCGGCTGTCAGGATTGAAAAAGGATAGTCTTGTGGTTAAGACGCTGGACTGAGTTCACGTCGTCACTCTGTGCCTCAGTTTCCCCAGCTGTGAAATGGGGATCATTTCCCTGTCTCCGGGGGTGTTGGGAGGATAAGTCCATACGAATTTGACAAGTATTTGGATCTTATGGTGATGAAGGGCCTGGGCGGGGAGTAGATAGAACAATATAAAATTAGGGCTCACTCCTGTCCACAAAGAATCAGAGTTTGCACGTAGTGTATTGAGCCATCAGAAATTACACTGGGCTGGTCTCCAGCCCTTGTCCCTCAGGGAGGGGGTTTGTGGGAATCTGTCACAAGCTATAGTGGCCTCTTCTGCTCCTTCGCGGTCAGAGGCCCCTCTCCCTGCGTCCCAGCCGTTTCACCTCTGGCTCAGACACCCTCTGCGTCCCCGCTGAGGGCCACGTCGCGATGGTCTCACAGATGATGCACACGACACGTGAGGCATGTTGCCCCTGTGTCCTTAGACACTAGACATCAGAGACTCCAGCTGAGATCAGGGTCCCATTGTGCAAGGCTAAATAGACTAGACGGAGGGTAAGGAGAAAGGGAAGCTGAGATACAGAGGATAAGTGACGTGCCCATGGTCCGACGCGAAGCGTGTAGGAGAGCTAGAAGTCAAACCCAGCACTCCCGAGTCCCCTTGCCAGGACGTAACCCCAAGACGACCCTTCCCCTCGGAATGGGGCTCGTGCCCCATGTACTGTTCCTACCCCCTTGGACAGCACGAGCTGGTTCAAGTCTGAAGACACCGTTGCTGCATTTGTGGGACTGAGACTAGAGCAACTCGGGCAGCCTTTAAAACGGCTGCAAATTTGGCCTCTTGTCTGTGTGGACTTCCCTAATGTGAGCTCCAGCTCTTCCCTGAAAAGCAAAGGGCAGAATAAGCCAGCAGCAGCCGCGGCAGCTAGACTGGGGGAGTGATGGAGAGTTACTTACTGTGAGCCACCTGCGCGCGGGGGTGGGTGGGAACAGTTCACATCCTAGCAGTAGAGACCACAGTAATTAGCAGACTTTCCACAGCTCTTCACGCTGGGCGTCTGTTCAGTCATGACAATAGCGTTCCCCTGGGAGCAGGGCAAGAGGGAGGGCCGGGGTGGAAGTGACCTTGAATGCCGCCCAGGGCTCGGGTGGAGCCGACTTTCGGCAGCCATCACCCCATCGCTGCTGTTCCTCAGGGCTCTGAGGGATGGAAGAAAGGCCTCAGAATCACTGAGACGCTTTGCAGAATTTTACCCCCAGCGCTCTGTGGCTGGCACGTCCCACCTCAGCATCTGGAAGTGCTTTGCCACTGTTCATCAATGATCCTCGCCCTGCTCGTGGAGGAGAAGGGCAGGAATCGTTATCCCTGTTTGACAGATGGGGGAAACTGAGACCCAGCGAGGGGAAGTGACTTGCTGGAGATCAATCAGCAGTTCTGTGGTAGCGTGGAACCCAGGAGTCCTGACTCCTCTGTCCAGGAGTCCTGCTGGAATTATTGTTTCTCTGTGTACTCAGTACCTGGTGCAGCTGTTGCTGCTAAGCCGGTGGACTTAACCCCTCTGTCCATCACCTGGAGACGAATCAAACCTTTGAGGCCCGGTGGCTTTCTCAGTGCCTGGGTTGGGTTGAGTTCATTCTGCTTCGTCCAGCCATTTGGATGCCTGGGTTTAATGTTTGCTAACTTTGTTCCTTAGTCATTGGGGGAATTTGGGCTGGGGCGGCAGAACAGCCAGGGGCTGCTGGGAGTTGAGAAGGCGGCAGCATGGGTTGGAGGGTGGGAGAGCTGGGTTCTAACTGCAGCTCTGCCACTGGCCTGCCTGGTGGCCTTGAGGAAGTTGCTTTGCAGCTCTGTGCCTCAGTTTCCCCATCTGATGATGATGATGCCGACCTCCTTTTATAAAGCACTTTGAGATCTACTGATGAAAAGCGCTACCTAAGAGCTAGTATGATCATCTGTGCTGGGGGGGGTGGGGGGCTGCCTCTTGCTGTATATCTGTACAGCACCTAGAACAATGGGGCCTTGATCTCGGTTGGAGCCTCTGGGCACAGAGTCTAGAGGCAGGCGGTGTGCCTGACTGAGCAGCGTTGACTTGGCTGGAGCAGTGGGCTGGCCCTGTGCTCGTCCTGAAGGAACCCAGGGTGAGGAGCCTGGTTCCAAGCCACCGATTGAAATTGCCAACCCCACGTAGCTTGGTGTGTGAGCGGAGCTGATTTTGTTCTGGCCTCCTCGGGTGACCCTGTGTCACGGAGTCCCCGGGCGGTGCTCTGGAACTGCTCCCTACGAAGCCAGTCAGGACTCTGGTGAAGTCTCCTCTCTGTGAGCAGACTGTCTCCAGGGCAAGAAGCTTACGCAGCTTCCACCTTCCTGGGTCTGACCTCGGAGCATTCAGCATCCTCTGCCCCTCTGTGCGCTTCCCACAGCGAGTCCACCCGGGCGGGGTCCTGGGGAAGCCAGAGGGTCCTGCACCCCAACTTCGCAGTCAGACGTGACTCTTAGCCAGCCAGTAAAACAGAGATTTATTAGATGACAGGAACACGGTCTAAAACAGAGCTTGTAGGTACAGAGAACAGGACCCCTCAGCCGGGTCCATTTTGGGGGGCAGTGAGCCAGACACCCATGTCTGCACTCACTCCACGTCCCCAGCTAGCTCCAAACTGACTCAACCTCCAGCCCCTCCTCCTCTGGGCTTTTTCCTTTCCCGGGCCAGGAGGTCACCTGATTCCTTTGTTCTCCAACACCTTTAGCTATCACCTTGCGGGGGGGGGGAAGGGCCCCGGCCATTAGTTGCCAGGAGACAGAGTGTCGGCCATTTATGCACACTGGCCTTTATCCCACTACCTAGAGACTTAAGAAATGCATAGGGGAAACTGAGGCACCCCTACAATATTCAGAGGAAACATTAAGAACTGTCCCACTTTGTCGCACCCTGGCCTTGGCCTTCCCTGGCTGGCGTGGGGCGGCCCTGAGACTTGAACTGGGGACGTGGAGAAGCACTCGATGCAGGGAGCAAAGAGGCAGCCCCTCAGCTGGGGTTTCCTTCCCTTGGATGTCATCCTGCCACGGTCCCCTTTCCTAACCCCCATGCTCCCTGCTAGCTTTTGTATTAAACGGGGCAGGGGCAGGGGCAGGGGCAGGGGCAGGGGCAGGCCGAGTCTCCGGGAGGTGGGATCTAGCTCAGACCTTGTCCTGGTGATTAACCGTGCACAGCTAATTGAGCACAAGTAAAACCACCCGCTGCTCTGTTGTGCTACACGGCTTCCTTCAGGTTTCAGGCCTCCCGCTGTGGCTGCACAGGCCCTGGATTTCGCTGTAGACACAGAGCCCTGGCCTGCCCTCAGGTTCCCTTCAGACAATATTGGAAGGGCTCAGACGTAAATCCCCTCGTATTTTTTTTTTCCCAGCCAACTTTTCTTCCTTTCCCTTTAAGCGCTCGGCCGCTCTGAGTGTTGGTAAACATTTACCTGAGCGAGATCTGAAGCGAAGCAGCACAGGCGTGAGAATCGGGCGCACGGTCGAACGGGGATGCCCTCGAACAAGGTTGCTCCGGAGCGCTGCCGAGGAATTCTAGCTGAAGGGAGACCGATTGGTGACGGAAGCGGACCTCTCGCTTCTTAATGAGACCCCTGGCTGTTTCGTAGGGGCGCAGACACCCAGTGTGGGATTTCCACCCCATGATCTGCTTCCAAATGAAGCAAACTCACCCCCACTGTGCCCCTCCACATTCTGCTTTCCAGTTTCCCTTGCACTGGTTCGCTTGTGAACTCACGGGGACCGTCCGGTGCAAACGTAGCTCTTGCTCTGAGCAAGGGAAAGAAAGCCTTCGTGGGTAGGAAAGCTTGGGATGCTGGGAAATCCCAGCAAAGATATTCAGTCAGCTGGGCTCCTGACTTGCAATCCTAGCCCTGAGGCTGGTCTCCCTCTGCCACAAAACATATAGTTCCTTAAGAGGAAGGAAGATCCATAGGGGAGCGTGAGCCAGGGGTGGGAACAGGGAATTCCGCAACCCTGAGTGCCAAGTGCTGACCTTGGCCATGTGGCTTTTCTTGGCCGTGCCTCTGTTTCTCCCCCATCCTCCCTGCAGACAATGCTGATGAGGCCCGACTTCTTCGCAGGGGGCGGTACTGAATCACTGTAGTGCTGGGAAGATGCTTGGAAGAGGGAAAGATGCTGAAGGGGTGCAAAGAGATGCTTCTTAAAACAAGCCCATGACTCTGGAGTGAGCTTTGGGGGCCTTTGACCCTCAGGCCAGGAGATTTTTTTACTACCATGGCAGCTAGTTACATGTGTCCTGCTTAGATAGGCGCTGATTTTGTTTTTGTGGTCGGTCCTAGCTGCGAGGTGTGGGTGGGAGGTGATCCAGGAGCGGGCAGGGGATTTAGCTTCTGAGTAGGATACTTTAGACTGTCTCCTCTTAATACATGCACAAAGCTTTCTGCAGCCTTGGTTGCATGAGTCACGCTTCCTGAGCGTGAAATACTGTGGAGTAAGCAGTAAAGAGCAGCAGGTGAATCTGGGCCTAGTGGGACCCCATGCGAAGGAATTCCAGCGTGGATTTTTGCTGGCTCTCCATTCCCTCTCCGTACCGGCCTTGCCGCACCATCCCCTCTCTGTGTCTTAAGCAGTCAGATTGTTCCTTCTTGTGCTGCAGCAGCCAAGGACAATTCAGGGTCCCCTGTAGCTTCCTCCCACCACGCTCCTTCTCCCAACGCGGCTTGTCCAAGTGGTACTGAACGCTGAGAAACCTGCCACCTGTGACCGGAACTCCCTGTCCTTTGTACAGCTGTGCTCTTTGTGCATAGGAGGAAGGCAGTTTTGTGGCGACAGCCCTGTCCTGGGACTCAGGAACTCTGGGTTCAATTCTCAGCTCTGCCACAGACTTCCTGTGTGTTCTGGGGCAAGTCACTTAATTTCTCTGTGCCTCAGTTTTCCATGTGACAAATGAGGATAATACTACTTCCTTTGTCTTGTCGAGACTATAGCATGGACCAAATTGATCCCTGACAGCCTGTTGCAAGCAGTGGGGTTATACCAGGAATGAATTTGGCCTCCAATCTTTAAAGTCTCTCTCTAACCAAACATCAGCTCCCCACATCCAGAGTTATTTGGCTGAGTGAATGACCAGGTTAACTAGCTCCTTCTGCTCATGGACTGTCCTATGATCAGATCCTAATGACCTAGTTGCTGCCTCAGTCTGCTTGAACATGTGCTTGACACAACTCTTCCTCCCTGGATGGATCTTAGACAGTTTCCTGCAAGCATTCGGTTCTCTGGGACTCAAAATTTCAGCTGTGCTGGTTAGCTCTGTTTGGTGACATAAGTCACGTGCTATTGTTTCATCTTATTTCGATCTTGAGAGCTGCCAAACTGCAGAATGCTACTAGGTCAGTGTCCATGACCCATTAAATCCTTGCTCTCTTCCCTAAGGGTGTGATGAGAATTTGGTCCCATTTGTGATCGTGACTCTGAATATGTGAGGTTGACATCTGCCCCACCGAGGGTTGGGACTGAGACCACCAAGCTGGTTTCATGATGTATCATGGTGGTGGGTGCCTTGGAAAACATCAGCATGGCCACCAGGTGCTGCTGTGTTGTCTTAAATTAATGCTGGTAGTTCACTTAGAAATATTGACTGCAACTGTGCTTGTGTTCCTGTCTCTTAGGTAATTGAATGGCCCCCGTTACTTGAACACCTCGGTGTTTAATGTAACATCTCTGTGAGGCAGGGCAGTGTTGTTACCCCCATTTTACAGATGGGGAACTAAGTGACTCCCCCAAGGGCACAGGGGAAGTCTGTGGCAGAGGAAGGAACAGAACCCAGGTCTCCAGCTAGCACCCTACCCCTTGGAACATTCTTGCTTTCTCAGCTGCCTCTTAGCCTTTCATGTTGTGGAGCTGCAGAGCCAAAGGTTAGTAAGAGCTGGGACGAGACCTGTGAACTCTGGGGTCTCTGGTTTTCTCCATCACATTGAAACAGCTGGAGCCAAAAGCATCAGTGTCGCTTTGATTGCTGGTGGCAGGACAGCAAAACCTGCCCTCTGTCTAAATGAGCAAGTGGCCTCACCTCTGACTCTCCCCTCTGCTTCCTTTGGTTTGTAGCTTCTGTGTTTTGAGATCCCCTTTTCCTGGAAAGGCTTAAAAAAAAATCATGCCATCCCACTTACTAAGCTCTTAAAAGTTACTGAAGACCTAATGCTTTGCTTGCCTTGTTTGCCGGGTTATCCAGAGCCGGCACTGAAAGCAGCCAGCTGTGGGTGCTCTTCTCCAGGAGCTCTGAGATACCAAGGGTGAACATGCTTCTGAGAGAAGGCAGGGCGGTGCAGCTCTTGTGGTTGCTAGGAGATGGCGGGCCTGCGTGAAATGTGCCTCTGTGTTCCCACCTGTTTAGAGTGCACCTGTCTATAATGTGTAGGGGGAAAACAAACTGCATGATCATCGGGGATTTCAATTTGAGTGACACATGCTGGAAGTCTCCTAGTGTCAGTGCTAAAACATCCTTGGGATTTCTAAATATTATAGATGACAATTTTCTACCTCCAAAAAGGGTTGCAGCCAACATGGAGGCAGAGGTGATGCGTGGGAGGGGCCTAGCGGCTAGAGCCAGAGTCAGACGTCAGGAATCGGAGTCCTGGGGCAATCCGGGGTCAGGAACCAGGGGTCAGAGTCAGGAGTCGAGACCAAGTCAGGAGCTGGGAATTGTTGCTGGGAGGTAAGGCCAAGGTGAGGAACCAGGGATCAGATGCAGAAGACAAGACAAGCCAGAAACCGGGTAGGTATCAGAGCCAAGAGGTAGAGCCAAGCTCAGAGGTCAGAAGCAGGACAAGGGAGCAGAGCCTGTAGCAGCAGCTACAAATTTCCTGTCGCCTCCCTAGACTTAAGTAGACTTAAGTAGTATGTCTGGGCCAATCAGGAATTGAGATTGTCCTGTCACTTGGGCCCTCCTGGGGTGGGTCCTGTGGTACATGCGGGTTCCAGAGGCACATGCCCGGCTGAGTGTTTCCACTGCCAGAGCGGTGAGGTGGTGAAGACGGTCGCCCCTGGGGGGAATCTGCAGACCTAGGGTCTAGATCCGCTGCTTCTTACACTGTGCTGCTTACCCAGCACCTGTGGTGGTTCCCTTGGGAATCTGTGACCAGTGGTATCCAGCGCTCAGACAGTGTCTCTAAACTGAAGGCTGTTTATTTTGCAATAGGAACAAAGAGAAAAAGACAAAACATCTACGCAACATCTGTCTTACCTAATTGCTGATGGTGACCTAGGCAGGCCTAACTTCTCCTGACACTCAGGGCCTGGGTGTCAGTCTGGCCCCTCTCCCCCGGCCCCTCTTCCCCCAACACCTCTTTGAACAACTGCCTCCTCTTGTGAGCGTGGTCCTTTGAAAATTGCTACCGTCCTTTTGAGCTTCTGCTTCCTGGGCCTGACACATCCAAACCGGTTCCGTGTGTTGGCTGGAGCCAGGAAGTGGAATCTTAAAGCTAACAGTTTGGGTATTAGAGTAGCAGCCCTGTTAGTCTGTATCCGCAAAAAGAACAGGAGTACTTGTGGCACCTTAGAGACTAACAAATTTATTTGATCATAAGCTTTTGTGGGCTACAGCCCACTTCATCAGATGCATAGAATGGAACATATAGTATGGAGATATATATACATACAGAACATGAAAAGGTGGAAGTAGCCAGATCAACTCTAAGAGGCTAATTAATTAAGATGAGCTATTATCAGCAGGAGAAAAAAAAACTTTTGTAGTGATAATCAAGATGGCCCATTTCAGACAGTTGACAAGAGGTGGGAGGATACTTAACATGGGGAAATAGATTCAATCTGTGTAATGACTCAGCCATTCCCAGTCTCTATTGAAGCCTAAGTTAATGGTACACCTCTACCTCGCTACAACGCTGTCCTCGGGAGCCAAAAAATCTTACCGCGTTATAGGTGAAACCGCGTTATATTGAACTTGCTTTGATCCATCGCAGTGTGCAGCCCCGCCCCCCGGAGCACTGCTTTACCGTGTTATATCCGAATTTGTGTTATATCGGGCCGCGTTATATCGAGGTAGCGGTGTATCTAGTTTGCATATTAATTCCAGTTCAGCAGTTTCTCGTTGGAGTCTGTTTTTGAAGCTTTTCTGTTGCAAAATTGCCACCTTTAAGTCTGTTACTGAGTGACCAGAGAGGTTGAAGTGTTCTCCTACTGGTTTTTGAATGTTATGATTCCTGATGTCAGATTTGTGTCCATTTATTCTTTTGCAACCCTGAAGCGCTTTACCAAGGGGCGGGGGTGCTTATCGTAGGCCACTGTTTCCCTTCCTTTTGTTTTTCCTGATGCTGCCCTATTTAACTAAACAAACATATTCCAACAGTAAATCTCTCACTAACCAGCTCAATGTACAACATATAGAGCAGCTCCAGGCCTGTCCTGCAACTCAAAGCATTTCACAGACCCCTGATGGATGGTATTGCATCACCCCTGTGTGGAGGTCAAAAAGCAAACACAATACTGGGCCGCATAAGGAATGGGCCGGAGAACAGTGGAAAAAGTGATAATGTCATTGTATAAACCAGTGGCACGTCATCGCTTATTAAACTGGCATTGCTGGTCAGCCCATCTCCAACAAGGGAGAGGCAGGCAATGAGAATGTATAGGGGGTACGGAAAAACTCTCCTCTGAAGAGAGAGTGAAAATGTTGTGACTACCTCAGAAAGGGAACAGGATAAAGGTCTATAAAATAATGAATGGTCTAGGCTACTTGTCACCCTCCCATAAGATAAGAATGAGGGGAATTCCATCTAGCCCATTATTCACTGGAATTATGAAAGCAGGGAATTTAGAATGGCTAGAAAGGCAATACTTTCTCACACAACGTGTATTTAACATGTGGAAGACAGAAAATGTCATATTGCCTCTATATAAATCCACGGTACACCCACATCTTGAATACTGCATGCAGATCTGGTCGCCCCATCTCAAAAAAGATATATTGGAATTGGAAGAAGTATGGAAAAAGCCAACAAAAATGATTAAGGGTATGGAACAGCTTCCATATGAAAAGAGATTAATATGACTGGGACTTTTCAGCTTGGAAAATAGATGACTAAGAGAGGATATGAGAGGGGTCTATAAAATCATGACTGGTATAGAGAAAGTAAATAAGGAAGTGTTACTCACTCCTTCTCCTAACACAAGAACTTGGGGTCACCCAATGAAATTAACAGGCAGCAGGTTTAAAACAAACAAAAGGAAGTATTCCTTCACACAATGCACAGTCAACCTGTGGAACTCTTTGCCAGAGGATGGTGTGAAGGCCAAGACTATAACAGAGTTCAAAAAAGAACTAGATACGTTCATGGAGGATAGGTCCATTAGTGGCTATTAGCTAAGATGGGCTTAACCATGCAAAACCATGCTCTGAAGTGTCCCTAGCCTCTGTTTGCTAGAAGCTGGGAATGGGCGATGGGATGGATCACTTGATGATTACCTGTTCTTTCATTCCCTCTGAAGCACCTGGCATTGGCCACCGTCGGAAGACAGGATACTGGCTGGGCTAGATGGACCATTGGTCTGACCCAGTATGGCCGTTCTAATGTTCTAATAGGCATTAGGAAGAAATTTTCCTTGTGGCAGATTATTCCATAACCACCTTCTTCAGGATTTCTTGCACCTTCCTCAGAGGCATCAGGTACTGGCCACAGTTGGGAATGGACTGCCGGTCTGATCTGGTGGAGCACTTCTTAAGCCCCAGTGATATCTATTTCAGATTGGAAGTCACTTAACTTTTATGTGCCTCCGTTTCTCCAGGGTCACATGTAAGTCAGTGGCAGATGCAGTGTTTTCAGCTCTCATGATATTTGGTAGGGTTCTTTTAATTTTGTTTTGGTTTTTGAAAGCCCCAGCTCCTGGAGCCATGTGAATATGTAAGAATCTCAGCTTTCATTTAAAAAAATAAAAGTTAGTTGCTTGCCTTCATAGTTGTAGCAAAATGCCTGAAAACATGACCTAAAGGCTCAGAAAGGAGAGGACAAATAAAAAGAACCCCACGCTGATTGTTTTTTTTTAAAAGGCTTGTGGATTTTTTTAAAGCCAATCTAATTTTTCAGGGCCTGACTCATGATTTTTGAATGCTGGGGTTGACAGTACTGTAGATGGTGCATGGATTTCCTCGCCTGAGGCCGGCTATGTAGTGGAGTGGATTTTTATGTACGTGCATCATATCAGGGGAAAATAAACTGCATAAGGAAATTGTATTTCTATTAATAAAAGCCCTAGTTATAGCACAAACAACTAGAGCTGCTTGAAAAATGTTGATGGAACAGTTTTCTGCTGAAAAATGCAGCTTTTGTTGAAATCAAAGTGTTTTGCAGGAGCATGTTCATTTCTATGCCATTTTAAATGGGGGAAGAAATCAAAATGTTTTGTTTAAACTTTTATGCTGTACATATGCATAATATGTATAATTATAACATATTAAAGCAATAGTTTAATGTAATATAAAAGTCTAAATGAAGCATTTTGATGTTCCTGAATCAATTATTTTTAGGATTTCTGTTCGGTGGGAAATTCTGTATTTCGGCTTTTCATTCCGATTCCGAATGGATTATTCTTCCCCCACAAAAAAAGGCAGAACTTCCCGTGGAACAGGAATTCTGGTTCCCGTCCACCTCTCCTAGCAATTATATTAAGAACAGAAAGTGAAAATTCATCAGCAGCCTACCCCTGTCTTTGGCACTGTGTTAAAGCCAGAGCTGCACTAATTTTGCCAGGAGAGGCAAATTAATGTGACTGTTGGATCCTAACTATTGTATCCCCTTATTTTAACGTTTAATCCAATCATTTCATGTACATAATGGGGTATAATCTGGGCACCCCCTTCACAGGTGGTGTTGAAGCTTGTACCCCATTGAATAACTTCTGATGTGACTCATTAACTCCGTGTCAAGAGGTATTAATGATCTCAGCTGCCACGGTGATGAGTGCAATAGTCTCGGCTATAAATAAATAAATATGCAAGTAATGGAGATGCAAACTAATCTCGGAGTTGTTGTTCCATGGAGTTGCTGGGACTACATGTATTAGGGTGCAGTTTTTCAAAAGGGCCCACAATTGGCCTGTCTCACTCGACTCCCATCGGATTCCCTGGGATTTTTACCACCGTGGGAGAAGTTTGAAGCCGGGTTTAGTGGTTTTGAAAATCCTGACGTGTTAGCAGCACTTAATGTTTGCAAACCGCTTTGCAGAGATACTTGCAGCACCCCTGTGAAATGGGTAGGTATCAGTATGTCCATTTGACAGATGGAGAAAGTGAGGCACAGAGAGGGTGAGTGACATTTTCCAAGGGCGGAGAGGAAGCTGGCGTTAGAGCTGGGACTATAACTCAAGAGATCCTGGTTCCCAGTCCTGTGCTCAGACCACTAAACCAGGCCTGTCTCCTTTAGGAGAACGTATCAGTTTGTGTTTAAATTTCAACTCTTCTCAGTGCTCTAAAATCTGCATGGTTGCTTGGATTGCCTTGAAATTTGGTGTGAATCATAGAGCTGCAGGATTCTGTTAGCGATCCAACTATAGGGCCATTTGTCTAAGGGGTTCCTGAGATACAACCCCCTGAAAAAAAACCAGCTTTTCTTAAAATGTATATAATGTGTCAGTCGGGTCACGCCTGGGCTTTGCTTTCTCTGCAACATCAGGTCTGTCAGTGCTGGAGGGGCAGCCCCTGCGCAGGGCAGGCTCCGATCACAAGAACACGGCAGTGATTTCAGAGCTCGCCTGTCCCCTTGGCAAAGCGTTGTCTAGTGCAACCCCTGCGGCCACCGCAAGAGTGTTCCCTGCAGTGCATTGCCCATTGGTCTAGCATGATGGACGTGCTGGGGTGACTTCTGCTTCCCCGGGAGAGACTCTCCCAGGATCAAATAGGTGTGTCCGGTGGGAAACATTTCCCGATATTCAACTTTCGCTTTTTTCCCTTTTCATCCTGTCGCTCCTGGGCTTTTCTCCCCGTAAGATTAAGAGGAGGCGGCTTCCTCAGGCCTCCAAGAGAAGGAAGGAAATCTGGGACTGTCTGTACATAAAAAAAAAATAAAGGGCAAGAGAAACATGAGTCAGAGCCTGCTCAGCAGTTTGTCCGTAAGTTCACAGGGAGGGTACGACCTTAGCTAACCCCTGGTTGGCACCCCTCCGCTACCCGAATGCCCTGAGGTTATCCCGGATGTGCAACAATATTTGGCTTGGCGTACTCTTTCCCTCCACCCCTCTGTGTGTTTCCCGTCTCCCTCTCACCCTGCCACGCTTACATAACACGCATGCAGCGGGGAGCTATGGATTGTTCCTCGGCCGTTGGCTAGCGTGAGCGTGGAAGGATGGTTATTGCTGGCTCTGAGCCGGGTCCCCCCTCCCCAAGGCCCTGCAGCTTGGGACTCAGAAAGCAAAACGCAAGCAGCTGGACTGATCCAAGGGCTTCAGGCTCCCTTCCCATCAGTTGGCTTTGGCCACGCTTCCTCTGGGTCCTAGAGACTGCCCTGTTTCCGGCTCTGACCTGCTGGGAGTTCTCTGGGTCTTAGCGCCCATGTGGTAAGGAGAGGAAGAGTCGGAGATGGTCTGGGACAGACAGTCAAAGAAGGTTGCACAGATTTGAGCGGGAGGATGGCTTGGAAATGCTCTCACAGGTAAAAACGAGAGCTGCAAAGCAGAGGTAAGTGGATCTTGAGGAAGAGCCCTTGAGGGTCACCAGGTCTGTGCCCTTCCCCTCCGCCCTTCCCTTTGGATCCAGGCTTTTGTAGTTTGTTTATTATTGGCTGTCCCGTGGCATGGCGCTGCTTTTCAGTCCCTTTCAGGGGACTTCCGTGGCGCTGACGCTTTGGAGATGGAAGCTGGGAGCAGGGCCGGCGAGAGGGGGGGGGAAGCCAGTACAAATTACCGGGGCCCGGCAGTCTGGAAGGGAGTCCGGGGCCTGGCTTCCCCGGCCCTGTTTAGCCGGTCCGCCCTTGTGGGGGGGCCCCCCAATTTTTTTTCACCGGGGCCCGAACCCGCTCTCGGCGGCCCTGGCTGGGAGTACTTGGCACCTTTGACAATCCGGCCTCCAGTTTTGCTGAATTGGGGTTAAATTCCCACTGATTCCAGTAGTGCAGGGTTGGGCCCTTAACTCACTGCTAGTGTGGGGGAGGGGCGGCGGGTTGATTGGAGGGGAGAATAGGATTTAACCGTACAGTTCTGGCTGCCCATTTCAGCCTGGCTGGTGGGGAAACACTGGGTCTGTCGGTGCAGATCAAGGGAATCTGGAATGTACGCCAAGCTGCCGGCGTTTTCAGAGCGTTTGTGTGGTTCATGCTAGTGTGATGGACTGGGAGCACTCTGTAATAACGTGTGGGTTTGACATGTTCTATCTGTTACTGGGGTGTTTACTACGGGCGTAGAGCGAGTGAATTCAATAGCAGGTTCGGCAGGAAATGCAGGCAGGTAGCCCAGATAACATCATCTTTGCAAACACCCATCTCCTTCGTCTTGATGCCCTGGTGCGACCATGTGGGGAGCTCGCCAAACTGGTTTTGGATGCCCAGGCCAAGCGTGGGACCTCTGGCTGGATTTGAAGAGGCCACAAGGATTTGCGAGGGGGATACGGGGGACAGGTTGTTGGAGAACAGACTGATGCCCAGTGGTCAGGTCCTGGGGTAGGATATCCCTGCGCAGGCTTTTAGGTGAGATAGACATACGTGGAGGCCTTCTATTGCTTTACAGACCTTTGCTCTTATGACTTGCTTTGTTCCCGTTGTTGAGATTCAACTATACTTGGGTTTCAGGCAGTTGTCTCGGGGTCACGGTATTTACCACTGGTCACTGACTCCTGAAGGAACCAACCACAGGTGTGCAGGGGTGAGCACGATGGATCCACAGGGTGTGATAACCTGCAACATGGTCTCAGAGTGGGAGATGCAGGACTCTGCTGAGGGGCACAGAGGCACAAGGCCTCTGACTGTGGGGAGGTGCACTCAGAGGGCTTGTCTACATTACCCGCTGGATCGACGGGCAGCGATTGATCCAGTGGGGGGTCGATTTATCGTGTAGATGCGATAAATCGACCGCTGACCGCTCTCCCGTCGACTCTGGTACTCCACCAGGCGAGAGGTGCAGGCGGAGTCGACAGGGGAGCGTCAGCTGTCGACTTACCGCAGTGAAGACACCACGGTAAGTAGATCTAAGTATGTCGACTTCAGCTACGTTATTCACATAGCTGAAGTTGCGTAACTTAGCTCAAGCTCCCCCCCAGTGTAGACCAGGCCAGAGAGACCAGGAAAGGTCAGAGGTGTAGCTAGCCGGGTAACCATGATGCCAACAGTAGGTCTGGCACCACACAAGCACAGTATGGAGAGACCGTCCCTGGCCTCAAGAGCTTGCCACTGAGGCAGGTGTGACATTATCTGATTAAAATATGACCATGCAAATCAGCCTGTAACGATCCACCCCCACTCTCAGCCGGGGCCCCTTGTGACTTGCCATTTCTAGAGCTCACAAGAAGATAAGACCCAAGATTCTTCCGAGTGCCTAGTGATTTTTGGGTGCCCCATTTGAGATGCCTTTAAAGGGGGCTCGTTATCAGAGAGGGGTGCTAAGCACTTTCTGGAAATCAGGCCCCTTTAAGGTGTCTCATGTTGGGCCGAAATGATTAGTCCCTTGAGAAAATCTTATATGCACCGGCATGGTGAATCTACTTGTCTTGCTGTGTATTTCCTAGTTGCTACCATGCACTGATACCGAACAGCTCCCCTCTTTGTTCTGTATTCAAGAAAAACCTCCCACTGGTTCAGTGTGTGGTCTTGAATGTGGCATTGCCTTTGATTCTTTAGCGAATCTCTGCAGGTTTCCATTAGTAAACGTACTTTGGCCCCATGTCAGGCTGATATTCAGTAACTGGACCTTTGCACACTCTTTGTGCATCTGCTTTCATGCGTGCATTTGCAAATTGGGAATTTGGGGAGACCAGCTAGGCATCAGTCTAGCCTTCTGCATACCCATTTCCTTTGCAGGCTTGGGAGTATTGGTGTGCTATCCACAAGAGCAAAGCATCTTTCTCCCTCTCTAATGACTGGTCTGCGTAAGTCCTTTTGCTCAAACAGCGGAGGCTGATGCTCTTAGCTCTGAGGATCGGGGTTCAAATCCTGTTGTCGGTCCAAGCATGGTCAATTACACATGCAACTTCAGGGGAAAGCAAAATCAAATAGAAATGTTTTCATGTATTTAATTTTTTAGTCAAATAATATTTTAAACTTTCGCCCTGCAGGACTGGCAGCCTAGTACAGGACATGACTACAAATAAAACAAAACTGCTCAGTCTTGTTTCACTGTCCAGTGCACAAAGAAAACTGCCTCACTGCTAAGTAAATTTTCCAGTGCGGTTCCGCTCTGAAAAGCGACCTTGTGAAAAAGGTATCGGGGGAATCAGCATTGCTTGGACCACAGTGTCAGCTCCTGTCAGTTGGCACAGTGCAATGGGAATCACTGGAACTACGCTGATTTTTTGCATCAGCTGAAAATCTGGCTCATTATGTCTCTGTGACTCCAGATCAAACGTGTTTAGTTTACAAGTGAAAAAATGCTTTGTGATAGGTTTTAAATTGCCAGGCCTGCAAGATGTGAAAGTCAAGCTTTGCTCTCTCTAGCACGTGCAGCCCCGTAGGTAGCAAAGATTCTGCAAGCCAAATGCTCTGTTACGCCTGGGCCGACCTGTTATTTATTTTCCAACCACACAAAAAATGTGCTAGGCGCCTCACCGCGACAAGTGCTGTCACAGTCCCTGCCCGAAAGAGTGTGCTGACTAAATTAAACACCGCAGATAAGGATCAAAGACAGGCACACGAGTGCCGAAGTGAGACGGAGGCGGCACTGCCTAGTGGATAGGACATTGGGTCAGGACTTGGAAGACCTACATTCTGTTTCCAGCTCCGCCACCGATTTGATGTTTAGCCTTGGGCATGGCCTTTTACTTCTCTGTGCCTCTATTTCTTCTATGGCTTCTTCGTCTTGTCTATTCAGATTGTGAGCTCTTTGGCGCAGGGCCTGGCTCTTACTGAGTGTATGTACCACGCCTAGCACAATGGGGCCTGGTTTCCGACGGGGGCCAGCCTCTAGGTGCTACATTCATACCAATGTTAGATAATACCAAGGATACGGTGGCAGTCAGACCACATAGTTACTGGGTCAGGCATGTGCCCACGGTGACAATTCAGTTCTTTGTTCCCTGTCCTCCCCTTCTCATAGGCTTAGCCACAGATGTGAGTTTTCAGCAGGGATCTGACTGACACAAAGGATGTGGCTTGACCTGAAGGCTTGGTTGAAAGCCTTCCAGTCATAAGGGGGTGGTGTGGAAGCGGGTATGGTGACCCCTGTATGAGGCTAAGATGAAGGGTATTGAGGCTGGCTTGGCTGGGGAAGGGAGGGAAGACTCTGTGGAAGACCAGGTAGAGCTGGAGGTAGGGGCCACGTGACATAGGGCAAGGACAGGAAGAGTGAAGCTGAGTGCCATGCAACAGGGAGCCAATGCAGTGACTCCATGTTGATGGGAGGTATGCCATGGTCTCAGTGATGCGCAAGGAAGCAGCAGCATTATGGATTGTCTGGAGGGGCGGCCAGCCAAGTATCAATGACCTGAGAGAAGGAGAGGGGGATGAGCGATTTGGCCATCGGGACAGGGAGGAAGAGGCAGGCAGAGTTTAGAAGTGTGGAAATCAGTGACCTGATTTGTGAGGGGGCCAGGAGAGGAAGGAGTTGACGATAACGCTGAGGTCCTGAGCCTGGGTGGCAGGTAGGACTCCGGCATGTTCAGCTGGTGGGGAGGCTGGAGGAAGTGGAGCGGGCGTGGGAGGAAAGCTGATGAGCTTGGTTTGAGCCACGTTGAACTTGAGGTGATGATGAGCTAGGTGAGGAGAGGAAGGGCCAGAGGGATCTGGAGGCGAGAGGTAGATTTGAGGGTCAGCACAAAAGTGCAAGCAGCTGAGGTCACCCACGGGTAGGGAACAGGTGGGGGCTGAGAACCAAGACCTCTGGGATTACTGCAGCGTGGGGGAAGAGGAGGAGGAGGAGCTGCTGAAAGGATGAAGGGCGTAACACACGGGAGCCTCCCATCTACCCCCATTGTGCCCTCTAAAGTCCCCTGGAGCAGATCTTCAGCTGCTCTTCATGACCATAGCCCTACTGATTTCAGTGGTGCTGTGGGCAATTTGCACTAGCTGAGGCTCTGGCTTTAGAAATGTTCCTTTGTAACAGTCTCCTCTTGAATCTCTCCTGACCTGCAAAGTAGCCTCCTCTTCCCGTCACTCTCCCCTGGATCCAGCTCAATGTAAACTGCCGCCTCTCCCCTTCCAAGCCGGCACAGTCTGGCTCCCTGTGCTCCAGGAGAGAGAGTTCTAGCGTTGCCCTCTTTCACCCCTCTTGGTTTCAGCGCTCACATGCCTATTACTTCAGTTGCGTGAGGCTGTTTTCATATCATTGCCTGCCACAGTAAAGCTACCTGTGCAGTGGTCAGTAGTAAGACTGCTTAGCGCTTGTATTGTTCATCTCCAAACGCTGTATGAAGATAGGGTGACCAGATGTCCAGATTTTATAGGGACAGTCCCGATTTTGGGGCTTTGTCTTATATAGGTGCCTATTACTCCCTACCCCCTGTCCCGATTTTTCACAAGTTGCTATCTGGTCACCCTATATGAAGACTAATGCCCCCCAGTGATAGGTAAGGAAGCAGCATGATGGATATTTTACAGATAAGGGACCTGAGGAAGGCAGGCTGAGGGCCTTACAGAGGCTCCAGCGGCAATCTGTATCGGAGCTGGGGCTGGGAGTTCCTGGATCCCCGTTTCCTGTGCTTGGATCACATCGGATACTCTGATGGGAGGGAAGAAGAGCGGGGAACCCCTCAAAACCAAGGTGTAGTAATGCAGGACTGCCACAAGCATGTCTGTTGGCCAAAGCCGTCACAGCCCATCAGCCCGCCTGTGGCCCAGTGACGTCTCCAGTTACGGCACTACACTGAGCGGGTTACACTCACTGATCAGAGGGGTGGCGTGCGTGGGTGATCGCCAGGGCTGCTGATTTGGCAGAAATCACAGCGCCCTCGTGGAAAATTCAGTCGGAGTCACGGGGTTTGTGACTGCTCCGCGAGTTCTGATAAAAATACCCTGACAGAGGAGGAGGGGCCGACTACTTCAGCAGTGCCCTCTGCCCCGGCAACCTTAATCCCAGCCCCGTGCTGAGGGGAGAGGTGGCCCGGGGCGGGGAGGGCTGGAGAGTGAGCCTGTCCCGCACTCACTCAAGGCATGGACAGCTGCAGCTCCTGTGTCCCCCCGGCTTGGGCCCAGCTACCCACTCCGGGTGTTGTGACCCTGCACCCTGCATGGCAGAGGGGCAGCTGGGCCAAACCCGAGTGGGGCTGCGACCCTGAGTGCCAGGTCACAGCACCGGGAGTGGGGAGCCGGCCCAGCCCTGCAGTATAGGAGCCGCGGGAGCCACCGCTGCGGGGTGAGTCACGGACACACGCAAAAAAGTCACGGCCAGATGGAAAAATCTCACTATTCGTGACTCTCTTCCCCACCGTGACATACTTGCAGACCTAACGACAGCTCTGGTGTCCCTCAGGCCCAGACACGCAGGTCTCTAATCCACTGGGTTTACAGAGCTGCTCGTCCGACCCGTCGCGGTGATACCATCACAGAAGTTGGGCTGAAGTTTTATTCAGCAGTGGTACATATGAAATCCCAGGCTGCACCTAATTCCTGTTGATTTCAGTGGGAGCTAGGCGCCTAAATACCTTTTGAGGATCTGGGCCTTCTCCTCTACCTGAGACATCTTAATAACTTTCCCAACCCTGCAGAAGGAGTTAAAGACAGGGTTAGACCTTGGGATGCTCCTAGTACCTAAGAACTGTTTCCAGCGACATTAGTGAACTCTGGTGTTTCCAGTGAGGGAGTCCAGGTGCCTAGATTGGGTGATTGGTTACAGATTCTGTCCACGCCCTTGCAGATGTATCATGTTTCCAGGATTTTCATGATCCTTTCAAGGTTAGATCGAATTGGCATCAGGAAGGGCCTGCTCAGCAAGTTTGACATAATCCAGGGGCGGGGGATGAATTTACAGATCAAGAGTAAGAACAAAAATTATACGGTCTACTACAGGCCACCTAACCAGGTGGAAGAGGTGGATGAGGCTTTTTTTAAACAACTAACAAAATCATCCAAAGCCCAAGATTTGGTGGTGATGGGGGACTTCAACTATCCGGATATATGTTGGGAAAATAACACAGCGGGGCACAGACTATCCAACAAATTCTTGGACTGCATTGCAGACAACTTTTTATTTCAGAAGGTTGAAAAAGCTACTAGGGGGGAAGCTGTTCTAGACTTGATTTTAACAAATAGGGAGGAACTCATTGAGAATTTGAAAGTAGAAGGCAGCTTGCGTGAAAGTGATCATGAAATCATAGAGTTTGCAATTCTAAGGAAGGGTAGAAAGGAGAACAGCAAAATAGAATCAATGGATTTCAGGAAGGCGGATTTTGGTAAGCTCAGAGAGCTGATAGGTAAGGTCCCATGGGAATCAAGACTGAGGGGAAAAACAACTGAGGAGAGTTGGCAGTTTTTCAAAGGGACACTATTAAGGGCCCAAAAGCAAGCTATTCCGCTGGTTAGGAAAGATAGAAAATGTGGCAAAAGACCACCTTGGCTTAACCACGAGATCTTGCATGATCTAAAAAATAAAAAGGAGTCATATAAAAAATGGAAACTAGGACAGATTACAAAGGATGAATATAGGCAAACAACACAGGAATGCAGGGGCAAGATTAGAAAGGCAAAGGCACAAAATGAGCTCAAACTAGCTACGGGAATAAAGGGGAACAAGAAGACTTTTTATCAATACATTAGAAGCAAGAGGAAGACCAAAGACAGGGCAGGCCCATTGCTTAGTGAAGAGGGAGAAACAGTAACAGGAAACTTGGAAATGGCAGAGATGCTTAATGACTTCTTTGTTTCGGTCTTCACCGAGAAGTCTGAAGGAATGCCTAACCTAGTGAATGCTAATGGGAAGGGGGTAGGTTTAGCAGATAAGATAAAAAAAGAACAAGTTAAAAATCACTTAGAAAAGTTAGATGCCTGCAAGTCACCAGGGCCTGATGAAATGCATCCTAGAATACTCAAGGAGCTAATAGAGGAGGTATCTGAGCCTCTAGCTATTATCTTTGGAAAATCATGGGAGACGGGAGAGATTCCAGAAGACTGGAAAAGGGCAAATATAGTGCCCATCTATAAAAAGGGAAATAAAAACAACCCAGGAAACTACAGACCAGTTAGTTTAACTTCTGTGCCAGGGAAGATAATGGAGCAAGTAATTAAGGAAATCATCTGCAAACACGTGGAAGGTGGTAAGGTGATAGGGAACAGCCAGCATGGATTTGTAAAGAACAAATCATGTCAAACCAATCTGATAGCTTTCTTCAATAGGATAACGAGTCTTGTGGATAAGGGAGAAGCTGTGGATGTGGTATACCTAGACTTTAGTAAGGCATTTGATACGGTCTCGCATGATATTCTTATCGACAAACTAGGCAAATACAATTTAGATGGGGCTACTATAAGGTGGGTGCATAACTGGCTGGATAACCGTACTCAGAGAGTTGTTATTAATGGTTCCCAATCCTGCTGGAAAGGCATAACGAGTGGGGTTCCGCAGGGGTCTGTTTTGGGACTGGCTCTGTTCAATATCTTCATTAACGACTTAGATATTGGTATAGAAAGTACGATTATTAAGTTCACGGATGATACCAAACTGGGAGGGATTGCAACTGCTTTGGAGGACAGGGTCATAATTCAAAATGATCTGGACAAATTGGAGAAATGGTCTGAGTTAAACAGGATGAAGTTTAACAAAGACAAATGCAAAGTGCTCCACTTAAGAAGAAAAAATCAGTTTCACACATACAGAAGGGGAAGAGACTGTCTAGGAAGGAGTACGGCAGAAAGGGATCTAGGGGTTATAGTGGACCACAAGCTAAATATGAGTCAACAGTGTGATGCTGTTGCAAAAAAAGCAAACGTGATTCTGGGATGTATTAACAGGTGTGTTGTGAGCAAGACACGAGAAGTCATTCTTCCGCTCTACTCTGCTCTGGTTAGGCCTCAGCTGGAGTATTGTGTCCAGTTCTGGGCACCGCATTTCA
>NW_020664462.1:5808553-5938170 GCF_002925995.2 Terrapene triunguis | reverse complement strand
AGGATAGAACAAGAAGCAATGGGCTTAAACTGCAGCAAGGGAGGTCTAGGTTGGACATTAGGAAAAAGTTCCTAACTGTCAGGGTGGTTAAACACTGGAATAAATTGCCTAGGGAGGTTGTGGAATCTCCATCTCTGGAGATATTTAAGAGTAGGTTAGATAAATGTCTATCAGGGATGGTCTAGACAGTATTTGGTCCTGCTATGCGGGCAGGGGACTGGACTCGATGACCTCTCGAGGTCCCTTACAGTCCTAGAATCTATGAATCTATGAATCTTTTTTTTTTTTTCATAAGGCACAGTGTGAAAAAAATATGACCTGTCTCTAACCACAAACGTTCATTGGACATCCCATCGTTGCAGACAGAGTCACCTAGGCTGCTTCTGGAACAAATTTCTCCTGGGAGGAGAAAGTAATTTATTGTCAGAGGTGATTCCTTGGTTGAATCCCTCAATCCTGACTGGTCCTTGGTACATATTCATAGGGCACCAGTTGCCATGCTGTGTATTTGCTAATGAGGCGCTCATTGATTTCTACTGAGTGCAGCGAGTAATGGTTTGATATCATTATGTGTATAATATTTTTTCCCCTTTTATTTTAATATTGTTCTGGCAAAACCTGATTGCAGATTCTTTTTTGTTGTATCCAGCACTTCCTGAGGCAAACTGGCCATAGAACCTGCTGTGCTGTTCTTGTTTGGAAAAACAGAATAAAAATTCTTAATCTAAAAGGAAAAAGAGGAATAGATTTGTGGTCTGGGGTTGCTGTTGGCCAATTGATCTGTTAGAATCCATGTGATTGCTTCCCGGATAAATAATTATAGTTCCTTTATATACACAGAAATATTTTCTAAAGAAATGTTCTGTAGTTACATTGAAGTGGTCATACTTAGTGTGAGCTTATGTTTTAACTAGAGCTAGTTGGAAAATGTTTGGGGTGTTTTTCAGTGAAAATTTGAAAGCTGAAAATTTTCAATTTGGAAATGCTTCTGCAATATCTAGTGATTTCCTTCCCCTCTCTAGGCTGAGCCACCTGGTCCGACTGCATTTCCCAGGATGTAATCCAGTCCACCCTTTTAGAGAGAAGAGGTGGTGCATCATGGGAGTCCCCGGTTGTGGTGTATCATGGGAGACGTAGTCCAGCTGGGAAGCCTGGCAAATTGAGGAAAATGGGGACATGAGGCAAACAAACTACAACACCCATGAGTCATTAGCAACATATCCAAATAAAAATATTTTGGATTTTGGCGGCATTTATTTAGGTTTTCAGGCTTCAATTTATTTCAAATGTATTTTTCTGGTGGAAAGCAGACACTTTGCACAAAAACTATGTAGTTTAGTCGAAAACCCCATTTTCCATCAAAAAATGGTTTTGATCAAAAATTTTCAACCAGCTCAAGTTTTAACGTAAAAATAGCAGAGAGCATCCTTGGAGGTGGGTGAAACAGTAAAGCAGGGTATGGCCGAGCCCAGATCTCAAACACACTCGAGCGTCTTTCCGGGCAGCACAGAATTCTGGGAAAGCCGCTCCGGTTTTCATCCTTTGCCATAACACCTCCTGCGGACGGTCCCTTGTCACTAGACTTACCGGGGATGTTGTGAGGCTTCCATGCAAACAAAGGCAGGGTCTGAGCCTGAGTTTCTGAGCACCCGCAGCTACCCCGGACGCTGATGAGAGCTCCGAGGGCTCTAACCTTCCCGTGATCAGGACCAGTTCTGCATTTCAGCACTTGGAACTATGCCCTGTGACTATAATAAACACCAATATCCCTTGGCTGAAGGATGTCCAGAGGGGCACAGACCCTGTGATGCAATAGGACTGGCCAGGCGGAGTGAGGGCCTGTGGCTGTGATCTTATCTCCTCCATTTCCACATTATGCCTCTGCTCTTTCTTGTGGCTCGTTTCATAATTCATGCTGGCGGCTGCTCTCGCTTTCTGCAGGTGGCTTTAATAATTCCCTCCCGCCCCTCCGGGTTGAATGTATTAAACCCTTCCCTCCTGCCCAAATATTTAAAGTCTAACATCGGTCCCCAACAGAACAGAGTTATTAGGGTTCCTGGGAATAGCATTGCAGATCCGGGCAAGCCATAAAGTTTTGACGGTGTCAAGTCGGGCCAAGCGGTGGGGGTGGGGGGGGGGGACTGGCCCAGCTCCCTCCAAACAAATTGCCAGCAAAGCTGTTAGCTCCAATGCAGGGGGCATGGTGATCTCAGAGGTCACTAACTGCCCGTGAGAGATGCCAAAAAACCGCTTGCCTTGGTTCTTCCTTGCTTTGCCTTTTATTCGCAGACCCAAGCCAACGCCAAGCATTGGGTTCAGACCCTGATTTAGTTTTGTCTGTCCTGCAAGCTGCCTGGTTCAATTCGTTTGCAGCTAGTTGGGCTTGAGTCGGTGGCACTGGATTGGGAGTGCCCCAGGACGGGGGAGGGTGAGTCGACAATAAAAGTAGCGACACTGGTATTTTGGGATGAATTAAGCTGAGCTGCACTGGCTGTATCTCCTAACGATAAATAAGTTAAAAGACGCCTCTCCTCTCCCATTGTTTCCATGACCTGTATGAGGTCTGGAGATTGGAATCAGTGTCTCTCCAGGTCATGGTGTGGTGGGGATTTGTGGATTGATGTTAACACTGCTCCAGTCCATGCTGTACTTGCTCTGTGGATAGCGAGCTCTTTGGTCTCTGGGGCTGTCAATCCAGGCACTGATTTTGTGTTGGCATTGCCAGAGGCTGGCAAAGTCCATTGCATAGAACACAGGTATATTCTCTCACCTGTGAAAGTGACGGGAGGGTGCTCCAGCCAGCTTCCACTGCTTCCCCAGGGTTCTTGCTTCTCTTGAGTCAGACGTTTGGTTTATGGACCGGATGGAGGTTCCCTCGTGCCAGGGTCGCCGTGTTCCTGCCAAACTGAAAGACGAATCAAAAGCAGGAGACGGAGGCATAACAAGATCAGTGGCCAGAAAACGAAGTCAGTAAATTCCAAACTAGAAACAGGACCCATTATTTTTTTTTAGCAGTGAGTGTCATTACCCGTTGGAACAGGTTATCAGATTATCCCTCACGTGGATGTATTCCAAATGGAGTGCAACGTCACAGAGAGCATGAAAGCATCTGATATCAATAACGAGCAAATCTGCTGCTGAAAAGCAAAGCTTAGGTCATTGGCAAGATGCAGCTAAGATGCGTGTTGTCATCACTGATTCTGGGATTGATTAGAGCTGCCTGGTGGGGTAAAATACGAGCATGGGGTTACGGATTTCACGTATGCAGAATTAATTTGTTAAACTTAAAACAAAGCCTCCACTTTGGGGGGACGCTTGGTCCGCGGAGCTGGCCTATCGTCCCTGGTTAGCACTTCCGCCAATGATGCTTCTCTGGTGAGTGCATCCACAAGAACTGGGAATAAAACCAACTGAATGCCTAGGAAAAAGGGAGGAGGTTGACAGCATGTGGGTGTGTCAGAAAAGGAGGGAAACCAGCTGGGGAAGCGGTTAGGTGCAATTCCCATGTTGGGCAAGAGTTAGTCACGGTCAAGGAATAAGCTTGGCTTGTCCTGGATCATTGACAGTAGAAGTCGTTGAGAAGCGAAGGCCTTTTCCAGCGAGAACTGAAGTGTGAGGTTAAGCAAACGATGGTGCAGCATCACGCTAAGAAAGGTGATTCTAGCATGGGACTGGAAATCAGGACTCCTGGGTTCTCTCCATAGCTTTCCTACTGACTTGCTAAGAGTCATCACCTTAGGCAGGTCACCTAACCTCTTGGAGTCAGTTTTTTTTTCATCCGAAAGGAAAAAGAGATTAGTACAGACTTGGGCCTTTCCGGTGTGTTTGGGGTCTCTTTGTTTTAAACAGGGACTCAGTGTTGTTCAATGGTATTGACCCTGCACAGCAGGGAAATCTGCACATCAGATGGGATTTTCAAGGGCCTAGAGAACATCTGACAAGGGTGTTTTGTGCCTATGGGGGAAGTGTGATAGAAGTGGAGAAGTCTTTCATTATCTTTGCTGCTTTTTCTGTTCGCCCATCCAACCCTGATCTTCATTCAGTCACTACCTGCTCCCAGCCAGACCCTGATCACTAATTGATCGCAGTGGTCCCTGAAAATCCCTGCCCAAATCGGACTGTAACTTCCTCCGGTGCTGGGCCTCATTGTTTGCACAGTGCCATGAACACTGACAGCACTGTACAAATAGTAACAGCACAACTGTTCCTAGACCCAGCATTGCCAACCCCACACATTCAAAAATTGCCAGCTGGACCTCCAATAATCTTGAGGTTGTCTTTAAAAACCGCAAGATTTTTTTTTTTTGAAAAGTAAATGTTTAGGGGTTTTAAATTTTTCTTCTGGTGTTTTAACCATTAAGGTTCAGGTTTTCGTACTTCTCTTTGCAACCAGAAGGCCTAGAGACCTGTCTTTGTTTTTAGATGAAAGCTGAGGTTCTTGGGTATTCACATGAGTCCAGGATCTGGGAACTTTGAGACTATTGTGAAACTTGCAATAAAATTTCAAGAGTTGGCAGCACTCTGGGCATCAGAAAGAATCTTTCGTTGGCCATTGATCAAGAAGAGGGAGGGAAGTATTTATTTCTAACACGCGGAGTATGAAGTGAGTCATTCCATCTCCCCTGCGTAAATGAAGCACAGTGGCACTGGAGTGAAATGTAACACTCGGAGAGCTACTCTTTGCTTAGCTCTGCTGCGTTTCCCTTTGCAGAGCACAGCGTCTCCAAGGAGCATGCTGGATCCAATCTGAAACGTACAGGTGGTGGGCTCAGACATTGATGAGTTACCGTGGGGCTCCGTGATTTAGTGCTGGGCTCATCAAAATGGGGTGGTGTCGTAAGCCAGGAAGTCTCTGAGCCTTCTCTGTCCTATGAAGTATTCCCCCGCTGCAAATTTCAGAGCAGGTGCGCTGGGAGAAAGCGCATCCAAACTCTTTGCAGCTAGAGGCTTGTTTGATGATGTAAGGGCAAGATCCTCAGCTGGTGTAGCTCCATTGGTTGTGCTGACTTGCACCAGCTGAGGATCTGGCCCTTATGCCCTCAGCTGGGTGGTGGGGACTGATATGTGAGTGAATTACGGTAACCCAGAGTCGAGTAAGAGGAATGGAGGTGTGTGGTAAGCTTAGGGTCAAGTCTTGCAAGGCCAGGAGATCTCTGGGGCGGCTGGAGAGAAGGTCACGAGGAGCAAGGCAGTACTGAGATGGCTGCAACTGTGGAGGTCGACTTATATTGGCATCACTTGTTAGTTTCATCCTCACTCAACTGGAGGTTGGCTTATACGTGGGGTGACTTAGGTCCATTCAGTAAGGTAGGGTCCCCCGCCACATAGCATTCCAAGTGTATCCCTGGCAAGCAGTCTGCATTCTAGATTCTAGTGAATTCCTGTTTTGGTAATGACACAGCGCCATGCACAGAGCTGTCCAAGTAACGATCCTTTAAAAAAAAAAATGTTTATCATCATAGATAGATCCACAGATCTCACCATGGGTCTGCAGCCTGCTTGCAGCTTTGCGGGCAGAAACTAGAGCTGTCAAGCACTGTCGGTGAGACCTGTCACTCTCCTAAAGAGCCTGCCCGTCTGCTTCTGCCTTCGTAAGCTGCAGCGGGGTGGATGATGGATGCTATCTGGCTCTTTCCCTGCCCCCCTACAGGGCACTTGGGTCTTTTTTTAAATCGACCCTAATATTTTCAAAACAATTTCTTAGTGCAGTTGGGCTCGGATTGTTTTTAGTTTCTGGTAAACATAATCAGACTCGGGTATTTTGCTTCCATCAATAAGGGCCTGCTGCTTCAAGCTTCCGTCACCTCTTCCCTTCCTGTTCCATGCCCGAGGCCGCTAAAGGAAAACGGGCAACAAAAGCTTTGTTCCTCTCCACTTACTGAGAGTACTGGCCCACCACGTGGACATCCCCTAGGTCTCCTTTGTATGGGTCAGAGTGGAGCCAAGCAGACATGGAATGGATCGGCCTGTTCTGCCCCCGCTTTCTGGCCCTCGCACTCAAGCTGCTCAAGAGATGATTTTTGTTCCCACCAAAAATGATGAAAAAGTTTGAGTCGTGGAATTTAAAGCCAGAAGGGACCCCAGATCTTCTAGCCTGACCTCCTGTAGATCACAGGCCACCACCGCCACCCAACACCTGCACACTGAACCCAGCAACCGGAATGAGACCCAAGTGTTATAGCCCACAGAAGGCTATTATGTGCCACAGGACTGAAGTGCCCGAGGCCCCGCATTAAATCATTAAATGAGATGTACCCAGATAATCCTGTCAGGCGGCCCACATCCACACGCTGCAAAAGTGTTTCATTGAAAACCCGACAATTTTTCTGACCAAAAATCGAAATTTATCAGATTTTTGTTTTTTTTTCAACAAACACTCTCCCCCCCCGAAAAAAAATTCCCACTGAAATTTCTGTTTTGATCAAAAAGCCATTTCTTTTGTAACCCCCTTCCCGCTCCAAACATTTCAAATGGAAAAAACTCAACCTCTGCTTCAAATGTTCTTCTGTCCAATACGGAAGGCAGTGCTGCGTAGTGGATAGGCACTGGCCTAGGGAGAGAGGGGGGTTTCTATTCCCAGCTCTTCCACTGCACTGCAGTGTAACCTTGGGCTGTTTCCTCCCCCCTCCTCGACCCCTTTACCCGTCCTTCCTATTTATGTCGTGCACTGTTTGGGGCAGGGACTGGGCCTTATTACGTGCTTTGCCGAGCATCAAGCAGGAGTACTTCTAGGCATTACGGTAATGCAAATAATAAATAGTAAAGGGCCTCAGATCAGGCCCACCCAGAACAACTGTCCTTTTATTGGCATATGAGAGGGTCTCGCGCTCTGCAGGAGGCTGCGCTGGTTGTCAGTAGCAGATTTGAAGGTGATAAGGAAAAGGCATAATGAGACCCTTTGGCTGGAAGCTGACGCCTCAGACTAGAAATAAGGTGCAAATTTTTAACAGCGAGGGAAATTAACCATTACATAAGAATAAGAACGGCCAATATGGGTCAGACCCATGGTTCATCTAGCCCAGGATCCTGTCTTCTGACAGTGGCCAATGCCAGGTGCCCCAGAGGGAATGAACAGAACAGGCAACCATTGGGTGATCCCTCCCCTGTCATCTGGCAGTCAGAGGTTTAGGGACACCCAGAGCATGAGGTTGCGTCCCTGAACATCTTGACTAGCGGCCGTTGATGGACCTATCCTCCGTGATCTGATCTAGTTCTTTTTTGAATCCTGTTACACTTTGGCCTTCTCAACATCCCCCAACAACGAATTCCACAGGTTGACTGAGTGTGGTGTGAAGAAATACTTCCTTCGGTTTGTTTTAAACCTGCTGCCTGTTAATTTCATAGGGTGACCCCTGGTTTGTGTGTTATGTGAAGGGGTAAATAACACTTCCTTATTCACTTTCTCCCCACCAGTCATTTTTCCTCTCCGTTTTTTTTTTCTGCGCCTCCCCTTTCTTTCTGTTCCTTCCCCTTATATCCTCCCAAGTACATGTTAGGCCAGTGATTACCACTGAGGTGTCACAATCCCCCAACAGTAAATGTTTAATTGCTCATAGCTGGGCCTGCAGCCGCCTTCATGCTGCAGAAACACCAGTGACCAGGTGTCTCAGCCTCTGACAGCCTCTTTTACTCTGCTGCTTAGCCAGGGTGGCATATTTGGGTTTTTGTTGATTTGGGGTATACTTTTAGTTTGAGCCTCTATTTGGGTGTTTTTTAAAGTTTCCATGCGGCTCGCAGGCATTTCACTCTTGTGACTGTTTCTTTTAATTTCCGCTTATCTGGCTTCCTCATTTTGATATATGATATAACTTCCCCCTTTTGAAGTTAAATGCTACTGTGCTGGGGTTCTTTGGTATTTTCCCCCCTCCAAGGATGTTAAATTTAATTACATCGTGGTCACCATTGCCGAGCCGTTCCGCTATCTTGGACCAGATCCCGTGCGCTGTTTAGGACTAAATCAAGAATTGCATCTCCCCTTGTGGGTTCAAGGACTAGGAGCTCCAAGAAGCAGTCACTCGTGGTGTCTAGAAACTTTATCTCTGCATCCCATCCTGAGGTGACACGTACCCACTCAATATAGGGATAGTTGAAATCCCCCATTATTATTGGGTTTTCTGTTTTTGTAGCCTCTCTAATCACCCTGAGCATTTCACAGTCACCATCACCATCTTGGTGGGCTGGTGGTCGGAAGTATATTCCTACTGCTGTACTCTTTATTATTCAAGCATGGAATTACTATCCATAGAGATTCTATGGTACAGTTTGATTCATTTGGGATTTTTACTATTTTTGACTCTACGCTTTCTTTCACATATAGTGCCACACCCCCACCAGCCTGGCCTACCCTGCCATTCCCATATATTTTGTTCCTGTATATTTTGTACCCTGATATTACTGTGTCCCATTGATTATCATCATTCCACCAAGTTTCTGTGATGCCTGTTATATCTATATGGTCATGTAAGACCAGGCACTCAAGTTCACTCATCTTAGTGTTTAGACATCTAGCATTTGTACACAAGTACTTATAAAATGTGTCAGTATTTAGTTGTCTGCCTTCATGTGATGTAATTGTATGGGATTGTTTTTCATTTGACTGTTTCTCTTCAGTTCCTACCTTTACTTTATCAACTTCTATCCTCTCCTCTTTACTCCAATACATAGTATTCTTTTAATAAATCCTCCCCAAAGAGATGTCTTTGTCCAAACCATGTAATCCTCTGCACCTGTCAGCGTTCCCTAGGGTTGCCAATTTTGGTTGGACGTATTCCTGGAGGTTTCATCACATGACACCATCTTTAATTAAAGATTAATCTTTAATTCCTGGAGACTCCAGGGCAATCCTTGAGGGTTGGCAACCGGCCTTTTACTTTTACATGTCAGGAATCTGTTCTGTTTTGGTTTAGGTGGCGCCCATTGTTCCTGTACAGGCTCCTCCTTTCCCAAAATGTTCTCCAGTTCCTAACAAACCTAAATCCCTCCATCGTCTCTTCCACACGCTGAGACCCTGCAGTTCTGCCTAATAGGTCCTGCGCATTTCACTGGAAGCATTTCAGAGAATGCTACTATAGAAGTCCTGGACTTCACTCTCTTACCTAGCAGCCTAAATTTGGCCTCCAGAACATCTCTCCTACCTTAGGGTTGCCAACTTTCTACTCGCACCACACTGAACACCCTTGTCCTGCCCCTCCTCCTAGGCCCCGCTCCTTCTCCGAGGCCCTGTCCTCCGCTCACTCCATCCCCCCCACCTCTGTCACTCGCTCTCCCCACCCTCATTCACTCGCTCTTTTTCACCGGGCTGGCTCGGGGGGGTTGGGTGCAGGAGGGGGTGAGGGCTCCGGCTGTGGGTGAGAGCTCCGGGCTGAGGCAATGGGTTGGGTGCGGGAGGGGGTGAGGGCTCCGGCTAGGGGTGCGGGCTCTGGGGTGGGGCCAGGGATGAGGGGTTTGGGTTACAGGAGGGGGTTCCGGGCTGGGGGGCGGAGCCAAGGGTTTCGTAGCATGGGAGAGGGCTCCAGGCTGAGGCAGGGGGTTGGGGTGTGGGAGGGGGTATGGGCTCTGGGCTGGGGGTGCAGGTTCCAGGGTGGGCCCAGAAATGAGGGGTTCGGGGTGTGGGAGGGGGCTCCGGGTTGGGACCGAGAGGTTCGGAATACAGGAGGGGGCTCTGGGCTGGGGCAGGGGGTTGGGGTGCGGAAGGAGGTGCGGGGTGCAGGATCCGGGCAGCACTTACCTCAGGCAGCTCCCAGAAGCAGCGGCATGTTGCCCCCCCTCCCTCCCCAACTCCTACACGGAGGTGCGACCAAGGCAGCTCTGCACACTGCCCTGTCCGCAGGGGCTGCTCCCTCAGCTCCCATTGGCTGTGGAGCCAGCACTTGGGGTGGGGGCAGCATGCAGAGCCCCCTGGCTGCCCCCTATGCCTAGGAGCCGGAGGGGGGACATGCTGTTGCTTCCGGGAGCCATGTGGAGCCACGGCAGGCAGGGAGCCTGCTTTAGCTCCGTTGCGCCGCCGACAGGACTTTTAACGGCCCGCGCATTCTGGTCGAAAACGGGACTCCTGGCAACCCTATCCTGCCTAGATGTAGCATGACCACTGGCTCCTCTGCAGCACTGCACAGAAGTCTGTCTAGATGTCTCAATAGGGCTGCAACCTTGGCACCCAGCAGGCAATTCACCATGCGGTTCTCCCCATCATCACAAACCCAACTATCTATATTTCTAATGATCGAATCTCCCATAACTATTGCCTGTCTCTTCCTAATATTGGGGGTCCCTTCCCCCGGAGGGGTATCCTCAGTGCGAGAGGATACCATGACATCATCTGGAAGGAGAGTCCCAGATATGGGATCATTTCCTCCACTCCAGCTTGATCTTCTTCCTCAAGACTTTTATCCTCCCAAACAAGGCTGTCAGTCTGGGGGTGGGACCACTCTGCTGTGTCCCAGAAAGTCTCCTCTGTGTACCTCTCTGTCTCCTGTAGCTCCTCCAGTTCAGCCACTCCGGTCTCCAGAGCCTGTACTCCGTCTCTGAGGGCCATGCGTTACCTGCACCAAATGCACCCACCTGCCCACAAGGCAGGAATCGCACATGTTGCATTTGGTGCAATAAACTGGACAGCCCCCACTCTGCTGCTGGATTATTTTTACGCGTGCAGAGGTCTTGTTTGTTTGTTTGTTCTTTGTTTTTTGGGGAGGGATTATTGGCCTAAATTGAGACTACGTTTGTTAGGTGTATCTGCCTCCCTCTCAGAACTCCCCTGTTTGCGGCTCCTGTTCGCGAGCCAGCCATTGGAATAACTTATCTAGGAACACTGTGGAGTCTCCATGGCTTGTGGTCTTTAAGTCAAGACGGCTGTCTCTCTAAAAGAGTTGCTATAGCTCAAACGGGGCTTGATGCAGAAATCGGGTGAGGTTCTAACGCCTGTGTTATGCAGGAGGTCAGACTAGATGACCACAGTGGTCCTGTCCGGCCTTAGAACAGGGGTTCTCAAACTGAGGGTCAGGACCCCTCACGGGGTCACAAGGATATTACGTGGGGGGTCGCGAGCTGTCAGCCTCCACCCCAAACCCCGCTTTGCATCTAGCATTTATAATGGTGTTAAATATATCAAAAAGTGTTTTTAATTTATAAGGGGGGTCACACTCAGAGGCTTGCTACGTGAAAGGGGTCACCAGCAGAAAAGTTTGAGAACCGCTGCCTTAGACTGTATGAATCTATCCCTAGAGTTGCTGCTTAAATACCCTATGCTGTCCTAGCTGTGGACAGTCGCAGGTGGCAGACGCTTAAGAGGGAGGGGTTTCTCTCTTGCTGGGGGTGATTAGATCCCCGTCTGGCACTGCTCCCGAGCTGCAAGACACATTGTAGGATTTAGGGACTTTTACTATTCGAAAGGAAAGGAAAGTACAGCTAGAAAGGGAGCAACCAATTATACCGTTCTCTAGCCTCGGGCTGCTACTATACAGCTGCAGCATGACTTTAAATTTTTCCAGGTGATGCCTTGCCTTAGGCAACAAGAAATAAAACAACTTAAATCATCCTAACCAGGGCTGATAATGAGTTAAATAATGTGAGTTGGAGTGTTATGTACTGTAATTGTGTAATTGCCTTTAACAGGTGTGTGGGTTTGGCAGGCAGGAGGCAGCACCTTTTGAGAGACTGCTTTGGGAACTTGTGCTGCGCCCTGTTCTCTGTCCAAGAACACAGAGGAAGCTAGGCCAGCTGCTCTTCAAGTGAGCAGCAAACCCCCCCCACTGACTTCAATCAATCCATTCTGGGGCTGACCTAGGAGCCCTGAGTGAAAATGTTCCCAGGCAGGTGGCTAAAGAAACCAGACTTGACTCATGAGGCTGAGCAACATCTGCCGTATTTTCCATTATTTTCCATTAGCTTGAGAAGTCGCTATTGATTTGTTCCGATGGTTTGCTGACCCTGCTGGGCAGAGGTGCGGGGCATGAGAGGATGAGTTATCCCAGTTGCTTAACAACACAGATTTCATTCAGGAAAACCGCCCTGCTTACAGCTTTCTTTTTCTTTTGAGTCTTCATTTAATGGATGCAAAAAAGACCAAACTTTTGGTTTTGAACTCTTCACCATGCCAGGGGCCCTCTCATTCTGCAAGGTATGTACTTATGGCTAGGGGGTCAAGAAGACAATGCCATCTTCCATCACAGCGAGAGAAACCATGTTGGATAAAGTAGCCACGTAACTTAGCACTGAGGTGAAGTGGGGGGGGGGAAATGGGAAACGTAGCCTAGTAAAAATTAGAAGCTAGTATACATTGTGACGTACTAGCGTTGGGTGTATGAGTGAGTGATGTTATCCTGTGGGCTACTTGTAGACAAGGGATATATTACTTCTGTCTGAGGTAGCACAGTGCAGTGGTTAGGGGGCTAGATTGGGACTTGGGAGAATTGCGTTCAACTTCCTGCTTTATCACAGACTTGCTGAGTGACCTTGGGCAAGTCGCTTTGTCTTTCTGTGTCTCAATTCCCCACCTCTAAATAGACAAGGTGCACAATGTACTAAGGGTCAGGGTGGATTCTCCATCACTGGCAATTTTTAAGTCAAGATAGGATGTTTTTGTGACAGATCTGCTCTAGGAATTTTTGCGGGGGCGTTCTCTGGCCTATGGGATGCAGGAGGTCAGACCAGATGATCACAGTGGACCCTTCCGGCCTTGAAATCTAGGAATCGATGACGAAAGTGAGGCTGTCATGGTTTACAGGGCAAGCTGCACTTCTGGCCCCCCTGAGGGTAGCGCCTCAAGTCTTGGGCCTCTTGCTCTTTTCCTGTGTCCGGGTGGAGTTCTCCATTCTTCCCCTCTCAGACCATGATCTGGTGACACCACTGAATGTTGCTCTGCAGGTCCGACTGGGTGCAGGCACCCGCTTTTCTTCCCTTGGGGAGCCAGTGACCTTCATAAAACCATGTGATTTTTATTTAACAGTAGGAACAAGCACTAGAGGGAAAATGATTGTACATTAACAAACAGCTTGTACACATCTATCTTACCTAAAGGCCTACCATCCCAGAAGGGCTGCCTGGCCTAGATTCTCCAGACACGTTCCTGGGCCTGATTCTGGTTTCCGTCTGGTTTCCCCTGCACTCCCCAAGACACTCTCTGTCCTGTTAAATCTTGCCAGCCTTCTTTGTCCTACAGGAGTCTTATTCAAGTCTTGGTGAGCTTTGGCCTGTGCTGGTCGATCCAGTCCGGTAGGCTCAGTCGGGGTTTGAGCTAGCATCACTGGACTAATAGTCCTTGCATTGTCCCTTTAACAGTCTTCCGTGTCAGCTGGTAGCTGTCTAGGTCATCCTTTCCTTCTTCCCTCTACTCTCGACTGAGTGAGAAATACTTAAACCCAAACACAGAAAACACCATCCCGATAGCCAGGCCCAACATGCAGCAGTAATAAATTCTCACAGGGCAGTTCCATATTCACTAGAGGGGATAATACATTCCCTACCTTACAGGGGTGTTGTAAGCAGAAATACAGTAAATAGCGCGAGGTTCTCAGATACCCCGATGATAAGGGCTGCATAAGTGCCTAAGGGCTTTTCTACGTGGGAAAGTTTTAGCAGTTATCCAGGTATCGTTCTACTGGTATAGAACAATCCCTCCAGCGTATGGCTGCTCTATTATTCTGCTATAAAAGGGTTGTTTTCAGTTTAACTTACACGCTGTCCCAAGCAGCATGAGCTAAATGGAAAAAAAAGGTACTCTTACACCAGAATAAGTGGTGTGCAGGGGGTTACACCAGGATGGCTATTTCTGGTTAAATTCACACCTTTGGTTATATAGAAAAAACTTTCCCATGTAGACCGGCCAGGGATGGATAGAGAGATACATACTCTCACCTAAGGGCGCTCTGAAGTAATAAAGGGCTGTAATTTTTATCCCCTAGAACTGTAGGACCAGCGTTCTAGCCCCAGCTCCCCGTGTGTGTGTGTGTGTGTGTGTGTTTTAGACAATAATTGTTTCTTGTCTGCAACCTTTGGGTTTATCTCACTGTAATGTGTGTCTGTGTGTGGGCGTGTGTACGGTGCAGTATTTCACTGCAGTATGCAGCGAACACTGAGCGCCGCTGAGGTTCTGATCATGCTCAGCTCAGAGACGCTAAGTGGTAGCAGGGGAGCGAAGCAGCTGAAATCACTACAAGCCTACGTGCTCATTTGGTTCCTTTTGTGGTTTGAGGAAAGAAGCCAAATGGACCCTCAAGTCTTTTACTATAAATTCCAGCTCTTGGGATGAGCAGGAGGAACGCTGTGCCTGCTGCATGCCTGCGGTGATTGATGCCGAGTGCATGCTGGCTCTCTTGTGACTTTCCCCAGACTTAGTGTGAGATGTACGTGGTGTGTGCCCGGTGGTGCCTTTCCCCTGGATCCTGCAGTGTCACAGCCCATGTCGAGGAGGAAGGAGCATGGCACTTGCATGCTGCCGTTCTTGTCTAGTCGTTCGGGGCCCGATTCTCATTTACGCCAATGCCCCTTGGCACCGCTCTGGCAGGGTATAGGAGCCTTCAGGTGGGTGTAAGTTTACTCTCCCTGTAAAGCCCCGTTTACACTGCCAGTGTGGGGCCAAGAGGGCGATCGTGTAGATGAGAATCGTGCCCTTGGTCTTCAGAGCTGCTTCTGAAACAGATGAGGTTTGTGTGGAATGTGGTCTCCCCTCTCCATACGCCCACATAACACCTGTTAATTCCCAGCTGGAGGGGCTGTGCTCCCACAGCTGGAAAATCACGCTGGCCCCTGCTCAAGCGGTTAACGAGTCGGGGGGAAATAATTCCCGTCTGTCCATCATCAGAACCATTTATATATAACCTTGCTTATAAATGTACCCTCCAGGAGCTGTGTGGAAGGCCCTGCAGTGGGAGTTCTTTCAGCTGGCCACAGGCTAGGAATGACGAAATGCAGAACAAACTGCACCCCCGCTGCCCTGCCAGCCAACATGCTCTTGAGAAGGCAGGAGGGGTGTTCAGTCCTCAGGGCCCATTCAGCTCTTGGAGGCTTTGCTGAAACTGCTGACAAGGGTCGGTGCTCTGGATGACTCTTTCCTCTGCAGGGAGGGTCTTGCATACCCGGGCACTCTATATACAACTCTACCCCGATATAACCCTGTCCTCGGGAGCCAAAAAATCTTACCGTGTTATAGGTGAAACCACGTTATATTGAACATGCTTTGATCCGCTGGAGCGCTGCTTTACCGCGTTATATCCGAATTAGTGTTATATCGGGTCGCGTTATATCAGGGTAGAGGTGTACCTGGGAATGTGGCCACATCATGTGCTGCTCCCCAATGGAGAGAGGTTTTATTTTAATTCTTTTTAGCCTCCCAATGCGATTGATGCGTCACTGAACTGGTGGCTGAAAAACTCCTAACTCTTAGGGCAGGTCTTCACTACGGGGGGGAGGGGAGGGGTCGATTTAAGATACGCAAATTCAGCTACGCGAATAGCGTAGCTGAATTCGACGTATCGCAGCCGACTTACCCCGCTGTAAGGACGGTGGCAAAATCGACCTCCGCGGCTTCCCGTCGACGGCGCTTACTCCCACCTCCGCTGCTGGAGTAAGAGCATCGATTCGGGGATCGATTGTCGCGTCCCGACGAGATGCGATAATTCGATCCCCGAGAGGTCGATTTCTACCCGCCGATTCAGGCGGGTAGTGTAGACCTAGCCTTAGAGGAGCTCACCAGGTGCCGTGGTGGATCTTCTACTACTTGGAGACTTGGTCAGTGCTGCCTTTTGTGGATAGAGCATTGAACTGAGAATCAGGAGACCTGGGTTTCTATTCCTGGCTCTGCGGCTGGCTTGCTAGTGACTTTGGGCAAGTCGCTTTGCCTCCGTCCGTCTCAGTTTCCCCATCTCTAAAAGGGGGATATTGATACTGGCTTTGAGGTCCATTGATGACAAGCACTGTGTCAGCGCTGGGGATTGTTACTATTTTATTTAAATCCGGATAGGACATCTCTCTAAAAGTAACGCTCTAGCACAGCCACAAGTTACTGGGCTTGATTCAGGAATTACTGGGCGAACTTTGGTGGCCTGTGTTATGCAGGAGGTGAACCTAGATGATCACAAAGATCCCTTCTGGCCTTTCCACCGTGAACGTGAGCCATTGGCTTCCTCTGGATCTCGTTTGGTTTGGTTTTCCCCTTGCTTTACGGCCAACGTGCCTCAATTTGGATCTGGAGGCACTTTCCCTGTATCAGTTCATTCAGTCTCTTCTATTCTACATAGGTTCTTATACTGCGCTCATCACAGTAGTATCTGTGTGCTTATCACAGTCATGCATTAAGTGACTAACATCTGTCACATGTTGTTTGTTCTCTCAGCCTCTCCCCGGGGGAGAAGTGTATGCAGTTTTTGTAATTTTTTTTTTTAATATAGATACTTGTTGCTCTGTGTTTTATATTAGAGAAGGCGAGGTCTAAGAAATGCACCTTGCACTGGGAGCAGAAGGTGGTGAGGTTTGTAACGGCCCTTAGTTCCTGGGGGAGTTCATTTCACAGTCTCAAACGAGCCCCTCAGAAAGCTGTCTCCTGCAGACAAGCTTTACCCTGATCGTAGAGAGTTCCACTGTGCCAGAGGAGCGGCGTTGTCGACCATGGTCTTCATCGTGGAGCTTTAGATGGACTTCTAGATAGCCAGGGCCCAGGCCATTGAGCGCCTTGAAGATAAGGACTGGGACCTTGAAGACTGAGTTGCTCTTCTCCCAGTATAGAGAGCAGAGGACAAGCTGGATGGTTCATGGTAGTCTGTGTTGCTGAGGAAACATGCAGCGTTCTGTACTCGTTGGAGTTTCCTAAGCACTGAAGTTTTCATGCCCAGGTATATCACATTGCTATAGACCAGCTGAGAGGTGATGGGAGCGTGAATAACTGAGTCTAGGTCACCCTCTGCCAGGATAGGACCGAGTCTCAGAGCCAACCAGAGATGATAGAAAGCATTACTCATGGATGTTGCTCTGTGAGGGCTCAGCATCAGCAAGGAATTCGGGAGTACTCCCAAATCACAGACTGAATTGACCAGTTGTGGGCGTGTACTTTTAACCAAAGGAGACTGCATCATGCTGGCAGCTGACTCTTCAAAATGCTTTCCTCTGCCCACCAGCATGGCCTCTGTCTTGCTCAGTTTCAGCTTCAGTCAGCTGTTCTTCCTCCCTGAGCTGATCTTGTCCAAGCACTGGGCCTCCTTGGTGGCAGTGGTGTGGTGGTGAAGGATCAGGTAGAGCTGTGTGCTTCTCCAAAAGCAAGAACACTGCATGAGGCGCCTAGCCAGCTGTGCAATGCTGTGCTCCGTGGTGGTGAAATATTTTCTTCCTGACCCTGGTGGACAACAGCTTCCATCCTGAAGCATGAAATCTGATCACCTTGATCTTCTCCTGCATGATTGTAAAAGTTGTTGGTCGTAAGAATGACTTTTCCCTCCTTAAAACAAACTAGCTGCAGTATTTTACTTGCTCTCCTGCAACAAGTATCAGAGGGATAGCCGTGTTAGTCTCGATCTGTAAAAAGCAACAGAGTCCTGTGGTACCTTTAAGACTAACAGATGTATTGGAGCACAAGCTTTCGTGGGTCATGCGTCTGACGAAGTGGGTATTCACCCACGAAAGCTTATGCTCCAATACATCTGTTAGTCTTAAAGGTACCACAGGACTCTCTGTTGCTTTCTCCTGCAACAGTGAGTTCCACAGGGTGAGTAAGTGGCACGCCTGTGTGTGTATTTCCTTTATTTGTCCTAAGGCTAACGAGTAAAATTTGAAAATGTCTATGGGATTTAGGTTTCTGCGTCCCGTTGGAAAATGGGGCTTATAGGCTCCTTTGGCAGTTTTACCCCAAATGTTCAGATTTGGGTATTTAAAGTTAGGCACCTAAATTCTTATTTAGACACCTAATTTTCAGAGACTTGGCTCCTCATGCGCGTGACTGAGTCCTCATCATCTCTGAAAATCACGTGTCTGCAATAAGAATTTAGGGGCCTAACTTCAAACTGCCCAGGTTAGAAATTTTTGTTAGGCTTAAAGTCACCAGTTCTTAATTGAATTGAGTATTTGGGCTGAAACAGCCCAAAAATATATATATATATAATATACACACACACACACACCTGGGTACCAGGGAGATCAGTGCCTTAGTGATACCTTAGTGATACCTTGTACCTGGGGCAGGGAAAGGGTTAATCTTTCTAGCATCTGAAATGTTCATCCAGAGTTCTAGGTCACTTCCATATTCCGACTAAATCTCTCCCTCGCTGCCCCTCTGCCAGGACCACAAGAAGCTGGAAGGTAATTGCCGCTCACAGATACAGCTGGAATTACTTTCGCTGGGAGCCCATTGCTGCTTGCGTTTCTCAGCGCAGTTGTTAGGAGGCGTCTTTAATCCACGGCTTGCGAATAAAAAGCACAACCGTTCTAATAACTGAGATTAGTTAGTGCTGCGTGTTGGGGTGGGGGAGGCCAGCAATCTGGCATGCATGCCTCTCTAGCAGCTAGGCCTGGATTCTCCTGGACATCCTCTTATCTCATGACTTTATTATGGTGGATTTTTGATCAGTTGAAACAAAGAACCAAGGGGCTAAAGCTATAAAGTGCTCTGAAGACATCTGGCCTGACTTACGCTAAGGATGCTTTGAGCCATTCCAGGAGCATAGGGGGAGCCTTAAAGTGGTTGGAACAAGCTCTCTGGTGCAGCGAGGCTGCCTGGCTGCTATGGAGTAGCTCTCCGCCAGCCCAGCTCACAGCCCCAGCCTCGGAGGAAAGGGCTGGTGGGAAATTTTCCATCAGAACTGTTTAGCTGGAAAATTGGGTTTTCAGCTAAACTCAATTTTTCACAGAGACTGTCTGCTTTCCACACACAATTTTTTTTGGGGTCAAAAACTCAGACTCAAACATTGAAATATTTTGACTGAAAGCCACAAATGGCATCATGGGAGATGTCATTAGACCAGGCATCCCGGCCTAGAGAGGAGAAATCGGAGCATGAGTTACCTGAACGACAACTCCCATGAGGCACCAGGGCAACGTATCCAAAGTGGAATATTTTTGGTTTTGGCTAAAATAGTTTGAGTTGTTGCTTTTTCTCCAAGGAGTCGAATTTTTCTGTTGAAAATTTGGGGTTTTGGAGAAAATGATTCTTTTTTTTCACCAAAATTTTCTGTAGAAAAAAGCCCCTTTTCTGACTGGCTCTTACCTAGGAGGCAGATTGGGGGCATGGTCAGAGAGCACTGCCCCAAGACTGTTCTGTTTTTCGTACAGCCCCGAGGCTGCTGTGCCATACGGTGGGTGTTGGGCAGGTCCCTGAACAGCCCCACAACGCAGGGAGCAGGGCCGGTTGGGAAATGATCTTTTGTTCCTGAAAAACATTATGATGAAAATTCTTTTCATTTTTTGTTGTTGAAATTTTTCTACAAAAGTATTTTTTCCCCAAATTTTCATCAAAAAACTGGAAAATCCTAAGATTTTTGGCCAAAATCTGGATTTTTTTGTTGTTGTTTTATTTTCAAATGTTTTACAGAAATATTTTGATTTTGGGGCTGAAACTTTCAGGTTGTGTTTTGACATTGAGAACCTGAAGAATGTTGCTGGCAACCGATACGTCCCATGAAGGTTTCCGTTTTGACAACAAAGCCATTTTTCATAGGAAGGAAAAAAAATTTGAATGAAAAACATTGACCAGCCATAATGCGGAGTGCAAAGGTAGCTTAAAGTCCTCTTTATCCCCTATCTGCATGCTCTGTCCCTCCCTCAAGTGCCGCAAGAGAGCAACTGGGAGTTGGGCCCATTCCTTCTGGGCATTTGGGGCATATCAGGGATGAAGATACTAGTATCTAATGTGCTGTAGTGGAGATGGACCTCAATCCGAACCCAAATCCCCCCCACCAGTTGGGGGCGTTCTGATCTGTGTCTGGACCAGGCCCGCGTCTCTGCAGTCGTAGTCCAAGTGACTTTGCCCCTTTGCTTAGTGGCTCAGTTGCTCCTTCGTCTCCATTTCAAACGATCACTTAAGCCCGTTCGGCGCTGCGTTGGAATGGTAATGACTGACAGTTGATGGGGTGAGGGTGGGCAAGGCGTTTCGCCGTTCGTGGTGACATAGGTTTGGTGTTCTCAATCCAGTTCCCAGGGAACAGGTATCCATTGAGCCACAAATTGCGTTTGTCACAAATGGTTGACAGTTTCCTCAGACAGAGGAAGGTTTGAACTGGCGTGAACTCCCTTTCACACTGTGGATGAGACTGTGTAGCCAAATTCTTAAAGAACTCATATTAACATCAACATGGGGCTTTGTCTCCCTCTAGTGGCTGGACCTTGTAAGGAGGTTTGAGTCAGCTGTTGCATTTATGGACCTGGGCTTTCAGCTCAGGCAGTAGAGCTTCGTTCTTTTGAATCCGGAGGTCTGCAGAGATAACCAGAGCATGGTGGGTGGGTAAGGACATAGGGACAACCCATTCTCTCAAGTCAAAGACCCACCACAGCAGATAAGAATAAAGCCTGATGCTTGCAATGGGCTTGTCATCCAGGGATCTCAAAGCAGTTTATGGAAGTGGGCAGATATTATTGTTCCCTCTTCACAATTGTGGGGGGACAGACATGGGAGGTGGTGGAGCCCAGGGCCATGTTACGGAGAAGTTATCAGTCATGGAGTAGAGCCAGGCGTATTAGTTATCAGTGTGGTGGTCTGACTACTAGGTTAAGCTGCCTCCCTTGGCATCTAGCTTCTGTTGTCAGGGAGGGAAGTGAGGGACCATTTAAAGGAAAGGGTTTTTCGCTCCTGAATTCTTGCATCTCCTTTCTTCTCTCTCCCTGCAGCTGATAGTTGAAAAGACAACTGACTACCCTTCCGCTGAATACTCTCTGGTGGAGGATGTAGCCCTCCACTTCACGTGTTTGATGGACAGACTGAACGAGCAGCGCCTGTTTCAGCCGGACCTGTGCGACGTGGACATCGTCCTAGTTCAGCAGAAGAGCATCTTCCCCGCCCACAAGGGGGTCCTTGCCGCGTACAGCCAGTTCTTCCACTCTCTCTTCACCCAGAACAAGCAGCTGCAGCGGGTAGAGCTCTCCCTGGAGGCCTTGACTTCCCAAGGCCTCCAGCAGATCCTCAACTTCATCTACACCTCCAAGCTGCTGGTGAACGCCTGCAATGTGCAGGACGTCCTGAACGCCGCCGCCGTGCTGCAGATGAACAACATCGCCTCCTCCTGCCAGGAGCTCATCAACACCAGATCCCTCAGCCTGGCCATGGCCAGCGACATGGCCCTGCCCCCCGACGCCTGTGGCAACTCTGTCCCCCCGCAGTACTACTGTGAGATTAAGCAAGAGGTGGACTCTCTGCACCCCAAGATCTACGCCCGGGAAGGAAACGATCCCTACTCGGTGCGAGTAGAGGACAGAATGGGTGGAGACGGCAACCAGCACCTCCCGGCTGTGGCTGCCAAGCAGTATTACAAGGAGGAGAAGGACAGTGGCCTGGCCACCATGTGTAAGATGGAGGGCGGGGAGTCTGAGGAGGATCTGGACAGCCAGAGCTCTTATAACCGGGAGCAGATCATTGTGGAAGTGAACCTCAACAACCAAACCCTCAATGTGTCCAAGGGGACGGAAGGGAAGCCCACCGCCAACGAAGCTGCCGCCGTGATCAGCCGACCGGACGGGGATGGACGTGACACCGAGGAGGAAGGGGAGGAGGAAAACGAGGAAGCGGGGGAGGAGGAGGAGGACGCTGAGGTGGGGGAGGAGGAAGAGGAGGAGCACAGCGAAGAGGAAGACCTGGAGGAGACCACCGAGGAGGAGGAGGAAGAGGAAGACGACGAAGAGGCGTCCGAAGTGAAAAGGGAAAAATCTGGGCAGCCCCGCAGGGGGAGCAGGTCGTCCAAGGCCACCAAGTCCACCATGTCCACCAGGTCCCAGGATCTGGCCAAGGTGGTGGAGGAAGAGGAGGGCCAGCGTGGGAGGAAGAGGAAAAAGGAGCAGGATGGGCTGGGCCCGAAAGTCAAGCTGGAAGAGAAGCAGCACTACCCCTGCAAGAAATGCCCCCGCGTCTTCAACAACCGCTGGTACTTGGAGAAGCACATGAACGTCACCCACAGCCGCATGCAGATCTGCGACAAGTGCGGCAAGCGCTTCCTGCTGGAGAGCGAGCTCCTGTTGCACCATCAGACGGACTGCGAGAAGAACATCCAGGTGAGCCGCCGTCATGGCCCGCCTGGCCCCAGGGCGCTGCAGAGGGGCCCGGGCGCTCTGTGCCACCGCCTGGTGACATGCCAGAGGTATGCGGGGATTGGGCATCGTACTCTCCCAGCAGAGCCACGAGTGATGCTCCGAGTACTCTGAGATAGCGGCTGGTGCTCCTTATGGCAGTGAGGCTTGTGTGTGTTGTCCTGGGGCTCTAGTGATACCAGATCTTACTTTGGCTCCCCGTTACCCCGCACATCCCGATCCCTAGTGGGTGGGGAGGAGAGGCAATAAGTGATCTACCCTGCGTGGCTCTGACTGCCTTATAACAGGAACAAAACCACTGAGGTACAGTAGAGGCATGGCCCAGAATACTGCTGTGTCCTGTGGGGTCACTGTAGCCTTCTGAGCTGTTGGTGCAGAGCTTTGTATTTTAAACAAAGACAGGCACAAGTGGGGCTCTGTCCCGCTTTTTCTGACTGAAAGACTGGGAGGGCTGGGGGGCAGGGTTGTCCCTAAATAACAGGGTCTTTGAGAGGCAGGAATAAAAATGTAAACATGGGGGTGAGGGTAGGGGGTAGGGAATTGAAAGGATCCTGGATTGAAAGCTGCGTGCCCTGAAATTATAGAATCATAGAATATCAGGGTTGGAAGGGACCTCAGGAGGTCATCTAGTCCAACCCCCTGCTCAAATGCTATTAAAGGGGCTCATAATGAGGATTAAAGGCTTGGCCTAGTGTCAGAGCGCACTGGCATGGCACCTTATAGTGGGCAGGCTGTGGGCACAGAGAGAACACAGCATAGGAAGCTAGGTGACGTAAGGCTGTGATGAATGGCTGGCGCCAATGTGTTTGAAGCCCGTGTTAACAGTAGCATTGCAGGTCCATAGCTCTGACACCAGAAAACTTCCCACCAGAAAACATCCCACTGCTCTGACATCACACCCACAGGAGCTCTCTTACTTTAAGGCAGTGGTTCTCAACCAGGAATATGCATACCTTGGGGGTACCCAGAGGTCTTCCAGGGGGTACATCAACTCATCTAGACATTTGCCTAGTTTTACAGCAGGCTACATAAAAAGCACTACCGAAGTCAATACAAACTAAAATTTCATACAGACAGTGACCTATTTATACTGCTCTGTATAGTATACACTGACGTGTAAGTAATATTTATATTCCAATTGATTTATTTTATAATGATATGGTAAAAATGAGAGAGTAAGCAATTTTCAGTAGTAGTGCGCTGTCACACTTTTGTATTCTTATGTCTGATTTTGTAAGCAAATAGTTTTTAAGTGAGGTGAAACTTGGAGTACGCAAGACAAATCAGACTCCTGAAAGGGGGACAGTGGTCAGGAAAGGTTGAGAGCCACTGCTTTAGGGTGTTGACAAATGTCAGTTGTAGAACTGCAGTGCCAACTGCTGGAAAGAAACTAAATTGCAGCACTGCAGCGAGTGGACAGTGGTATGCATCCTCGTGTTATTGTGTAAACGTGAAATATGAGCAACAGGGAATCAAGGAAAACGCTAGGTTTCTGTGACCCCAAACCACTCAAGCATTGCTCTCTTGTTCTGCAGTCACTGCCCCCTGCCTCCCAGTGTGTTACACTGAGACACAAGGAAATTCCTTATCTACCGGTGTGAGTGTCTTGGCAACAAGGGTTTGTCTGGTACAATTAGAATCTCGAGCAATGATGACCAAGGATTTTATCAAGGTTGTTTAGTATGTAGACGAGAGGAAAAAGTAAAGCTAATTTCTTTGTGTATATTTACGTGTACACACACACACACACAGCATAACCCCACAAACAGAGCACAACCCTCTCCCAACACACACAGAGCACAACCCTTGTATCCAAATGCCCTGATCCAAGGAACTGCTAGCAGGTCTGTTTCCGATATTCCCTACCAATTTACCCAAATACATAACAGTGTCACTCAAGCAATTCGGATAATCCATGATGCTACTGTATATAGGTACTTATCTAATGTTTCTTGTCATTTTCATACATATACTTAGGCCTTGTCTATAGGAGAAACATTGCACCGGCTTATCCAAACCGATTTTAAAAATCAGTCAATCAATCCAGTTACATTGATACAAACTCTTAACATAGACACACTTCAGCCAATTTAACCCTGTCTTAAATTGATTTAGCTTAATTTGGAAATTTGCTGTGTGAGATAAAACAGCTTTAATTCTTGCTCTAAATCAGTTTAGCTTTTGTGTCAGCGAATTTCTGAATTCAGTTAAACTAGTGTAATCCTTGCTTAAATCGCTTTAAGTATGTCTGCTTTAGAGGTTTGTACCAGTTTAACTAGTTTTAATGGATTCTTAAAATAGATTCAGTTAAACCAATGCAACTTTTCTAATATAGACCAAGTCTTCTTTAAGAGTAATTTATTGGCTGGCTGCTACAGTGGAACAATACAGGTGACATGAACCAATCAGAACCCAGGAAAAGTGTAATAATGCTGAATGCTGCAGCTGCATTGATTAATCAGTAAAAGTGAATTTTTAAAAAATTCTCCAACAAATCTTCTAATCCATGTTGAACTGTTTTATATGATGCTGTCATGACTAATATATATATCCTAGACAGTCCCATGCTATCCTTCCAGTGCTTGAGTGATTTATTTTTAAATTAATCCAGCTCTGATCTTGTGTGGGTTATCCCTAAAACTATAGCTCTGGGCAGTGAGGTTGGTGAAGCCACGTAAAATTCGAACTCTTGCCCTTCCATTACCCACGTGTGAGGGATACTGAGGGATAAGGACTGGGCGTAAAAGACGCAGGAAGTATAGGAATGCAGAAGGTTTCAAATAAGATAGGTTCACTCTAAGCATAAATAACACTGCTTATAACCAGCTTCTTGTGTCGCTATTTCTGGGGGAATTAGGGAGGCACAGTACAGGCCCACCATGGTTGCGAATCTCCCACAATGGAGAAACCACATAAGAAGGGGGAAAAAATGGTCCATAGTTATGGGTAAGGCTACGATGTAGTCATGGGTATTTCTAGTAAAAGTCATGGACAGGTCATGGGCAATAAACAAAACTTCACGCCCCTGACCTATCCATGACTTATACTATAAATATCCCTGACTAAATCTTGGGGAGTCACTGCTGTGGGGAGAGGCGGCACCAGCCATGACATCAGCTGCTGGGGGCTGCCGGAGTAGCAGCTGCTCCGGCCACCCTGGAAATCGCTGCTCAGGTGGCCCTGGGGCTGCTCCAGCAGCAGCCGGTGTGGCTGGCCCCAGAGCCAGCTGCTTGGGCGACCCTGGGGTCAGCCACACTGGCCGCTGCAGAAGTCATGGCGGTCGCGGAAAGTCACGGAATCCGTGACTTTCCGCCACCTCCGTGACAGACACAGAGCCCTAGTTATGGGCCACGTTCTGGTATCCTTACTCAGCCTGAAGAGTATTTTATCCCAAGCGTTCCTATTGACGTCAGCAGGCCAGATCGTCACCTGTTGTAAGTCAACATAGCTCCATTGAAGTCAATAGATACATCAGCTCCACCAGCTAAGGTTCAGACCCATGTGCATCCACTCGTAAGAGTAAGGCACTGCTCAACATGAGTTCGACTATCAGAATCTGGTGCTAAGGTCCTGAGACTGAACTTAAAGCAGAGTTTAAACTTCTGTGTACTGAATGAATTACACACAAAAAAACCCTACATTGAAATATTACGGTTGCAATCTCCATCATTCAAAAATGTCAGAATTAAGGTTGTCTGTGCAGCCTTAATTCAGCCCCTTGCATGTATGCATTATGGTACAATCTTTTTAGATGATCAGATACTGTTTTTTTTTCACAGGACTCTTGGCTCATTCAGTGCACAGGATAGTTATTCAGTATTTGGGTTTCTCCTCATAGTTCAGTGTGCACCCCTGTGTTATTTTACTGCACACTATTCAAACCCCGCTATGAAGATGGAATCATTAATGCCCTTATGGGCTTTTCTGTGGCCCACATCATTGTCTATCCAAGTGCTGCACAGACAGTCACCAGTCTATCTTCACATCACCCGGGGAGGTGCAGGGATGGTATTATCCCCATTTTACAGAAGAGGCACTGAGGCACAGAGAGATTAAGGTTAAAAGTTTTCAGTGATTTTGGGCAACCAGTTTGAGGCAGCTAGGACCTGATTTTTCAGAGTACTTTGCATTAAATAGCAATTTATGTGTTCAGGGCACAGCTCCCATTGACTTCACTGGCAACCATGAGTGCTCAACACTTCTGCAAATCTGACCCCAGGGTCTCAAGATGGCACCCAGAAAATGAGGACACACAATTAGTGACTGCCTGTGAAAAGTTTGATTGAAGTGATTTGTCCAGCATCACATAGGCACTGTGCAGCAGAAGCAGGGATAGAATCCAGTTTCCAGGGCAGCATTCAACTGCCTTAATATTGTAACCATGGGTGTGTCTACACTGCAACACCCGTAGCTGGCCCGTGTCAGCTGACTCAGGCTCATAGGGCTTGGGCGGCGGGGCTGTAAAATTGCAGTGTAGACGTTTGGGCTCTTACAAGAGGGGCGGGTCCCAGAGCCCAGACTCCAGCCTGAACCGAAATGTCTACACAGCAATTTTTAGCCCCACAGCCTGAGCCCTGAGCCTGAGTCAGCTGACACGGGTCAGCAATGGCCATGCTGCTGGTCTTTTGTTCCAGTGTAGACGTACTCACAAGGCAGGAGTCCTGCAGAAAAAATGGTAAGTGATCATGTAATTAAAGATTGTATCATAATGTATATGCACACGGGAACAGAATTAAACTTGTAAAGACAACCTTAATTCTGGCATTTCCTAACTTTTGAGTACTGGACTTCAACCAAAATTGCAACTTTTCTGAGAATTTGCAGGCAAATATTTTGATTGGTTTGAATTTAAACTAATCTATTTTATAAATCTACATACAAATCATTGTGCCTGTGAAGGATTTTTGCCTGGTACTGTTTTCTTGTACAGTTGAGCCTTTTTTTCTTTTAAGTCTTAGTGCAAATCTATAGAAGTTTTTTGTGCGTTTTTGTGGTAAAATAAGTATTATGAGCGAATTTATGTTCTTTCTGCGTCTGACAGTGATGCTAAGCTTGTACGGCAGTGAGACGTTCAGTTCTTTGATCTGTGCATTGAGGGAATAGCATTGTGGAATATGAAGAGTGCTGTGACATTGTGCCGGCTTGGGGAAAGTACGAGTATCTAACCTGAAGGAGGTTAGAGAGTAGGGCTGGTTGAAAACACATGGATGACTTTTTTTTTTTTTCAACACGAAATGGCTTTCTGAATAATACGAATGTGCTGGACAGTGCTCAGAGCATAACTGGGATTGTGTAGTTAATGAGGTGGTTCTCTGTGGGATGTCCAGAAGCTGCAGAAGTTGGAAGGTGTGTAGTGAATGAAGGAGGGGACTGCAGGAGGAGAAAGGAGGGTCTTGTGGCTAAGGCAAATGCTGCCCTGAAGAATTGGAATCAGTCCCCGCCTCTGCCACTGAGATACTACATGATGCTGGGCAAGTCACTTAAACCAAACTTCCCAGGTGGCCATTGTGTCTTCTTTAGTTCTTTCTTTCTGGGTTGTCCGAACTTCAGACACCTGGGGTGTGACTTGCTGAAGTGCTGAGCACTCCCAGTCTGAAGTCAGTGGGAGCTTTGCTTTGAACATATAAAGCGCTAGCTCTGGGGTCGGCAACCTTTCCGAAGTGGTGTGCCGAGTCTTCATTTATTCACTCTAATTTATGGTGTCGCGTGCCAGTAATACATTTTAACCTTTTTAGAAGGTCTCTTTCTATAAGTCTATAATATAGAACTAAACTCTTGTTGTATGTAAAGTAAATAACGTTTCAAAATGTTTAAGAAGCTTCATTTAAAATTAAATTAAAATGCAGAGCCCCCCGGACCGGTGGCCAGGACCCGGGCAGTGTGAGTGCCACTGAAAATCAGCTCGAGTGCCACCTTCGGCACACGTTGCCTACCCCTGCGCTAGCTAATGCAGGGGAAGGAAAGCTCATTTTCCAGAAGGGCTGAGCTATGCGTTGTAGCCAGAGCGCTGAACGCTGAAGGCAAGGCTTGAAAGCACTCTGATAACGTGCAGCTCCTGGGAGAGAGATGGGGAACTGAAGCAGTAGACACATCTGATCCCATCCCTGAATGGATCCCACAACACTTTGCACACTTGGCTAACTGATGTCGAGCAAGGCTAGGCAGCGATTTGGGCAGGCAAGGGAGAACAGTTTTCCCTCCACACTGAGAATGCAGCTAAACTGGGATTGACCGAATAAAATGGCCAAAAGTGGAGTTAAGCCCGGATGCTAGATTTAACACATCGGTGATTATACAAAGTGACCCGGGGTCTTCAGTGACCACATAGGTTTGATTTTACAAGCCCCATCCAAATTACAGCATGTGCTGCAGGGCAGTGCCCCCTCTGCTGGGGCTTTGATTCAACACCGGGGTTACCTTGGTGAGTCAGTAATTCGTCACGTCTTTCAGCGGTCTCCAGACCTTGGGGGTTTCCCATCCAAATGCTGGCCAAGTCCAACCCCGTTTAGCTTCTGTTCTCCCCAGCCCTGGCGGCCAGAGGTGGCGTGGCGGCGGAGCGGAAGCCTATTGAGCTGGCACCATGAGAAGCAGACAGTGGGTTAATCCCTGCAGTTCTGCCCGTGCTGTGAGCTGTGCTCCTTAAATGGGTCTTGAAACCAAATTTGCTGTCAGTCTCTTCAGGGAATGTGACAGATACAAACTTAGGGACGTGGTGGGGGTGGGGATTAGCAAAAAGAGAGGGTCTTGGGAGGCCAATAAAAGATAGCTGTTGCCTGTGAACTGTGATTTGGCGCTGTGTCCCTATGTCTCATTGCTGCTGGGTAAGCACAGCCCGGGGATTATAGCAAGCGGCACTGTCCTGTCTCTGACTCCTTCACGGTAAAGATGTGTTCAGGACGCTGGGATGCTTGATCATCCGAAGTCAGTGATTCCTTAGCAATCCTGTGACTTGCCTATTCCAAGGGGCAGCTCTTTTCCCCCGGAAAGTTATCGCCTGGAAGTGGAGCAGAGAGCGCTAGAGCCAGACTATGGCTCTGCGAGCCGCTGGCTGTTGGCTAGGGCTAGTAGGAAAACACATGTAGTTCTTGAGCAGGGTGGAGCAAGGTGATATGCCTGTGCATGGCTTAGTGCCTCTAGGGGGCAGCACCTTGCGCAGCTGGTGTGGTGGGGCAGTTCGCATCTTTGCTCTTCCCTGCGTTCTGCTCCTATTCATCCCTTGCCCTAGGCCCTGCAAGAGGCTGTTGAGCAGCAGCAGATCTGCAAGAGACAGAGGTGCTGCAGGGAGTGGCGTGGTAATCCAACAGGGGCACTCTTCCCTGGGTGCTGAGGTTGGTGCTGAGCCAGCGCCCAAGCCTGGCAGTAGAGGGCATTGTGCTGAGAGAGGCCCTCTTCTGAATGTGACATAAAACTGAAGCTGTGGCCGACTGGCCATTAACGATCCCATGGCAGTTTTATGGTCAGATTCCCCTGGGATAACTATATCCAGCCTCCGTAAATCCCTCCTGCAGTGACAAGTGGGATCCGTATTCTGGTGTTCTACTGTGTTAAACTACCCGCCCCCCAGAGAAGGCTGCAATTCAGTGCGGGGACAAAGCGCTCCCTGTGTGTACTGTAGCAATGAGTGGAGCTTGTCATGAAAGAGTTTGGTGAAGCTGTATCGACTCCCCTGCTCGCTCTTGCCCTCAGTGACACTCATTCACGCTGTCATTCCCCTTCGCGGTGATGGCTCCCAGCGAGAGCGTCAGGGGAGCGGTGAAGGTGAAGCCTCGCTCATGGTGCCTGACAGGTCAGTTCCAGCCGATCCCCGGAGCTAATGAAATCTGGGGCTGCAGTGCCTGCTCCTGCAGGAGGACTGTAACCTGTAGGGCAGCGTGTGGTAAGTGGCAGATTTAGGACTTTGTGGGGTTCTTCGTGATCCGGTGCTAGCTGGAAAGACAGTGAAGGAAACCTGGGCATGCGCTGGGCTCTGATTGCGAGGCTATAGGCGGTTATGCCATGTGAGCGTTATTAGTTACATTACGGTAGTGCCCTGGAACCCCAGTCAAGGAGCAGGGCCCGCATTGTGTTAGGTGCTGTACAGGCAGGTAACACAGACAGTCCCTGCCCCAGAGAACCCATGGTCTTGGCGATTCTGCGCCCAGCCGATGCTGATGTCTGGCTGGACTCCTTTGGGATGGCTGCTGCTTTCGTGCTAGGCCTGAGCCAGTGTGGGAGCTGGTATGGCCTCGGGGGGGAATACAAGGAGCTTGCATGCAGCGGCAGACGAGCACTGGCTGAACACATTGCATGCTGGGATACCACCATCCCCAGCTGGCAGGCAGCCCAGGGAATCTAGTGCCCAAGGACAAGGCGGTCCTGGCGCAGGCCCCACACTGTAGTGCAGCTAGCAGCTGGGAGGGCGTCTCCAGGCTCTCTCCGCCCTGTGCCTTCCCCCTCCCTAGAGCATGTACAGCCACTAGCCTGAAGCTGACGAGAGAGAGAGGCTGAGCCAGGCCAGTCTAGGAGGTTCTGGCTGAGGTTTGCTCAGTCTTTCTGTTCATTTGAATCCAAAGCGAAGCTCCAGGGGATACAAGCTCAGGAGGACCCTAATCAATCCTGCAAACACCACTGGGTTTTGGGTCGATCCCTCCAGCGTTGCTGATGGTTTGAAGACACACAGCCTATGGCTTACGTTCCGAACGACACCCCAGGCTTGCTGGGGTCTAGGATATCCATCTTCCTACCCATGTGCCGCTGCTTAGTCCGTTCACCGTAACTCTGTTTGCCTCTCGGCTTGCTAAAGTAACGATGGTAGCGTCCTCTGCCCAGGGGAGGAAAGAGAGGATCTGCACAACAGCAGGTGCCCAGCCTCACCGCCCCACATGTCCCACTGCCTGGGATCCAGCCCTCATGCATCAGAACTGCAGTGGATCTACAGCACAGGCCCTCAGCAGCCAGCACCTACGGTGAGAGCAGCCAGCGCTGCACCCTATAAACTAGGGCTGGTCAAGAATTTTCCCTCAAAACTTTTGTGACAGCAAATTGGATATTCTGCTCAAGCTGAACGAGTACCTTGGGGCTTTTCGACCAAAGGTCACCATTTTCTGAGAGAAAATTTCAAGAAACTCAGTTTGTTTTCATTTTTGGCAAAATGTTCCAGGCGCGGGATTATCCCATTTCCCGACCTGCTCTGCTACAACCATGTGGTCCCCATTGGGGTAGCCAGCTCTGTTGTCTGGTGCAGAAGGGCTGGGGTGGGGCGTTGCTCTCTCCTTCTCCATGCACTCTCCTTCTCCTTTGGAGCACGATTGACCTTGTAGAACTCAAGTGGGCAAGAGGAGTGTGATTGTCAGGAGTGCACAGGGGAGCAGCATAGAGTGAAAAAATTCTGTCTGGACTAGGGTGACCAGATGTTAAGGGGAAAATATCGGGACTGCCGTAGGGGGAGCTGTTTTTTTTTTTTTTACACTCACCCGTCTGGGAGTTCGGCAGCAATTTGGCGGAGAGCCCTTCAGTCGCGGACGGTCTTTGGCGGTATTTTGGCGGCGGGTAATAAACCTTGCCGCCAAAGACAGAAGCACCGTCCGCCACTGAAGGACTATCCGCCGAATTGCCGCCGAAGACCAGGAAACAAAATATCGGGACAAATGGCGTCTCGACCGTACTCTGGACAGGATGCGGGACAAACTCCTCAAAATCGGGACAGTCCCGATTTTATCGGGACGTCTGGTCACCTTAGTGTGGACCCCCTATCATACCCACCCACTGTAAGGCGACAGTTTATCCCATGATGCTACGTTTAATTTTGTAAGCTGGGGACCCTTCCCTGTATATTTCCCCCTCTGGCGTATTTCAGCCCCTGTCTTATTCTTCTCTTCCCTTGCAGTGTGTGACGTGCGGGAAAGCGTTTAAGAAACTTTGGTCTCTGCACGAACACAATAAAATTGTCCATGGCTACGCGGAGAAGAAGTTCTCCTGTGAAATCTGCGAGAAGAAATTCTACACCATGGCACATGTGCGGAAACACATGGTTGGTGAGTGCATGGGTGTTTGTGCTGGGGCTGCGGGGGCATCACGCTTAATGGAGATGCAGTTTAACCCTATCCCTAGACTGCGCTGAAGAGGTTTCCCACATATCTCTTAAAAAACTGAAATTAGAGCTGGTCAAATGACAGATTTTTCAGTTCATTGGCAGTTCTGGAAAACGGGGAAAAATAGGTTCCAGTTGAATTAAATGTTTTATTAGACAAAATCAAACCATTTCAATTCTGACCATTTTTAATGTTTTTGAAATTTTTAAATAAAATTCGTTTCAAGCCAAAAAATTGAAACGGGTTGTTTAACAAATGTCTAAACAACATGTTTTCATTTTTCTGAATTGCTTTCAAATGAACAATTCAGCGAAACTAAAATGTGAATTCGTGAAACGTTTGGGTGTTGTCAAACCTGCATTTTTGCTTGAAAAAAAAGATTGGCCGAAAAATGTCACCCTAAATTAAATGTATGTGTTCTCCGGAACTAGTTGATGGAGGAGATGAGAGACGGACGCTTTAGAGACAATGCTGTTTTCCTTTTGCTAATAAAGTTCCTTGTTGAGCGTTAGAAGAAAGCGACTCTTATGGTGAGTCTTTACCATTGGCAGGTTGTCGTTGTCACACTTTCAGTGTAACTGCACCTGTATTTTCCCTCTGAGATCCAGTTCAGGAGTGCCCAGTCTGGTCTCTGGCCTCCAGCCATCACCTGTCTCTGGGTAGAGACCCTTGTCCCACTCCCTTCTGACTGGCGGTTTATGGCTGCGCAGCTCCCTGCCACACCCTGTGGTATCTCCAGCAGCTCTGATAGACACCTAGCCCCCTGCTCTTTAGTTTCTCTCCAAAGACAATGACAAGGTTTTTTTACCGGTGACCACACAGCTCTTCCAAAGGTCCTGTCTGTTTGCTGAATCAAAAGGAAGCCTATTTAAACTCAACCTTTTATACCCGAAGTCTTGCTTTGTCTCCCAGCCTCCTGAAAACGGGTAAAATCAGTCGCTCCCCCAGTGCCCCAGGAGCTCAGGCTTCAAAGGCTGGGAATCTACATAGCCAGCCTTGAGATTTTGCATAAATCACCCTCTGGTAATTCCATATTGCGCAGGAAACCAACTCAACAAGCCAAGAACACTCAAATACACGTCGCCCGTATTGGTGCAGAGGGCTATGAATAGTCTACAGCTCATACTGTTTGGTCCGTCTCAGAAGAATGGCTTTTTGAGGTTTTCCTGATTTAAACATAAAATACAATAGGCCCGCCCCAAAGATGCTGCGTATAGTTGCAATATCTGTCACAGGTCTCAAGTGGCTTGTGACAGAATTTAAGTGTGGGTCTGCTCAGAAAAGGGACTATATAAAAATGACCCTTTCTTTTCAATGGCTTTCAATCAGAGTCAGAGGAAACTGCGGCAGGACGAGCTTTTAGTGCTTGTTAGCCCTGCAGAACCAACCCAGCTATGGGAGGGTGAGCTAGGGTCTCTTCCTCCTTGTGCATGATCGACAGGATTGTTAATTAAGTTACATGGTCAGAGGCTGCTCTTCAGTTATTGAGGACGGTGGGGCTTGAAAGGAGTAAGAGCAGGCAACATGTGGTCTGCTGGTTATATGCAAGAGAAGGAAAGACTCCAGCTGGACTCTGAGATCCCAGGATGAGTTTGCAGGGCTGTTGGTTAGGGAAAAGCCTCTCTTTACTGAGCAAGTTTCACCTGGATTTATTGAAAGACAGTAGTTACTACTCTTTATTAAAGAGAAACAAAATAGGAGACAGCACAATTTTTTGTTTCAAAATATTAAAAGCGAGGGTGATCAATCCAAAAGTTCAGAGAATACACTGGCGGCTAGGCAGCGCGGCCAGTGAGTTATGAGAGGTGTGTGTATTGTTTCATAAAAGTTATCGCTCTTTATTTAAAATCGCTTCATGCCATTTGCCCCCTCTTTCCCGAGCTAGCTCAGCTGTTAATCTAACACAGACATTAAGTAGCTCCATTTCTCATTCATTCCCATGGCAGCCCTCTGAGGTACAAAGTCCGGATCGCCTTACTTTGGCGTGCCAGCGATGGGCTCCATCTGGAGGGAGCACCGGGGCGTTCTCACTGTTACGGTCACTTTGTATCACCTTCCCCTTCAAGTCTTATTGCCTTTTTGTCTTCATTTGTAGCTCACACCAAGGATATGCCGTTCACATGTGAGACGTGTGGGAAGTCGTTCAAACGCAGCATGTCCCTGAAAGTCCATTCTCTTCAGCACTCCGGGGAAAAGCCTTTTAAATGTGAGGTAAGAGAAGAAATTCTGCAGACACCCCCTCCGCAAAAAAAATCCCTCCCCCTACACCCTCAACATGGTGAGTCACCTGCTTTCTGCTTGGGACTTCCAGTCTCAAATTAGCACACATTCATGCCCGGCCCCCACCACAAGCCCTTCTGCATCTGAACCCTTTCGTGCTAATTGTTTCCATTTCTTGTAACCCAGAGGATCTTTCTGTCATCCAAGCCTTGCCATAAGGCCCTTGGGAAGGAGATAATACCTAACGAACCAGCTAGTCATCACCAGGGATCCTAGTTTTCCGTGATAACCCCCCTCCCCCCAAATTCTGTAATGAAAAGGAACTCATACATATCCGGGTTTTCCCGCGCTTAAAATGAAATCTGATGGCCTGAGCCCCGCCGTCCGGGGTTGACGGCCCAAGCCCAGTCAGGGTCTCTGTAAAAATGCAAATTCCGTGTTTTTCCGCAGCAAACGGATTTCGAGGATCCCTGCTCATCACTAGTGTGAGTGTTCATCACTGCCCCCTTTTGGGTGTAATTTGAATAGCCAACAGTCTCCTCCTAGCCCAGGTAAGCTGTGCTTCTGGAGCAGAGCTCTGTCCCCCGTGGTCTCCGTGGATGGCCGCTCTTGCCGTCAGTAGCCATAGCGGGCAGCAGACTAGTTACATTAGTACTGTGCTCATTTTGCAGGCAGGGAGACTGAGGTCTTAGAGAGTCTGACTTGCCCAGACTCTCATGAGTAAATAGCCAGGCTGGGGAAGGAGCCCAGGAGTCCTAGCTCTCAGTTCTACATCTTACCCACAACCCCATTACTTCTGTCTGCTACCAGCTTTCACTCATTGTCCTGCGGAGCAAGTTAAGGGCTTAAGCCAACCTGTAACTATCGGGGGTCAGGAAGAAACTGTCCCAAGGAGCAGGTTATCCCATAAAGTACCTATCCTGAACCACCCTCTGAAGCAGCTGGTGCTGGTCACTGTTGGAGACAGGATACTGGACTAGATGGACCATGAGTCTGATCCAGCGCGGCAATTCCTATGTTGCATGGAGGAAAGCAGCGGGATGGTTTGGGGACTGGCATTGAGATAGAGGTTTACACCTCCCAGGTCACCAATCCACAACCACTGGCTCTTTTATGAGGGATCTCAGCCCAGTTCTTATTGGACAGGCATCCATGCCACAAAATCAGCAGCGCAACTGGCACTAGTTGCTACCCTCAGTGAATATAGTGTATTTAGATTTTCAGAAAGCCTTTGACAAGGTCCCTGACCAAAGGCTCTTAAGCAAAGTAAGCAGGCATGGGATAAGAGGGAAGGTCCTCCCATGGATTGGTAACTGGTTAAAAGAGAGGAAACAAAGGGTAAGAATAAATGGTCAGTTTTCAGAATGGAAAGAGGTAAATAATGGTGTCCCCCAGGGGTCTGTTCTGGGACCAGTCCTGTTCAATACACCTCTACCCCAATATAACGCTGTCCTCGGGAGCCAAAAAATCTTACCGCGTTATAGGTGAAACCGAGTTATATTGAACTTGCTTTGATCCGCCGGAGCGTGCAGCCGCGCCCCCCCCCCCCCCCCCGCCCCCCCCCCCCCCCACACCCCACTTCATCTTATATCGGGTCGCTTTATATCGGGGTAGAGGTGTATATTCATAAATTATCTGGAAAAAGGGGTAAACAGTGAGGTGGCAAAATTTGCAGATGATACAAAGCTACTCAAGATAGTTAAGTCCCAGGCAGAATACGAAGAGCTACAAAAGGATCTCACAAAACTGGGGACTGGGCAACAAAATGGTAGATGAAATTCAGTGTTGATAAATGCAAAGTAATGCACATTAGAAAATTATACATGTAATATTATGAGTCTAAATTAGCTGTTACCACTCAAGAAAGAGATCTAGGAGTCGTTGTGGATAGTTTTCTGAAAACATCCACTCAATGTGTAGCAGCAGCAAAAAAGCGAACAGAATTTTGGGAATCATTAAGAAAGGGATAGATAATAAGACAGAAAATATCATATTGCCTCTATATAAATCCATGGTACGCCCACATCTTGAATACTGCGTGCAGATGTGGTCGCCCCAGCTCAAAAAAGATATATTGGAGTTGGAAAAGGTTCAGAAAAGGGCAACAAAAATGATTAGGGGTATGGAGCAGCTGCCGTATGAGGAGAGATTAATAAGACTGGGATTTTTCAGCTTGGAAAAGAGACAGCTAAGGGGGGATATGACAGAGGTCTATAAAATCATGACTGGTGTGGAAAAAGTAAATAAGGAAGTGTTATTTATTCCTTCTCATAACACAAGAAATAGGGGACCACCAAATGAAATTAATAGGCAGCAGGTTTAAAACAAACAAACAGGAAGTATTTTTTCACACAACGCACAGTCAACCTGTGGAACTCCTTGCCAGAGGAAGTTGTGAAGACCAAGACTATAAAAGGGTTCAAAAAAGAACTAGATAAATTCTTGGAGGATAGGTCCATCAATGGCTATTAGCCAGGATGGGCAGGGATGTTGTCCTTAGTGACCGTTTGCCAGAAGCTGGGAATGGGCGATAGGGGATGGATCACATGATGATTACCTGTTCTGTTCATTCCCTCTGGGGCACCTGGCACTGGCTACTGTCGGAAGACAGGATACTGGACTAGATGGACCTTTGGTCTGACTCAGAATGGCTGTTCTTATGTTCTCATTGCCTGAATAAGCAGAGGGAGCCAAGGATTGAATGGGCACAAGACTGAATGACCATCTCGCCCACTGAGTTGGTCATCCAGGCTCTGTGTTGAAGCACATTGAAAAGGCAGCATTGTGGGTAGCTTGCACCACCTCTGCCTCTGCAGTTGCTACTCGATGGATGCAAAGAGAGCCCTGCACTGGAGGCCTCTTTGCACTGGTGCTCTCCCCTGCTTTTCTAGAATTGTTTTTTTAAATGGTAATAAACATAACATTGTTTGAATTAAGAACTTGTGGGTCCTAGTGCAGGGCTTTCTCTTTGCTCTAGCCTGGAGTGGCTATGCTAATAGTTGCTTATGTTTCCCTATATTGGTCCTGTTTTGAGCAGGGGGTTGGACTAGATGACCTCCTGAGGTCCCTTCCAACCCTAATATTCTATGATTCTATTACTGCTCTGATCTCAACTTTGGTACTCCAATACAATCCCATCAAATGGAACAATCCACAGAGGTTAGTGCAACTGCCCTCTTTCTGTTTTAGGAGTTTTGGTGTAACCCACATTGATACGAGGATCTTTGTCCCTCTCTAGTGGCTGGATGACATATAGGCACTTGTGGACTCCTCCCTTCAAGTTAATGGACCAGGTCCAATAGCTCAGGCACTCGAGATTAGTGCTTTTAGATCCAGAGCTCTTAGGTTCAGTCCCTGCCAATGACCCACCCAACGGTTACTTAAACGGTCCTGACATCAGTAAAACGCTGCTTCTCCATGTGGTTATGGCTGCTCAAACCAATAAGCAGACAAAATCTCTGCTCTGAGGAGCATAGAGACCACTCTACAGCCAGTCCAGACTAAGCTATTTGGATACCAGTGTGAGTTGAAAGCAGAATAATAATCTTGCAGCGGTAGCTTTGGAAATGGGATTTATATGCCCTTCCATCCACCGCCACCTCTTAAAACTACCTCCCCCTCTTCCCCGCCCCCCAGGATATTTTCCCCTATGATCATTGGATATGGTGATTTAGGAAGGTGCACGTCAACAGCCTCTGTGGGTATGTCTGCGCTGGAGTTGGAAGGTGTAATGTCCACCTCGAGCAGACATCGCCATGCCAGCTCTGATGGAGCTAGCACATTAAAAATGGAAGTATATCCGTGGCAGCACAAACGGCAGAAGGGGCAAGCCACCTGAGTACGTGCCTAGGCTCTCAGACGGGATCGTACGTGGGGCAGCGAGCCCCTTCCGCCACTCACGCTGCCACAGCAACACTTTTGTTTTTAGCCTGCAAGATCGGAGCAAGTGCGGGGGGGGGGGGGGTCTCCCCACGCTGGGAATTACCCCTGCAGGGCAGGCATACCCTCAGACATGGAATCTTATAACATGTATCAGCTTAGCAGACCTACTGGCTCACCTCATTGAGCAGAGGTCAATGTATTCGGGAGCAAAAGGCCACTGCTTTTATTATCCCTGATGCTACAAACTGCTGGGGGTCGCACTCAGAGGCTCCCTATGTGAAAGGGGTCACCGGTACAAAGGTTTGAGAACCACTGATCTAGTGGCTACCTAAAGGGCTGGAAATCCAGAGAGCTGGGTTCTCTCCCTGGCTCTGATGTGCTTTGGGTGAGTCCTTTTAAACTCTCTGGTCCAGATCCTCAGCTGATGTAAATTAACGTAGCTCTACTAACTTCAACAGAGCTACAGTGATTTATACCAGCTGAAGATTTGGCCTTCTGGGCTTTAATTCAGTGGCGCTCAACCTTTCCCGACTACTGTACCCCTTTCAGGAGTCAGATGTGTCTTGCGTACCTCCAAGTTTTACCTCATTTAAAAACTACTTGCTTACAAAATCAGACATAAAAATACAGAAGTGTCACAGCGCACTAGTACTGAACAATTGCTGACTTTCTCATTTTTACCATATAATTATAAAATAAATCAATTGGAATGTAAATATTGTACTTACATGTCAGTGTATAGTATATAGAGCAGTATAGACAAGTCATTGTCTTTATGAAATTTTAGTTTGTACTGACTTCGCTAGTGCTTTTTATGTAGCCTGTTGTAAAACTAGGCAAATATCTTGATGAGTTGATGTACCCCCTGCAAGACCTCTGTGTACCCCCAGGGGTACGCGTACCCCTGGTTGAGAACCACTGCTTTAGTTACCCCATTTCTAAGATGAGGATAATAGTATTTAGCCACCCTTGAAAAGCTCTTTGCTAGAAACGTATTTCCTTCTCACCCCCCAGCCCCAGAAAATGACCCTGACGTAAGATGGCCATAGCCAGCCCTAGAGTGGGTGTGGGTTGAAGGCAAATGCTTAATTGGTGCTTGGGCTTGCCAGGGTTGAGTCCCGGCACCTCTAGGCTTGGTAGTTCATAGCCCCGGCACCTCTGGGCTTGCCGCATCCATTATGAAAGTAAAAAAATTGCTCGAGCCCTGTGTGACGGTGCCCCCCATAAGGCTTTAGGGAAATATGCTTATGAATGATATATATAGAGAGAGACATATAGAACTGTGGAATATGTTTTATGCTACATATGCCATGTAACATATCTATGTAAAGGTTATGATCTACTGAATCGATTAATCCTATTTGTATGCATGTATCATTTTTTGTATTCAAAGTTATGAATATTGGCTGCATACTTGTTTGATTCTAAGTAGGTTCTAGTGAAGCAGTTGGTCATCTTCCTGAGAAAAGACCATTCTCAGTAAGTGCCCAATCAAGAAGCCCTTCAGTCAACAATGAACTTGGAAACGCCAATCCACATCTGGGCTTTCCCAGGAATGTGGCTTGGCTGGTAAGGAACTCAGTCACGCATGGACATGTGACTTGCCCAGGGGATGCCAAATCTCCATTTTGTAGCTGGACTTTGCATAGGAGAGTAAGCTTCCTTTTACAGACTAGTCTCCTTCTACCCTGGGTCCAGCAATCACTCACACCCCCTGTAGTTACTGTCTTTTATCCCAGTTCCTTTCAGGTATCCTTGGGAGTGGAGAGGCTCTCTCTTTAGCCAGCTGAAGACAAAATGGAGGGGTCTCCCCTGGGTTTAAATAGACTTTCCCTTGTGGGTGGAGACCCCCTCCTCTCTCCTATACAAGCATACAAATAGGATTAATCGATTCAGTAGATCATAACCTTTACATAGATATGTTACATGGCATATGTAGCATAAAACATATTCCAGTTGTGTCATATATACATATATATACATTCATAAGCATATTTCCCTAAAGCCTTATGGGGGGCACCTCTTTCATTACAGATTAAGCACTGGTTGAAGGTCCAGTACCTCCCAAACTATCAGAGCTGGAACTATTTTCTCCACTACAAATCCACGAATCCCCATTGCTGATACCTGTCTCTTGTCTGCAGCCCTGGTATATTGTGAGAAATGTTACCATGCAGGTTTGTAAGGTGTATTTTTTTCAAATAACTTTTCTCTCCCTCCGAGACCTGTCCAGTTGGACTCTTGTTCACTGACCACCTGGCTTTAGCGGCGGAGGGATACTAAAAGTAGCACTACATCAAAGAAATTCCACACACTCCACTTTGTCTGGGAAAACTGGCTTTCTGACTGTAACTCCTTCTCTGCTGCTGCCTTCTCCAAGTTGGGTTGGGCTGGGAGGGCATTGCGTATGCCATTGTTGTCGGTGCACACATTTGAAACGTGGGTATGTGTTAAATGTTGATTTCGTTCAATAGCTAAGTAACTGAAAAGCACCACTCCAAAATCTCCTGGTGCTTTCTACATCTGTTATAGGTTCAGAAAGCTGGAAGCAAGCCAGGCAGGTGCCTCAAGCTGAAAAGGGAGGGAAATCCTTTAATCTGGCAACTGGTTCCCAGCCTCGCATTTACACCTAGCCTTTGGCTGTCCTTCCCTTCCCCCAAAAGCCTGGAGGAGGAGGTGGGCTTTGCAGTACACCCTGAAGATCAACAGATTAGGGTTATTTTGGCCCCTAGGTGGGGAGTGAATTATGCTGTGTTCCAGCACACTGCTGGTTTGGAGAGGCTGGTGAATGTACAGAGAGGAGAGGAATATAAGAATGACCACACTGGGTCAGACCAATGGTCCATGTAGCCCCGTATCCTGTCTTCCGACAGTGGCCAATACCAGGTTCTTCAGAGGGAATTATCGAGTGAGCCATCGCCTGTCATCCAGTCCCAGCTTCTGGCAGTCAGAGGTTTAATAACATCCAGAGCAGGATGGATGATCCAGTGGTTAAGGCACTAGCCTCAGACTTTATGAGACCTGAGTTCAAGTCCCTGCTCTGCCAGTGACGACTTATGTGATCTTACTGTGCCTCAGTTCCTCCCTCTGTAAAATGGGGACAATAGCACAGCCCTACTTCGCAGGGGTGCCATGGGGATAAAGATATTAAAGAGTGTGCAGTGCACAAACACTATGGTAACAGGGGCTGGATAAGTGCTGTAGATTGAAAGGACCACTGTAATCATCTGGTCTGATTAATAGATATCAAAATGTTTCTTAATGGGAGTGCCTGATTTCAGGGCTCCTACAGGGCCACATGGATTCCACCTGGCACTAGTACATCACCCATCCACAGGATATTGATGTAACAGACACATTAAAACAATGGCGAGTGTGAATTCGGAGAATCACGTATTCTGCAGCTACAATCGTTCTGAATTCCATAGTTCTTCCAGCCACTACAGATGCAGGGTCACTATCTGCTTTTATCTAATTTCCCTAAATGGCCACACAACTGCTGCTGGGGCATAAATTCACCACTGGAAAACTGCACAGTCAAAAAGAAAGTGCTGAATAATCTGGCTGTTTTTCTTGTAGGAATGCAAAAACTTCTGCCAAGCCACAGAGTTGGTGGAGGGAACCATGTGAAGCTGTGAGCTCGCTGGAGCTTTGGCTTGTATTCTGGCCCTGGAAGGTAGCAAGGTACAAGCTTGCTCATGTGAAAGTTCCTCGTCAGCAGGCTGTGAATAGTACACCTGTGTTACTGTTTCTTTTTATCTTCTGGGTTCCACTGGCCATGCCTGGGGAGCTTGGAGAGCTGCCCAAGGCTGGGATCATGCATGTAAGTTCCCTGCGCCGCCTAGCTATGTGCGCTTCCTGACCTGATGTGGCTTTAGCACCAAGCCTGTGTGCAGAAAATGACCATTTTGCTTTCCAGTGTCCTCAACTACATAGAGCAAGGTGTCTTCTCTGCTTCCTCCAGAGCTGAGCAGCAATACAGCAAATCCTCTTGCTCTAATGCATTTGAATAAGGAGTCTTAACCACTCTTGTAGCCTGGGATAATCGTCCATCTATTGATCCTTCCGTTCCCCTTGACCCTGCTTCGGAATGTAGAACCTATAGTTATGTCGCCAAGCCATGTGCTTCAACAGAAGGTGGGAAGCCACACTTCAGCACTTAATTGTGCAGTAATTTATCCTGACCCTGCTACTAAATCCTCGTCAAGCATGAAACAGGATGAATGGGAGCCCTTGGGACTTTGCAGTTACACTATTGTTCTTACACAGGAGTGAGGGTCGCTGACTGAGCGGGTGGCATTCTTCCCTCTGAGTCAGCCCTGGACCAGCACGTCAGCGTGGTGTTGAGGAGCACTGAGGTGATGTGTGCACTCTTTCGGATGAGACAGAAAACCAAAGCGCTGACACTCGTGGTCATCGAAAGGCCCACCGTGCATTCTGTGAGAGCCCCAGGGTCCCGTACAAATTTCATTGTGTACATGTCCCACCTCTTGAAATTCCCCCTGCATCATCAGCTTAGGAAGTCTCTTCCCTACCTACAAAGATGTTGCACCATTACTGGTGCAAAATAGCCACGGCAATCCACCCCAGAGGGAGCTGGCTGCATTTCAGAATAGGCAAGTGATTCCTGACTGTGAGCACTTGTGGGTTCTCCAGGCTGAAAGGTGTTGTGTGAACGTAAGTCATCTCTTTAACCATCACGGTGGGACAGTGTGACATACTCAGGATACAATCCAGACTAGTGCGTAGCTGTGCCCCCTTGCCCTCTAACCTGGGGTTCCCTGTACAATGCCTTGCTGCTGTACCCTCCAGTCTGGACTGCTCCCATACAGCTTCCAGCATGTAAATCACTCCCAGATACGTCTGTGCGTGCTGCAGCCAGCCAGCCACACTTTGGCTCTTACCAGCCTGGTTTTATTGCAGGGTGACCCCAACACTCCCCGGTTCCTGGTTTTCCCCCCCCCAGCAATGCACCAGCACCAGGCCCCCCCTCCCCCCCGCTAATCCCCTGGGCTACGTCTGTCGCTGGGGGAGGGGGCTTGGGAGAAGGGGTGGAAAATGGGGGCGGGGTGGGGGCAGGAAGAAGCGGAGCAGGGGCGGAGGGAGTTGTCCCAGGCCCTGCACCCCCCTAGGAATGCACAGGGGGGGCAGCTGGGGGATAGGGCTGTCCGCCGGCACTGCCGCATATGAAGCACGCAGCTGCGTATTCTGCATATGCCTAAGGACGGCCCTGCCCCAGACACACCAAGAAATGGGTTATCTACAGCCAGGCACCTAGCTACCCCAGAATATGCTCTGAGGAGAAAGTCCGGGATACACCTGTTACACTTAAAACTGCCTTCACCAAGCAAGGACACTCCCTCAGAGAAGTGGATCACATCATGGAATAGGTCTCTCTGAGTCTCCAAGAGAACCTGCTTCAATACAGTGGAAAAAAACCCACTGATCACACACCTACAACCTTACATGCCTACCACCCCACACTGGAACCCATACGGGGTATCATCAAACAGTTACAATCCATGCCTGATGGGGACTCCATCCTGAAAGAAATCTTTCCTGAACCTGCTCTTCTGGCCTTCAAATAACTCCCCAACCTCACCTAACTTATCATCAGAAGCAAGCTCCCCACAGACCAGGACACACCAACTGAACATGGCACCAGAACAACAGATATAAAATCTGCAGACATATCTCCACTGCTACGATGATCAATACCCCCTACAACACACCATTCAAGATCCGGGGGTCCTACACATGCCTCTCACAACATCTGGTGTACCTCATCCAGTGCATCAAATGTCCCAACAACTATGTGGATGAAACCAGAGACAATCACTACACTCTCGAATGAACTCTCACAGTAAAATGATAAAAGACAAAAACACCCTATCACCCATGGGCAAACACTTTCCACGAAGTGATCACTCCATATCTGACCTCTCAGTCCTCATCCTGAAAGGAAACCTGCACAACGCCTTCAAAAGACGAGCCTGGGAGCTTAAATTCATAACTTGGCTAGACACCAAAAATCATGGACTCAATAGAGCTACTGGTTTAATGTCTCATTACTACAATCTGTAACCCACTAACTCCTTGTCCTGTGACTGCAGACTTCATTTTGAATGGTTTCTTGCAACATGTGTTAGCTCTTTATGCTTAACAATCTGCTCCACCTTGTACTTAACTGTGATGCTCTGAGTACGTTTCCCAGACCCGAAGAAGAGGTCTGTGGAGATTGAAAGCATGTCTCTCTCACCAACAGATGTTGGGCCAATAAAAGATATGACCTCACCAACCTTCTCTCTCTCACTTCAAGGTAGATACAGTGCAGTCCATGCCATTGACAGCATTGAGGTCTCTCTAGGATGAGACCCAATATCTGTGCTTCCATCTGCACCACTCAGACACTAACAATCCCATGATTCTTTTCATAAGAGGAGGATTTTGATCTGTTGTCCTTGGGCAATATGTGTCCCCTTCCCATTGCTGGCATCATGCATCTGGGAGCTGGCTCTTGCCGTTCACCCTAGCCTGGAGTACAGTAGCTTGGTATCAATCCAGATCCTCAGATGATGTAAATCAGCATAACTCTATAGAAGTCAATGGGGCTAGGCTGATTCACAGCAGCTGGAGTTGGCCCATAGTGTGTAAAGTGTTCCTGGATCTTCTGGGATGCAGTGAACAATGTTATCATTAGGGGGGGGGGGTTAACATTTTTCCATCAGAAAATGCTGTTTTGTCAACATGGAAATGTTTCCTGGGATTTTGATGAAATTTTCAATGCAAAAGTTTCCAAACAATTTGTGTAAATTTTCTTGTTTCGGTAACTTTATATTTTTATATTATAATCATGTTATTGTTACATATGTTATATAATAATTTTGACATTATTGAAACATTTTGTTTTGATGTTTCCAAATCAAACTCTTTTGGAATTTCTGTTCCATAAAATATTCGACTTTTCGTCCTGATGTGGGCTGAAATGTTGAACTTTCGCCTGGCATAGAAATTCTGTTTCCTGACCAGCTCTGATCCTGACCTACTATTAATGCGCTTACTCTGCAACTTTATGATGTGAATATAGTATGAAAAAAAATTGCGTGATAGTTTTTCAGCAAATTCCTGAGGCAAAGTGTATCAATTTAATTCTTTGCTTTTATTTTATTTATTTTATTTTTGTTGTTTAGAGCCCAAGAAATGTTTTTTAACTAGTCCTGCAGATTAAAATACTTTTAGAATTGGTGATGAGTTGGTAAGTAGTTGTTCTAGTGAAAAGGATGTAAAGTGCTAGGTTACCTGGTGAATGTTCCCCCGTCACCGCCCTGGACTGCTTGTCCTCTCAGCCATTTACTGTCTGCACACCCCCCACCTCTTCCTCTCCCTGTAAGGGAAGGCTTGTGCGCTTCAGATAACAACTTTGTTCTGTGAGGCACCATGTAGGACACTGAAGCTAAAATCAGTTTTTCCTAAATTAGACAAGCTTTTAGCTCAGCCCAAGAGGGATTCTTTCTGGGAAGCTGGAGCTCTTTCAGGTTTTAGTGCAATATGCATGGCTGAATTATTATTTGACCTATTCATCCTCAAGTCTTTAGGAGAGGTCTTAATAAAAACCAAGCAAGGGCTTAATAAAAGTTGAGTAAAGGCATTAGGGTTTGGCCCCTAATCATAAGCCTAGTTATTTGGAATGTCTCATGATAACATTGAGTTCATAGCTAGGAGTCATTATTCTGCCACTGACTCCTTGTGAACCTTGGGCAAGTCACTTAACCTCTCAGAGCCTCAGTTTCCCCTCTGTAAAACAGAGATCGCTACCCATGACTGAGCTTGAACGAGCGAGAGACTGCTGCAGCTGAAAACCCTCTCCGCTCCTGTCCTGGGCTATTTCTGTTCAGCCACTTGCCTTTGTCTCTTACTTCATCCTCTCCCTTCCAGAACTGCAACGAGCGATTCCAGTACAAGTACCAGCTGCGCTCTCACATGAGCATCCACATCGGACACAAGCAGTTCATGTGCCAGTGGTGCGGGAAGGACTTCAACATGAAACAGTATTTCGATGAGCACATGAAAACGCACACGGGTGAGAACTCTCCCGACGTCCAGTTTCCTCACCCCCAGCTACAAGGCATCGGGGGCATCCTGCTTTAGCTTCTGCCTCCCCCGAGAACCTCTGGGGATGTGGAGCAGGGAATATCTCTGCTGCTCCCCTTCCGCCCCCCATGCTGGTGTGTCGGGACAGGTTCTGTTCTGCGACGGGCTGTTCATTGGTGCCTGGTTAATAATGGGATGGGAGCATTAGCGATGCCTAGGAGCTATAGCTGATGAGATGTATAGCCCTGCTGCTCCATTGAAGGGCTGGGTGATCGTGAGCTGGCCCAGTGCAAATCTGGCTCGAGGTGGGAGATGGAGCTTGGGATTACTGGTCCCCACCCTATTGAGGGGAGGAACTCATCTCCAAGCCGGGGAGGGAGTTCCCCAGTCTGGGCTCTGTTGGTGAGCTGGGAATGGCATTGATGGGTTTGGAAGGAACTCCAGCACTCCTGAGCTAAGTAGGGGAGGCTATGGGTGGGGAGGGCCAAGCCGGGGAGATGGGCACCCCCCGAGCAGCGGTGGGAGCGGTCCCTAAACCAGCCATCCCCTCGTCCCCCAGGTGAGAAGCCCTACATCTGCGAGATCTGCGGCAAGAGCTTCACCAGCCGCCCCAACATGAAGCGCCACCGCCGGACCCACACGGGAGAAAAGCCCTACCCCTGCGACGTGTGCGGCCAGCGTTTCCGCTTCTCCAACATGCTCAAGGCCCACAAAGAGAAGTGCTTCCGGGTCAGCAACCCCCTGGCTTCGGACACCACCAACCCCGCCAACAACGGCGGCGGCCTCTCCGCTCCCCAGGGTGCCCCCTCGCCTCACTCACTCACTTTGCCGCTGCTCCACCCCCTCCCCCCTCCTCCTCACCTACCGCCACCGCCTCCCCTGTTCCCAGCTGGGCGGGTCAATTCGAACAACTAGGCCAGCGTGCGCACGGACTGCTCTGCCACGCAGGGAGTGCCCAGTGGGCTGCTCGGTCGCGTGACGCGGGGAGAAGGAGGGAGGCGGTTAATTCTCTCTCTTTCGATTTTTTACCCTCCCTTGGTTTTATGATGAGCCCGTCAGCCTTCCGGCAAAAGGAGAGGTGCTCTGGGCCACAGCAAGCTCCCAGGCAGCTTGGCGTGCCGGCGTTCAATCAGGGTGTAGACAAACGGCTCTTCCTTCCCTCCTCGTTCCATGGCTTTAGCGTTTCCCAAGCCCCGGTCAGACTCCTCCTCCCGCCTCACTAGGCATTGTTGCTGAGATGGTTTACCTCTGCCCCCTAGTCCGCTATTGTATCGGGGTAACCCTTGCCACAATGTCTTCCCACTTGCACGTGTTCCTCCATGTTCCGTGCGAGTACGTTAGACTAATGAAGTGCACAGCTCATGCTCAGCCCCATCGAGCCATTTCCACTAGTTCCTCACGGCAGCACTAAGGGGGTTTTTAGGTGTTTTTGTCTCATGAGGCAGCACTTTTAGCTTTGCCTGTGGCTATTAGTCAGGAACTTGTCCACGATGCATCCTGTGCAAAATGTTTAATCAGGGTTGCGCCCCTCTTTAGTATGCCACTGAAACCACCTGAAAAGACTACATGTCCCAGCATGCAGTGCTGTTCCGAATGGCTTTCTGCTGGGCGAAGGAAGGAACATAGCATGCTGGGAGCTGTAGTCTTTGCAGGCTGTGGTAAAGATAAGGGTTGCCACATGGCACACTTTGGGTCTGTGCTGCTGTCAGAGGTGTCACTGCGGCACCTGTAGACGTACCTGAGCTAGCTAGCTTGAAGAACATTTGCACTGAAACTGCAGCGGCATGTGCCATGCACACCCATCCAGGGTCCTGGCTATGTACTTGAACAGCTAGTCTGTACTGCCGTAGCCTCACTGCTGTTGTTATTTGAGCTAGCTAGATCAAAGCTAGCCTTTGGCATGTCTACATGTGCTGCCATCACACCCCTCTGATTGCAGCATAGACCAACCCTTTGGTAACCCTGCTCTAGCCACCATAATGGGTGTTTCAGCCCAAATCATCATTCTCTGGGAAAACTGCACAGGACATGGGCACACAGAGATGCAAAGATGCACGAGAGCTAGAATCCCTGTGAGGTTGGCCCGGGGGCTATTTCACACAGTGAGTCAGCCGCAGGAACAGTCACAAGGAAAGGCAGAGATGCTATGTTATTCTGTGCATGGTGGAGGGGGATTTCTAAGTGACACAGGCTACGAAAACAAAGGATGGTAATATTTCATGGCAGCTACACAGATTAGAGGTAGTGGCTGTTATATGTAATCTAGCATATTTGTGCTTGAGCCCGTCCCTCGTCCTGAAAGGCTAGTACTGCAGGAAAGATCTTTCAATGAGTTCACCACTTCATCACAGGAATCCCCTGGTCATGGCTGAAATCCAAGCCAGGTTAGGGAGGATGAGACGTTACCACTATCTGGCATCTCCAGTGGCCCACATGACATAGAATCATAGAATATCAGGGTTGGAAGGGACCTCAGGAGGTCATCTAGTCCAACCCCCTGCTCAAAACAGGACCAATCCCCAACTAAGTTATGAGTTAGGGGGCTGTGTATTAGTGGAGAGAGGCCCACTTCTCAAAACCCACCATCACAGCCTGCTCTTGTTAGCAGCCCTTGTTATGTCTTCCTTCCCAACCGGGATTCCACACCCCGCCCCCCCACTTCCTCTGCAATTTGTTAGACTAAAGCCCCAACTCAGACAGCTGGGTTTAATGAAAGGATTCACTAGCTTGATATGATTTTTTCCCCAAAGGGGCTAAGACCCATGATAATCCCAGCTCCGATGCTAGAAATGAGCCCCATGTTTCTAGGAAGTGGGCTGGAGCTGTGTGTGGGCTCTGTTGGTGGAGCTGGAGCATTCCCGTGGTGAGCTCTCCGTTGGTCTTTAGACTAAAAAGCAGGTTGGAAAGTCGTTCCACTCCAGCCTGAACGGCGCAGCAGGATCTAGAAAATAAATAAATTAAAATAAATAAAATAAAATAAAATCTAGTCCTAGGTTGGACTTCCCTGGAAGTTACTTGTCATAATAGTGCCTTACAGTTATTGAAAGTAAGCTCCCCAGTGTGTGCTCGGGAGTCTGGTTAGCGTGAAGTCTGCACGCCAGCTCTGATAACCTGCCTGTAGTACCAAGGAAGAGCAGTGGTTCGTCTCCTTTTCCTCCTTTCAAGTCTCATGTCCCCTAGCCCCAGTACTTTACTCTCCTTTAGGAGTCCAGTTTTGCCTTCAGTCACAGCACAGCGAGCCTTTGTACAGAGGGAGTGCATTTGAGGGCTTTAGCATGGAGTTGGCTACTAGAATTCAGTGGCCCTCTAGCCAGAGGCTGCCTTATTGGTGAAGGGGCCTGGCAAGAAGGACAAGCACTTTATAAAATGTTGCAAGCCCATGTGAGCTTCAGGTCCGGCAAATTTAACTCCCTCGCCTGGCTCCGTGATACTGCTTGACTGATGTGGGATTGTGCCACGTTACTTAGGGTACTATTTCAGACTAGGGAAGCCTTTTAGCATTGGCCTCTCGGGGGGATAGCTCAGATCACTGAAGTGCAGCAGAACAGTACCCATCCCGGCCTCTGCTGGCTCTGTCTGAAGCGGCATCATGTCGGTGGGCTTTTCTGTCTCTTACACTGACAACTCTCATCTTGCATTTCACTTATTAAGGTCCGTTTCACACTAGTGGAGTACAGCTTATAACCCTGATGTCATGTGGCTGGCACGTGCCATGGTCAGGGAATGGCAGCTCATTTAGGCCCTGTCTAGAATGGCTTTTTTGTTACCTCCCATGGCCTAAAATGGGGCTTGCACTTATGTGACTTACCCTAGGAAAAGCCCCATTTTGCAGCAGTGCGGTGCCTGTACTTTAGAAGGTTGCAACGGTGTAACCACACTGATGTAATTACCCTAGTCTAGAGGCTTTCCCTAGTCCAAACAAGCCCTCAAGGCTAGATCCTGCAATACTCTAAGCACCTCCTAGGAGGCACCTTCAACTCCCATTGGTGTGTGTTGGGGGGTGTTTTGCACTGCTCTAAGAGCTGCTCAGCACCTTGCAGAGTGGCAGAAGGCAGTGCTGACTGAGGTCATTTTATTGCCCCTTATGTATCTCCTTCTGGTCCCGATGTGTGGTGGAGCAGGATCTAGGAGAAAAGGCTATACTGAAATACATTGGCCAGATTCATAGTTGGCAATGCGAGCACTGCCACTGGGATATGAAAAAGGGAAGCAGGAGGGAGAAGACACACATAGTCAGCTGAAGAAGCCCTTTCTCATTAGCAATTTGTTCTGTTGGCTTTATAGCTTCAGTCGAGACACCTACATGCGTGGAGATTCTGAGCCGCGGCTGGCTAAGGCAGAAGCTGCAACGGCGTGTCTTAATAGCCCCAACTCATCAAAGCATTTAACACATGCAGGCAGCCATCTTTATTTAACTGTCATGTGTTTAAGCCTCATTGAAGTCAACGGGATTTAACCATGTGCTTAAAGTTAAGCGTGAGCTTAAGTGCATTGCTGACTAGGGCTAGACTGCTGACTTGTGACTTTAATGACTGATCCACTTCACTCCGGCTTGGCACACCAAGTGCACGTCCAGTGCTGCCCCCCACATCTGGCACCTCCTCGTTAGCGCACCAGCTGGCATTGAAAGGCACATCGCTTTTCACATCCATTGACCCCTTCTCTCGCCTGTGTCAGCCGCAGCCTCTATACTGCAATCAGTTAACGTCGTGTATTGCAGATTCTGTGCTCGCAAACAGTCTGGTTCTGCTTCATGCGAAGTGAGGCGGCTGCTGAATGGGCTGCCGGTATGGCTGTGAGCACCTCAGATCAGTGGCAGATATCCCATGGGACAGGATGTCCTACTCAGCTGCTTCCACAGGTCCAGCATCCTGCGTGTTATTAGGACTGTCCAGCATCTTTTAGATATCACATGTGTCTGCAAGGAGACCAGATGTCTCAAGAGCTTGGCAATGAGCTAGAGACCCTCAGGCCCTAGAGACCCTCATTTATGTCACTGGTGTGAACCCAACCCAAGTTGGTCGTGACTGGAAGGTCTTACCCTCTGAGGATGGCCGGCCGAAGGCCTGTGCCATGGGGGGTTTGATGGTCTCATCCCATGTCATTAAAAGCCACCTCCATCATTGTCCCTCTTGCCTAGCCCTTGCGGGCAGACTCTACAGAGGTCATGGAAAGAAAGGGCCATGCACACCGATTTCCCCTGCCACTCCTACTCTTCCAAATCAGGGTTGAGGTAGGCTAGCAGGGCGCCGTGAGGATAGGTAGCACTGCCCGTAATGGGGCTGTTCCATGGCCAGAAAATGTCAACCTCCAGGGCTGAGAAACTGGTCCCTTTCCCCAGCACTGAATCTACTCCCACAAACGCGCACTTCCCAAAAGGGAAAGTCATTGATTGCCTAGAATCCAATTGGAATCGCTCACTTCTCCCCCAGCCTGCTGCAGTTTCTCAGTGTGCCTGTCTCAGGGGCCTGTTCTTCCTCACAGACTGGGGTAAATCCAGTGGGATGCCTTCTGTGTACGCAAAACGTGCATTGCATGCACAACCGGCTGGGCACAACCCCCTGGAGGACCCCATTCTGTAGAACAAAATGGCATCCTCCGTCCAGCCTGCCCTCGCATGCGCCGCACATGCAAGGTCACGGCGCATGGAGGACACTATTTTGGATTGCCTAAGATGTGCAGGTGAGTTGTTGCGTGTCTTACTAAAGCTGCCACAGCGCGCCACAAGGGGACCTGGCCGTGACCCCACTAAAGCCAGCGTTAAACAGGTGTAAGCGGGAGGAGAATCCAGCCACTTGGTGATACGGGCAGACACAGGTGCATAAAGAACCCATCCACGCCTGTTTGCCCATTTGGATTCATTTTAAAATGTTGCCCAGAGAGCAGCCTGGAGACAGCAGAGCAGCGCATGCACAGATCCCTGGGGCTCCAAGGCCAGGATGGAGAGACACCTCCAGGACTCCTGCGCCATCTCTGAACCCTTTTGTCTACACCCTTATTGAGTCTAAATGTGTTGATTTGGGTATTTTTGTGACCGTACCAAGAGCTGAAGCGAATGGCTCCAGAAGCGTATTGGCCCATGTTCGTCCCTGGTAGAACTCCTACAAAGCCTCTTGAGTTCGACCAGGGGAGAAATTCAGCCTGTTGTTTTCAATCTTTTTATTATTTGAATTCTTGCACCTTAACCCCTCGCATCCCTCCTTCAATGCGCCACGAGTCTGAGAGGGGCTTCATTTCCACTAGCAGTTAATGAACGTTCAGCAAACAACTCTGCACACACACACCTGCCCACTCCCCCAGCCTCATTTTCTTGGGTTGAACCTGCAGGGAGGGGGCGGTGGTGGGGATGGTCTTTGTTTTCAATTTCCCAGGAACCTGGTAGCCCAGACCGGTTTGCCTCATAGTGTTCATAAAGCAGGGCTGGCCCCCTGGCCGACAGCCATAATGAGAACGCAGCCAGAGGGGTGACAGACTGAGGTGGCTGTGACGCAGTGCAATAGCAAATTGGCATCAGCTGCTGGACAACCTTGATTTTTAACTCTTTCCAGACAGACACCTTTGGTCCACATGGATGGAAGCAGCTTTCCACCACAGCCCTGCCTAGAGACACATCATCCATGAAGGGAAGGGGTGGGTAGAACCTAATAAAAGAACAACCTCAGTAGCATGGAACTTGAAGGAAACAAACTAACAGAAAAAGAAACACAAGCACTTCACTTGCCTCAAACTAGTTTCTAATGCCTGACGTTTGGCTGTGTATTATTTTATGGCATTCAGTATCTGTTGCCCAAACATGCCAAGTAAAGAGTGTATCGGTGGCTCTACTAGTTGTGAACAAAATAAATGAAGCACTTTATTCTGTGTAGATACGGGGAAGGGGGTCGGGGGAGTTCAGATGCTTTCCAAAAGCATCTTAAGTAATGTTCTAGGAAATGTATTATTACTACATTTTTTTTTAATGACCATGTGTAATCAATATATGTTTATCTTTAACTCCAAGTACGGTAGCACTCTCTTTGGGATGGTCTGATGTCCGGGGAGGGTGGGAAAGCAAGGTTATCCTCTCTCATGTTGGAGGAGATCATGATGGCCATTGGAAGAGCGCCAGCATCTACCGCAGGCGCATGCGAATATGGCTCAGCTGAGAGCCACATGGGCAAGTTGTTGGGAACTGCCAAGGGTTGCACCAAATTGCCTTAAATGGAGCAGATCGCAACTGCCCGTCACACTGGAGGGAGACCTGTGGAGAAGACCCCAGTGTGCATTTCCATCCAGGTGGTCTTTTGTTCAGATTGAGGTGCACCACCGTGTTCTGGTAGCTGCCAGCTGCTCAGGAGGAATTGCGCATCTCCATGGGCTGAATTTTTGGTCACCTTTGAGACCCGATTTTGACCTCCCACCAGGGCAAATGGGGAGTAAACCCATTGACGTCAAGGGTGTCGTACTGGTGTGTGAGATCAGAATCAGGCCCTTGGGTCTACATCCTACCAGCACAGTAATATTCTGACTGTTATCAAAGAGGTTGCAAGAGGAAGACCTGAACCAATAAATGATCTGCCTTTTATAAAAGGAAACATTAGCTGTCATTCAAGCCCATCACTTTCGATTTCTTGCCCCCTTTTCAGGAAGCCCTGTGGTGGAGAGGGGCTCTGGAGGGCTGGCCCATTTGGTACTTTGTGGCCCAATCCTGCTGTTCCCACATCAGAACTTTTGGGTCGGGCCCTGTAAGAATAGTGTGTAATTCTAGCTGGTGGCTTGAGAGAGAAGGAGACATGCGGACATATTTTTCTGGGGCCTTATTGGAAGTGGCTGTTGAGGGGGACAGTGGGTGGAGTTGTACTAATGGGGCCGGCACATTGTCTTGCTGCTGAGTGGCTTCATTTTTTGTCTCCGTGTGCAGCTGTAACTGGAATCGTGTCGGAGCTGGAAAGTGAGACCAGGCAAGTTATTTAGTCTGCCCGTCCAGCCAGCGAGTCAGAATGTCCCTATTTGAATAATGGCATTGGCCTTACCCAGCCTGTTGGTACCAGGAACCTAGCACCTCTGGGGAGAATGCACATGTTGTGAATATTTGTTGAGCCATGTCCTCAGCTGGCGATGCGAAGAAGCATAATTCCATTAATTTATAAAAAATATATATGGAGATATACCTATCTCATAGAGCTGGAAGGGATGCTGAAAGGTCATTGAGTCTAGTCCCCTGCCTTCACTAGCAGGACAAGTACTGATTTTTCCCTAGATCCCTAAGTGGCCCCCTCAAGAATTGAACTCACAACCCTGGGTCTAGCAGGCCAATGCTCAAACCACTGAGCTATCCCTCCACTTCAGTAGAGCTACCTTGGCTTCCACCAGCTGAGGATCTGGCCCTCTTATCTATAAGAATTTCTTTTCTTTTTGGGGGGGCGGGACTGATTCCTTAGCTGAAAAGCCCTAGTCTCCTTTATTGCCCCTGGCCCTGACTCCTGGACTGAATTTAAAGAGCAAGGGAATCTACTCGGCACTCATCAGCAGTTTCCATTGCAGGACAGAATTACAGGGTGAGCAGATGAGGCTGCTGAAGCTGTCTTACTCAGTGATTCTCGAGCAGTGATCCAGGGACCTCTGGTGAGCTAAAGAACCATGGGATGAAATATTTTGGGAACCAAGTGGTGTGGAATTGACTGGCTCTGGATGTCACTCAAAACATCTGGTTCTGATTAAATGGTCTTTGGTATCCCAATGCCAGAAAAGTGCTGGTGGGAATTAACCCTCTTCTGAGGAAAAAAGTATTGCAAAGAGATCTACTTAATATCATGTACCAGGCTTGATCTAAGCTAATAGCATGGGGAAGGGGAAGGAGATTGGCTTGACTGGCCCACAAATAGCTCTTACTAATGGAGTCTGATTCTCACTTATCTTTTGCTTTTTTTCTCTGCCAATTATAGCTGTGTTAAGTACTCCCCTGTTTATGTTGGAGCCCCTAACAGCTTGTGCTAATGTATACTTCAACATGTGTTTGGATCCACCAAGGTATGGGGACCCCAGATGGGATTAAAGGCTTTTTTCTGAATGGAAACAGACTCACCTGGGTTGGGAACGGCAGGAAGAAGCCAAGACTTGATGCTGCACCGGAATGCAGCTGAGACAGAATCCAAGAACGTCGGTCATTGAAAAGAGTGTATCTGTGTATGGCAGGTGGAGATATTCTCTAGACACAACCTTGCCTTCTGGGATTAGCAGTGTGTGTGAGAGAAGGAGTGCCTGCACTCTGTCTTGTCATGCTGTCTTTGACTGTAGTTTTGTGTGTTTTTGATGGTTTCTGTGTAGACCACCTGTACCACCAGAGGAAGCCTCAAGTGAACCACCACAGCCAAAAGCATGGGATACATATTGCAGAAAGTGGCTGGGAGTTGGTTGGAATCCAGCTGTCCCAGCAGGAAACTTGGGATCCTGTGTTCTCCATACACCTCTAGCCCCACTCTGGAATGGATTTGCACATGGGCTCATGTGGCAGGGTTTCTTGGAGGAGGTATGTGAAGATCTTTTGGCCTTGGCTGAAGACAATCTGTATGAGATGAAGTGGCTTGGGAGAATGTGAGGAATTTTTGGTAACACTTAGAAATTGCACCTTTTGCACAGCTGGTAAAGTAATGACCTGAGAATGCCAGTGATTCTAGAATTTGCTAGTGCTTCAATGGTTTGGCCCTGTGAATATATGTTCTTAAGCTATTTCCATGGAAAAGCCCCGTAGAATTGAATGGAGAATTCTATCTGTGCTTATAGGACTGATTAAACATAACCTTCAGGAAGGACCTCGCTGTCCATTAAAATCTATAGGATTTCCAAAGTTGTTTCTATAGACCCTACTGATTTCTGCCTTAGTACATTCCATAGGACTTTCCCACACGTGGCCCCTTAGCAGGACATTGCTGAATGCCTTTGTGTGGTATTCAGGACTGTTCTGCTCTTTGGAGAACTAGAATAGCTGAAAGTTCCATAACGCAGAACACTCCTGACCCCCTCCGGTGTTGAACAGAGGCTGCCTCTTCCAGCTGGTGGGACATATTTAGGAAGAGAAAGTCCGCTTCGCAGCCATTGCCGTGTTCCCTTTTGTTACGTTTGAGGACCGGGAAAGTTGTTCAGTTACATCTGAGCTTTCTTGATCAGAGCCATTGAGAATCTCTCCCGGACTGCATTCCAGATTTCTAAGTATCGCCTTGGTGGGGTGGAGAAGGTGCCTTGTTTGTGCTCCAGGCTGTGGGAAAGAGTCACTGGGAGTCATGGCCCCAAGAAATTAGCATGTGAGCTGCATGCTCGGCCTCAGTTCTGTCCCGGGGACGTGGATTGTGGAGGCTCTTACGAACTAAGGACCTCATCTGATACCTGTTGAAGTCAATGGGAGTCATTCCGTTAATGTCAGTGGGTGATGGACAATGCTTGAAAGGCCTCATCCTTCAGCCATTGCTAAAGCACAGTAGTATCATCCCACTGGGCCTCGTTCGGCCACTTTTACCCTGCTCCACGCCTCGTCTCGTTGATTTCATCAGGAAGACTTGCAGAGTCAGGTATCTGCATGAGCACAGGTAGGAAAACTGGGCCACTGTCTTCGATGTAGTGTTCACACTAGTAAGAACTATGCTCAGCAGTTTTCAGGAGGCCCGTGTGCAATTCCCAGCTGGGCATAGCGGGTTCCAATGTGTGACCTTTACATTGGACGCTTCCTTGCCGTGCAATCTGTTCTGGAAGCGGTCGTTTGTCATGGGCACAGCGGCAGTTCTGAATGGGTAACCGAGGAGAAGGAGCTGCCTTTTCCTCCTTGGGGAACGATCCAGTACGTGCAATAAGGGTTATGTCAACAAACAAATGGGATAAGTGCAGAAAATTCTGGGTCGGCTTCGAATCTCTTGCCAGCATGTAAATTTGGAGTCACTACACTGAAATCAATGGAGTTACTCACTGGAGCTGAGAATCAGACCCACTAACTCTGGGACAGTGATGGGGGAACAATGTTGGGATGGTCTCTAATCCATTTATCACATTGGTTGGCTTGTGGGTGCTTCATGTGACTCTCCCCCACATATTACTTATGTTAACCCTTTCCTATCAGTAGAGTTGCTATTGAGGGGTCTCTAAGGTGCCACAAGTACTCCTGTTCTTTTTGCGGATACAGACTAACACGGCTGCTACTCTGAAACCTGTTATTGAGGGGTACGTGTTAATTGTGACGCTAACTGGTGGCCTCTGATCATCTGTTTGTATATACACAGCATCACAGTGATGGTTCGCATGTATGTGTAACCTCCAACATAAGGAGCTAAATATATATTTATACCTTATCACCAACGGACTGGTTTTGAGAGCCCAGCAATAAAAATGAGTGGTTGTGTCCAAATCCCCCCACAGCTGCAGGTGCTATTCTGCTATCCCAGGAAATGATTGATTGAGTGATTGATTGATTGATTTTATGCTATGCACAGGAATTTTTCTTTCCTGCCAGGAAGCTATTGTATATGTGATGTTTCTTCTCTGGTTAGCTTTGGAAGTCTTCTGCGTCCTCTATGGAAAAGTCCTGTAGAATTTAATAGAAATTAACCTTTCTGTAAATTTTATTGTTAACCATCCTGTAATATTTTAAAAGACCCAGTCAGCTTGGGTTTGTTTGTTTTTTAATTTGTTTTAAAAATATTTGTTTTTCTGATTTGATTTTCCTTTAAGTAGACTGTCAGGTAATGTTTTCAGGATGTCCTTAGAAGAAAATCAGGGAGCGGATGCTGATACACTTACACATGCTGAGTATAGGGTGACCAGATGTGCCGATTTTATAGGGACAGTCCCGATTTTTGGGTCTTTTTCTTATATAGGCTCCTATTGCCCCCTACCCCCTGTCCTGATTTTTCACATTTGCTGTCTGGTCACCCTAGCTGAGTAGTATCTTATTCCATAGGTAACCCCACTGATTTCAAAGAGATTATATCTGGAGTAAGATACTCAGTGTTGCCAACTCTTGTGGTTTTTATCATGAACCTCGTGATATTTGTTTGGTTTTTTTGTTTGGTTTTTAAAGTCTTTGGTCCCACTGTCATGATTGTGAGAATCTTCCTCTTGCTTCTAATGTATTTGTAGAATGTTTTCTTGTTACCCTTTCAGTCATCACGGGAAAGGAGGGCTTTAAGAAGATAATGAGTTAGTTTTGCAGATGTTTATGGGGAGCTCCTCCCAAGCATGAGGGCAGCATAAAAGAAAGTGTGAAGGTGCTTGTCTGAAATATAACACGTAGCCAATGGAGGATGACATGGGCCGATCAGAGGTGGGAGCTGACCTATTGATACTGAATCAGAGATAGTAGATTAGGTGTTACCTATAAAAGTAGTTGGTACCACATTTTCAAAAAGAACTTGATTTTCTGAGTTGAAGTTTCCCCCGTAACATAAATGATACCCTTGCTGTAGGCTGGGTTTAAAAGAAGCCTATACAGAGGATCTCATTCTTTATTGAATTCTGCTGGCTTTTGTTCTGTAGAACCCCATTATTCCTCTGATTTATTTAAGTGCTTAAGCAAGTGCCAAAATCTTCTTGAAGTAAATAGAATGGGAAAGGCTTAAGAGAGGTAAGTGCTGTTCTGACTACGGACAGACTTTAAGATGGAGTTTAAAGGCTCTACTGATTTGGGGCCTGTGATAGGGTGGGACTCACCACCGTGGTGCCCTCTGCTGGATGTCCCAGGGAATCAGCTTTGCTAGCCAGTGCGCCCTCTTCTGGTGACGTCTCGCTGCCATCACTTCTGCTCCAGGCACCCACGTCACTCCCAGGATCGCAGCGTCCTCTTCATGACACTATTAAATTCTGTAGGATGTTCCATAATAAAGCTCCAGGTCTTCTGTCCCATTTTTTAGGTGCATTGGTCCTTATGTTTGCATGTCTGCCTGGATAATTTGTTGCTTAAAAATCTGGGTTAGACTAACAGCTGCAATTATCAGTAGCTTGCAAAATCTAAGGGGTACATTTGTCTCTTTTCCATGTGCACCAGTAACCCGCATTGTGTTGTCAGTGGGGATTATTATTATTTAATACGTTGTAACACTTAAAGGTCACACCACCTTGGACCCCATTGTGTTAAGTGCTGTCCAAACACATCTTAAATGACAGTCATGGATGCACATGAGAAGGGGGGAAATCACAGTTGAGTTTGAATATTGCATAACCTCCTCAGTCCAGTTTTAACTTTTCAAAACAGGGATGGTTTGCAGCAGAGTAGTAATTTAACTCACTGTCCAGAATTTCAGGGGAAGAGTGACCTGGGTTAGGGTCAACTGTTCAGTTTTAGACTGCTTCTATAGTCAACTGGTGCTAATAATTACTAGTGGTCTGTGTTCGATCCGTTTCCTCTGATAGTACTGCTGAGTGCATAGCATCTATCATTCACATGAGACGGAAACGGAATACATTCTTTCAGCATTAAATAATGAAACCAATGACAGTATATTCGTTAAATGGAGTGCTCTCTTTCCTTTCTTTCGTCCTTGATTCAGCTTCATTTTGACTCCAGGTAAGGACTAAAAGTCACAAAGTTACAAAAATAGTTTTTTCAGGGTTTTGTTGTTGTTGTTCTTTTTTTTTAAACCTAGCCTCTGGGTAGGTAGTGTAAATATGGCCACAAATAAGACTCATTTTCTTTCTCTTGTTTTGAATACAGGGACAACAAGAAACCGCTGAGAATGTTGGCAACATTTGTTCAGTTTTCTCTGCAAAATCTCTGTGATTTTGTTGTGGTTGAGGGAGTTTTAGGTAAAATCCATACAATTTCTTCCTGGATTTTCTCACTTGTAGCCCAATTGATCTCCCTCCGCTTTCATTGACCTTGATGTGAGTTGCCAATGCTCAGCAGTTTGCAGGATCGAGCCCTTATGTTTTAGCCCTGCTTCACCCAATTCCCGTATTTTAACACTGGATCCTATTAGAAGATGATACTTGGGAGAGATTCTGATCTCATGCTCATTCTCCACTAAAGTAAATCTCTTGTTGCCACTTCTGGTTTATGCTGGTAGAAGACGTAAGATCAGAATTGGCCCAAAGAGAGTAGCTCAAGATATTGGATTGGAGCCACCGAGCAATCATGGTTCCTCTGATGGGCGATCAAGCATCTGGTGCCATCCTGCCTCTGTCAGCATGAGAGAGGAAATTAGCTCAGGTAGCCAAGAATCTTCATCTCCTCCTCCTCTGCCGACCATTGGTGCGCTGTCAGCATGCTAACCCCCATGCAGCTCAGCAGAGGGCACCGTGTAGCATTGGCCAGCTGGGGAAAACCGGTGCAGCGAAAGCTACACATGGTCTCTTGATGGGGCTGGGCAGGGAGACAGATCGAAGGGGAGGGGTGGAGCTGAATAGAAACAATCAGTGGCTTCCAAAGGCTTTGTTTTTCGAGAAGAAAAGAGAGGGCGATGAGAGGAGCGGAGCAGGAGCCGTGGTGAGTGGCTGTTAGTTACTGAGAGGCCCACAAGTGACCCATTGGCATGCGCTGGGTTGTTGAGAGCGAGGCACCGTTCTACCTGCTCTGTGTTCCGGGTGACGTTCTTTCTCCCCGTGGCCAGCTAGGCCAGGGGCGACATGGCTGAGGTGGTGAATCCCGACTGCTGCTTCTCGGCCATGTTTTATAGGCCCCCCTCCAAAGCGACAGGAGTCCAACGCTCTGCCGCGGACTGCGCTGTACGTGTTGTCAGGTGACCCCAGGCCCAGGTATTTCCACAGCCCTGGCAGAGTTGCGGCTCAGTCTGAGCAACAGCGCTACTTGCCCAGGAACCGTCCTGCTGCTGCCTTGCAGGACACCAAGCTCCAGAGACTCCCAGCCCTGCCCTGACCCTGCACTAGCTTCTGGTCCTCACCGACCTGCTCCAGCCTGGTCTCCGCCTCCTGATCCTCCCGGCACCCTCGGACCAGTGGGGAGATGGAGCCGGTTCCCACCGGTTTGCAAGAACCAGTTGTTAAATTTAGAAGCCGGTGTAGAACCGGCTGTTAAAGGGGCGGGAGGGTGGGCAAACAACTCTGGTCTGCAGGCCACATCTGGCCCGTGGGACCATCCTGTCTCTGGCCCGCCTGAGCTCCCAGCTGGGGAGGCTCCCCTGGCCTCTCTGCCACTTCCCCCGCCCCTTGCAGAGCTGCAGCGCGCCGCCAGCGCTCTGGGCAGCTCCTGCCGCTTTGAGCAGCATGGTAAGGGGGACTGCGAGCTCCAGCGGGCCGTCCGGCATCCTTACATGCTGCCCTGAGCAGCATGGTAAGGGGGCCGGGCCGGGGCTGGGAGGAGGGGTTGGATAAGGCAGGGGCTGGACAAGGAGTGGTTGGAGGGGGCGGAGGTTCTGGGGGAGCAGTCAGGGGATAGAGAATGGGGGGGGGTTCGAGTAGGCATGGGAGTTCCGGAGGTCTGTCGGGGTGGTGGTGGATGGGGTCGGGGGAGTTAGGGGACAGGGAGCGGGGCGAGTTGGGGAGGAGTGGGGAGGGGTCCTGGGGGGCAGTTAGGGTGGGGGCTCTCGGGAGGGGGTGGTCAGGGGACAAGGAGCAGGGGGAGGTTGATGGGTTGCTTGTGGCCCTTGCAGGTTCTGAGGGGGGCAGGACATGGGTGGGGGTCAGATGAGGGGGGAACAGGCTGTTTTGGGAGGCACAGCCTTCCCTACCCGGCCCCCAATACAATTTTGCAACCCGGATGTGCAGGGCCAGCTTTAGGAAGTGCGGGGCCCGATTCGAACAGTTTCGACGGGGCCCCGGCAGGGATGACTAAAAAAAACACGTAAAAAACACGTGGGGCTTGTACTCACCAGGCGGCGCTCTGAGTCTTCGGCGGCACTTCGGCGGCGCCGCCGAAGTGCCGCCAAAGACCCGGTAGGGAACCGGTTGTTAAGATTTTGGCAGCTCATCACTGCCTCGGACTCTCCCTGGTTTTTGACCTTTGGCGCGTATCTGGACCCTGGTTTCGGTACTGATTTGGCCTGTCCCCGGATCTCGATTCCAGGTCCACCCTTGGTTTTGGCCCAACCCTACACCTCGCTGTGACCCATGCTCCAACCACTAGGCCTGATTGTCAGAGGCAGGGCCTGACACTGTCACCAGCTCAGCCACTGACTTCCTGTAGGTCTGGGAGCAAGATACTCCACCTACCTGTTCCCCCTCCAGCCCTGTGTCTTGTCTATTTAGATTGCAAACTTTTTGGGGGTAGGGACTGCCTCCAACTATGTACGGCAAGCCCCACGCTCCACGGGAGCTTCCAGGTGCTCATATGATGCCAACGATAAATATAATAATAGGAATTAGGTTGGTATAAAAGCTTAGCTAGATTATGTGTTTTCCTTAATGTGTGCATGGAGGAAGGGTGACCTCAGATAATCAAGGTCAAGGCTGTTGGCACAATAACCAATGCACAGAACTGACTTTCGTAATACTAATGTAGGCTGCCAGGTGTAGGCGGCCGACCTAGTGGGTGGAGCAGGGCCGTAGCTGGTGGGTGTGGCGGTAGTTTGGAGGAATGGTGAGAGTAGATCCAGGAGTCAGGTACTGGCTTGAGGATGAAGCCAGAGTCGGGGGCGAGGAGCAAAGCCAAAGGTCAGAGCCTGAGTCAGAATGAGAGCAGGAAGGGAAGGACTAGACTAAGTGGGCAGGGGGCAAGGCAGGAACAGGGCTGGAGCAGGAAGCGGAGGCAAAAACAGGGCAAGCACTGCAGGCATGGTACACGTTGAGCAGCCACTGACGCTGCCAGACTCAAGTAGCGGGCTGCTGGCTCCCGCGCCCAATTAGGAACCATTTGGAGAAGGCTCAGGGGGACCAGCTGAGCTTGCTGGGTTGCCTAGCACCCAGGCTTGCTGTGCTCATGACAACTAGTTTCCAAACCTGTTCAATGCAGCTGCAATTTGATTCTAATGTTTAGTTGCTATGGAATGGTCATCTCTCTCTGTCACACACACACACTCATAAACACAGTGTGTCTTTCACTTTTGTTTTTTATTGTAAAATAAAACACTGGTCAGGTAACATAGGAGTCCTTAGACTTTCACTTCAACAAAGATTTGTGCCTACTAGAAGTACAGTTGTGTTTCTCTCTATCAAAAACTGTTATTGGCGCCTAAAAAATGCACATTTCATTGGTAGGACGCTCCCACTGATTCAAAAGCTGGTGAGATCTTGAGGTTTACTGATCTATTTTGCAAACTATGATTTAAGAAAAAACAAGGAAAGGACAGTACACATTTCCGTGACATCGTAAATATAAAACCACCCTATGAAAAATGAAATTTGATGCAACAAAGCCTTTCAAAACTCTGTGTGCGATCATTGCACTTGTTGGTTCTGTTATTGTGAAGAAGTGGGGGGATGCAGACTCCAGGTAATGAATCAAACTGAACAGAAATAAAACTACCAGGACTATAGGGACAAATCAACTGCTTCTGCAGCTGCTAGCACAAAAAGAGGATTTCTCCCATGCTGCAGCCCTCACCTCCTTGGAGCAGGCATCAAAGTACTGCTCTTAAGCAAATAGATATATCAACTTGTTATAGATCTTTATCTTTACTTTTTAACCCATTGATGCAAAAGAAAGACAGGAAGAATAGTTAAAAGCCAATATGGCTCCATCAGGAGGTCTTTAATGACCGGAACATCAAAAAGGAATCCTACAAAAAGTGGAAACATGGATGAATGGCTAAGGAGGAGTACAAAAGAATAGCACAAGCTGGTAAGGACAAAATCAGAAAAGCTACGACACAAAATGAGTTACACCTAGCAAGGGACATAAAAGACAAGAAGAAGAGGTTATTTAATTACATTAGGAATCAGAGAAAGATGAAGGGAAGTGTAGGTCCTCTACTTAGTGGGAAGGAGAGCTAATACCTGATGACACGAAGAAGGCATTTCCCCCCTTCTGCCTCTGTAACAGTTGCTCAAAGGGAGCAGAAAGCACCTGAATGTAAAGATTAAATGAGGCCAAGGAAATAAAACTCAAAAGGCAGGTGTGGAGGTCAGTCCGAGGGTGGGTGTCTGTCTGAGACATCTATCATCATGGTCTGGTCTGATTGTACCTGTTCTTCAGTGCTCACTCCTTTTAGCCTTATCTTTCTAGTGCACTGTTTGGTGTTCCAGCCTGCGAAATCCCCCTACCCACTCCCACACTTACTCTTTTCTTTCTAGCGTGAGTTCCGCTCAAAAGAATGGCCAAGGCTTCTCACCTTGCTTAGCGCTACATGCTTCAGACCAGCTCCAAATGTCTACAGCACAGATCTGCTTCCCTTGCTGCAGACAACTGACCCCCGTGTGGTAAGGCTGGCTACCGGGTGTGGGGAGGAGCTGAGTTTGAGATTCCCATGCATGGGTGACCCTTGTGCCATTCTGGCTTGCTTCATTCTTTTGGGATCGGCCTCCAGCCTTCCCCAGTCAGAAGAGTGGTTGAGATGATGAAGGGCCTTGTTGGATGGAGGGAGAAAATGGGGAAGGGGAGGATGTGAATTCCTGGAAAACAGAGGATTCTGCCCTGAAGGAAAAAGGTGGTTACTGTTCCTTTCCTGACCAGGAAGAGGGAAACAAATCTGCTCCTAGAGATAGAATGAGTCCAGTGCTCAGGCCACTACAGCTCCTTGCGGTCTCCAGATCTGGGTTCTAAGTAGTGCTTTAGCTTTTAAGCTCCTATAAGGATCCATTCTAATTCTTTCCCTTCCTCTTTCCCTGCTGGGTGAAGTAAAATGGCAACAAATCACAGATATGTTTCTCTGGCTTAACCAATACAATCCCTCCCCACCCCATTTATATCAATAAATGTGAACTTAGAAAAACCCAGGAACAACATAAATCATCGCGTCATTTACATTTTTGTTAACCGTAAAACATTCATGCGCACAGGAACGAAGGTGGCGCCTGAGGCATACTGGATCTCTCTGAGGACACCTTCCCACTTCTTCCCTTCTTCATCATACCTGAAGGGAGGGAGACAAAATATTACGGTGAGCAAAGAACTCTATTCTCACCAACTGTGTTCCCTATCCCAGCTCTGGCTATGACAAATAGTCAGATTCAGTGCTGCTCTAGTGATATGTTTACTTGCAGTATGTTATTCAACCACTAGATGTCTCTGTGTGTAGAGTTCCAGCTAGGATGTGGTGTCTGGTAAACAAGAGAGACAGAAGTGGAACTCAAGCTGTGTGGAGACCTGTTTGATTGTGTCAGTAGCTGTAGTTTGTTTTCTTTAATACATGCCTCTTGTTTAAGAACTATGATTCCATATATCATGGCAACTCCCAAGATTGGTAGGTAGGACTTGTTTGGTCAGTTTTTGTCATTTGAATATGGACTTAGCCTTATCTAAAGTCCATTGAAGTCAACAGACTTTGAATTTGGCTCTTAGAGCTGATGAAAAATGCCAGACTGACAGTTCTGGAGGCTTAAGTTCACTCCACAGAACTGCTACAGTACAGGCATCTACTAGCAAATTTCCCCACATTTAGTGGGGAGGGATAGGTCACTTCCCAAGGACTGAATGGCAGTGGTCTCTCTGCTGAGACTGCTGACGAGGGTGTCAGTTAGAGAGGTCTTGCAGAAGTAGGTATTTTTCCACTGGAGACTGGACTGAGGCCCCCAAGACTTAAACAACCACCATCGCTTGGTAAATACACACCTAGCTTTGCTATGATCCCATGCCAGAGAAGTGATAGAGACAGATCTTCAGCTGGTGTAAAATGCCATAGCTCAAATGAAGTCAGTGGAGCTCAGGGAATTTACACAGCTGAGGATCTCATCCCATAGATCCCTCTCCTCCCAAGTTTGTTAGGTTTTGACAGTCAACCTGCTTGGGAAGTGGTCTCATATTTTGTCTTGGTTCAAAGCAGATTTGGTCAGCATGGCGCTTGGAACACTGAGTTGCCTTTTGGCACCAAGACTAAGCACATACCAGTGAGGCTCAACCCCAAAGTTAGCACTAGCGGGAAATGTTGTGCAAAATTTCTCCAGTGCAGACAAGGCCTTGGTTAAAGGGTGATTTAAAATTTCCAGTTTCATAGACTTTGAGGCCAGAAGAGACCTTTATGATCAACTAGTCTGACCCCCTGTCTAACACAGGCCATATACTTTCACCCAGTTACCCCAGTTTTGAGCCCAATAACCTATGTTTGGCTAAAGCATATCTTCCAGAAACGCACTCAGTCTTTATATGAAGACACCAAGAGATGGAGAATCCACCACTTCCCTTGCTAGTTTGTTCCAGTGGTTAATCACCCGCACTGTTAAAAAGAAAGTGCCTTATTTACAGTTTGAATTTGTCTGGCTTTAACTTCCAGCCTTTGGCTCTTATTCTGTCTTTCTCTGCTCGATTAAAGAGCCCTTCAGGACCTGGTATTTTCTCCCCAGGAAGGTGATACACTGTGATGGTCATTTCTCAGTCTTCTTTTCTATAAGCTAAACCGACTGAGCTCCTTAAATCGCTCACTGTCAGGCATTCTCGCCAGCCTCTGAATCATTTTTGTGGCCCTCATTTCTGTCCCCTCTTCATTTTTTAAATCTTTTTAAAATCACGGGGGAGAAGTGAGCGATCAGTGGACAGCAATAAAACCAAGGCAAGAGAATGGATTTTAAACCGCCTCTGGTTAAAACTCCAGAAGAACTCAGCCCCCAGCCATGCCCTTCGCTCGCAATGGCGACGTCTCTTACCTCCAAACGTCATTGAGCTCGGTTGGCACCAGTTCTCCTGACTCCGTCTCCACTGTGGCAAATCCACCAAGTAAATACAGACTGCCAGCCAGACTCACCAGGCTGACCGAGCTGCGCTCCTGGGGGAATTCAGTGAAGGGCTCCCACCTGCCGGGCAAAAAGGTTAGACTGGTTAGCAAAGTGTTCTGGGCGCCCTCTATCAGGGCAGCTATCTCAGCATGGATGTGGGCCTGGAATCTGGTGAGTTCTGAGTGCTAATCCCAGTAGTGTGACTCGCCGGCTTGTGTGGCCCTCAGGCAAGTTGCTTAGGTCTAGTTTTTCAAAAGCAGCCTCCAGTTTGGGGTGCCCAATTTCCACAGCCTGATGTTCAGGAATGCTGAGCACCCGGAACTCCCCTCGGGAGATGCAGAAGACCCTGGATACCACCAGAAACAATCGATCCTATTCTTATCTGTATAGGTTCTTATGCTGCACTCCTCACTGGGGCATCTGAGTGCCTACCAGTCATGCATTACACAACGTGACTGGTGGGCTTCTGCTGAGTGTGTGTAGGAGGGGAGAGTTTGCACCACCTTGCATACTACAGAGCACCAGACTCACCAGGGGTTTTTGGGGTAGGGCAATGGAGTGGATCTAAGACTACACAGAACCATGGAGGGGCAGCGCGGTCAGTATGAGGGCTACTACAGCCCTTGGGAGGATTCCTTCCCTTCCGAGTTCCTAGAGCTACATGGCCTGTGCCCGGTGGGCTTTCAGTGGTTGATCTCAAGCCCGTTGAAGCCAGTGGGGATCAAGCTGTTAGTGAGCAGGAAGGAGTCCGAAATCTCCCCTCCCGGCTGAGTTTCGTTCACACCCTCGCCAGGCTGAGAAGTGAGAGTCGCCCCTGGAAGTTGCGATATATCTGGATATCTGGACAGGGAGGCTACCCCATCCCAATGCCTGGGGATGCAACAGCTCAGACCTTCTGCCTCTGTCCTGGTTGAGTGATCCCACTCTCCAGGCTCTCCGTGCATTCAAGCTATTGATACTGCAGCAAGCCTCTGGCGCTAGACAAATGCCCCTGGCCCAGCACTGGCAATTGGCAATAACTAACACCAGGTGAAGAGGTGCATCAGTTGCACAGGGAGCTGGATGGATGGAGCCAAGATAGCCCCAAATCATTGGCTGATTGGGGGCAGGTTGTTTCATACATTCCTGCAGCTGCTCCCTATAGCACAGGGGTGGCCAACCTGAGCCTGAGAAGGAGCCAGAACATTGCCCAAGAGCCCCAGTAACACATCAACAGCCCCCCATCAGCTCCGCCCCACCCCCAGTGTCTCCCACCCGCCAGCAGCACCGCCGATCAGCACCTAACCCTCCATCACTGAGCCTCCCGCCTGCTGGGATCAGCAGTTTTGTGGTGTGCAGGAGGCTCGGGGGAGGGGGGAGCAAGAGTGTGGCAGACTCAGGGGAAGGGGGTGGGGATTTGGGGAAGGAGTGGAGGGGGGCTGGGGCCTGGGGCAGAGCCAGGGGTTGAGCAGTGAGCACCCTGTAGCACACGGGAAAGTTGGCACCTGTAGCTCCAGCCCCGGAGTCGGTGCCTATACAAGGAGCCTCATATTAACCTCTAAAGAGCCGCATGTGGCTCCGGAGCCACAGGTTGGCCACCTCTGCTATAGCATTTTCATCCCGAGGATGAGCCATGGTACGTACTTGTTAGCTGCAATGTCATACGCTTCCACCGAGTCAGTCAAGCCAGAGTCGGTCACGCCAGTTGCCACATAGATCTTGCCATTGTGTACGGTTGCTCCGAACAGAGAACGGGCGGTTTTCATGGGAGCCAGATCCTTCCACTCAAACTTCTTCGGGTTGTAGACGCACATCTTGTTCAGGCACTTCCTGAAAAAGGGCAAGAGGGAAAAGCAACCTCACAGAATTATTTACATGGAATTGTTCCATTGTGCCGAGGGATTCTGGAGTATCGATCTAAGTCGGCAGCTGATTGTAACGTACAGACTCTGCTGCTACACTTGAAATTGGGGCCAGTGCATTTTACTGTTGAGCCCACATCAATAGATGTCTTTCCCTTGTACAACAGGCACCTTTCTTGAGTACACGTTATTGACGATGAACACAACTGGCATAGGCGCCAACTTCCCCTCTTCCCCATGAGTGCTCGACCCGCCCCTGGCCCCGCCCCTGCACCGCCTCTTCCCACCCTTGCACTGCCCTCGCCCTGCCCTCATTCCACCCCTTCCCCAAAGTCCCAACCCCCATTCCACCCCCTTCCCCCAAGTCCCTGCCCCTGCCCCGCCTCTTCTCCGCCTCCTCCCCTGAGCTTGCTGCGTGCCCGCTCCTCCCCCTCCCTCCCAGAAAGTCCTAAGCACCGCCAAACAGCTGTTAGGCAGCGGGGGGGTGGGAAGCGCTGGGAGGGAGGGGAAGGAGTGGGGACGCAGCGCGCTCGGGGGCGGGAGGCGAGGAGGGTGGAGTTTGGCTGCCGGTGGGTGCAGAGCACCCTCTAATTTTTCCCCGTGGTGCTCCAGCCCCGGAGCACCCATGGCATCAGCGCCTCTGCACCCTGATGTTGTGTATGTGACATTTCACTCCATATTCTTTATGAAAATATGCTTATGATATGAATATGACATAACTGAGATGTACTTTATGCCAGATGGATCTTGCAAGATATCATTAGAAAGGTTATAATTTACTGAATGGGATTATCCAATGTGTATGCCTGTATCATTTCTATATCTGAAATTAGGAATATTGACTGTGTGTCTGTATTTCAACTATGCTACTTTGGGTGACGCCCACTGCCAACACTTCAGGTACAACCATGGAAAAGCCAGACAGGGCTGATGGCCCATCAGAGAGGACAATGGACTGTGAAAAGGCTTGGCCTTCCTGCGGACGCTCCATACTGCCACTGACTCATGGATGCTCTGATTCTACAGTCAGGTGGTCTTGTCACGTGATACTAAACATTACCTGGGACTTCTTGTAACTTTCCACTGGAAGGGGGGGGGGGGGGGGGCAATTTTGGGAAAAAAAGGATTCCCACCTTATGTAATTCCTATTTAAGGGTGGGGAGGAAGGCAAATGGGACTCCTCCTCTCCATGGCCTGTCTGCCCAGGAAGAAAGACTGTGAAAGCCGCCTGAAGGGAAGACAAGTGGGGAGTCCAGACTGAGACAGGGGTCCAGTCTGAAAAGAAATAGAACTGGAACTCTGAACCCCAGAAACTTTGCAACCTGCCTAAAATAACATTTAGGGTAAGAAATTACATTTTATAACCTGTTTCTTAAGTATATTGAGCGTAGTTTGCGTGCTTTGGTTTATTTGCTCAGTAATCTGCTTTGTTCTCTCTGTTATCTCTTCTAGTCACTTAAAATTCACCTTTTGTAGTTAATAAAGTTATTTCTTGTTTATAATATAACCCAGTTGATGTAATTTTTAACTGGGGGGAGGCAAGAAGTTGTGCATATCTCCCTCCACATTGAGAGAGGGGGCGAATTTCATAAAACCATTGAGTTTGTACCCCTTAAAGGGAGTGGGCACCAGAGTGTTGGGGCAAGCCCCTAAGGCTGAATCTTTCCAGAGCCGATCTCTGTCTCTCTGTGCAGCTGGGCATGGCCCTGCCTGTGTGCTTGGCTGGAAGAGGCTTGTGAGCCTTGCCCAGATAAAGGGGACCCCGGCTGGCAGAATAGGCTGACTGAGTGGCACCTCAGCACATCAGGTGACGCCCCAAAGGGCCCAAACCCATCATTGCTAGCTATGTGTCTGTCTAGCTATATGCAAATCAGGGATCTGCATGCATGCACCCGGCAGCAGGTCTTATTTGTTAAGTACTGATGATGAAATTTGATGCTGTACAAGAAATTAATAAAAAGAGTCCCGGCCCCAAAGAGCTTCCAATCTAGGAGGTATCTGGCTGTGTATATACCCTCTTTCCAGCCTGTAATCTCTTTGGCGCAGGGCTTATCTTTGCTGTGGTAGGCCAGGCTTATTTTGTCAATATTTATTTTTGCTGTTTTACAATGGCTGGAATTTTCATTGAAGGCAACAGGTTATGCTGAGGCCTTGTTCCCTGCAGATAATAAGTGGCAGCTGGGCCTGAGGGAATGTTTGGTGAGGTTGTTGACTACTGCTGCGGCTGCGACAGCTGGGCCTTGCTGGGCCAGACCAGCCTTCTCCCGGGCAGAGCTCCTTGGTTTGATGCCAGGCAGCTTCCCTGCTAAGGGGATTCTCATGTCTCTTCTGTCCTCTCCTGCTATTTGTTATGCTTGTTTATATGGGGAGGGAGGAGGATATGCTTTCTGCCTTGTGGCCTTATATTGTCCTTGATCCTTTGCAGATCTCCCATTGATCTCAATGGAGTTAGACAGGGGGCCCAAGGGCCCTGAGAGAAACTTTAGCAACACAATCAAGGCTGGACTCAGGCCAGAGGCCTGGAAGTGAAAGGTTCCACGTCTTAGCCCCCCAGCCCCATTTGATCCATCTGTTCCCCTCCACTCCTTAATCTGCTGGTTACCCTAGAACGCTACTTATGTACCCAACAGAGCTCCCTCCACGACTTCCTTCTTCTAGACGTGACCTAGGATGTGGAAACAGCCCAACCCATGTGCCATCAGAGATGTTTTGCCCCTCCCACACCTTTTATATCCCTTGTTCTTTCACTTACTTGTCACTTCTTTTGCCTCCTATGACGTAGATTAGATCCTTGTCTGATACCACAGCATGGCCATAGACCGCATAGGGGAGCGGATCTGACTCGCCCCATTTAAATGACCTGTATAAGGATTACGGAAAGCAAGGGTATTATATTGTTTAGATGGGGGATAGCATCCAGAAGGCACGAGGTGCTTTCCAACCCCGTAGGTGGATGGATGGAGTTCCTGCCCAAAGTGCATGGAGTCTAAAAACTCATTAACAAATTCATAGTCGACCACTAAGAAAAAGAAACGACATACGGGATACTTGCTATAATGCCCCTTCTTTTCTGTAGCATCCTCTCGGCCGCTTAGCTTGTTGTATTTGGCTTCATGTTTATACAGCACCTTCTATCCCAGGATCTCAAACACTTTACAAACCTTCATTGATTGAGATCGCTGTAAGGCAGCTATTCCTGCATTATCCTGGCTTTACGGGGGGGGGGGGGGGGGGGGCTGATGTACGGAGAGGGGAGGGGGCACATTGTCAGAAGTTACCACTAATTTGGGGGTAACTGAGTGTGACACTCAGTTGGGTGTTCGGCACTTCTTAAAATCAGGCTCTCGTTTTCTAACGTTGGGCACCCAAATATGGCGGCACCTAAAATTCGAGGCCGCATCTGAAAATCTGGACCTAAGTGTCTCGCCTGCATTTCCAGAGCAGGTCACAGTCAGGGCCCTGATTAGAATGGAGATCTCTTGACCCCATCCTGTAGCCACTCGACCATGTTATACAAACACTGCACACACCACTCCAAACAGTCCCTCACACACACCGACAAATGTCTCTTTCCACAGACTGAAGACCAGTGGAAGGCACTTCCATAGAAACCGAAAAGTTCTGGATTGAATTGGCCTTAGATCTACCAAGTCTAACCCCTAATTCAAGCAGGAATAATCCATCTATCAATAGGTAAGACTGTTTGCTGAAATTTCAGCTGTCAATAAAGTGGGGCCGTGTATGATTATTGTGCTGGTCACTTTGAAACCCAGTTGCCTAGAAGAGGATCTGAAAGCTCTTCCTGGTTATCGTCTTTTTCAGGTACGTGCACTTCAGGCCACTTAGCAAAGAGAGCCTCCTCCCCAAGAGAGTTTTAGATAAACTCCATGGTTGATAGGAAGGGGAATTGGTTTGAAAGCTCTGCCTATGAAACAGACATGCCTAAATAAAACAGTGCAGACATGTCTAAATATAAACTGAGCAAAAGACACCAGCTCGCTAGCCATTCCAGCTTATTGCAGGCAGACGGGGAAGGATTGTTTGGCATTTCTGTTTGCCTTTCAGTGAGATTTAATACTTCAGGCAGTTCATAGTGCATGATACAAAGCATATGCTAAGATTAGTCTTAACCACTGTGGGGAAGCTGGGCAGCTCCTGTATTTCCAGGAGTGGTTGCTAGATTAGTGGGAAAAGACAGTTTAATGCTTTTTTCCATTGAGAAGAACATGGGACATGTGGCTTTCTGCAGGGTAGATTAAAGTTAAGTATTGGGAATGGAGATGTTATGATTCACAGATTCATAGATGATAAAGCCCAAAGGGACCATTGTAATCATCTGGTCTGATCTCTTGTATAATACAGGCCATAGAACTTCCCCCAAATAATTCTTGTTTGACCTAGACCATATCTTTTATGTGCTATCCTAGTCTTGGATGGAAGTGGGTGAACCTCCATCTTCCCAGACGACTCATTGCTTCTTGCTCATTAACAGCTGAGTCCATAATGGGTTGCACTGGATGACTGGATTATGGAAAATATAAGAGCCGGAGGGGTGGGTGTATGCTTTAATTTTTCGAACCATGCAGCATGGTTCTCACCCTAACTGGAATGCAAATACCTCGAAACAGAGAAAGGGAAATACTTTACGCAATGTATAATTAACCCTGGGAATTCACTGCTGCATGATAGTAATGAGGCAACTAGCTTTACAGGGAAATGACTGGTATGACGCCACCTTCTCTGCTCCCAGAGACGAAGGAGAATTTGGTAGCGTGGGCTCTCCCTTTCTGGTCTCATTGCCAGAGGGGAGGGAAATCAGGCTGGTCCTTTTGGTGCCAGATCAGAGCACGGCGCCATAACACCTGAGGCCCTAAGCAGTCACTTGCATCACTTATTCTTGTCCACAGCTACGCTCGCTGGGATTGAGATTGCAAGGGCAATTGATGTTCATGCTTCTGAGCATATGATGCTCAACAGCTGGGTGGCACAGGATAGCACACTATGGGATGTATTGGGGGCAGGGGCTGCAGTCCTGCAGAAAACGTTTCATTTCAAGTTTGGTTGTAAAAAGAGGCCAACAAATTCTCAGTGGGCCTGATCCTCTGAGTATCCTCCACAAAACCTTGGAGAATCTGGACCCTTGAGTGGTCTGGGTTTGAGAGACTCTGAATCCTTTTTTCGGCATCATCCTAAACTGCGGTTGTGACCAGAGCCCAGTTTTGTTGCCCAGGGCCATCTACCAGGGGCTTGTTTGCTGACGGCTGTCCTCTTAGGGCTGTTACACCTATGAGACTGCCCCGGCGCCCAAAACTTTAAGGGCCATATCCTGCCTTCTGAGCTCTCCGGGCAGTTCCCGTGTGAGCATAGCCAAAGGCATAGTCTGGCCCTTGATAAAATTAGTGTTGATTGGCTGCCCCTTAATGGCCTCAATCCCCTTTTCCTTGGAGGTTTCAATTGCAATAAACCCAACAGATGGTACCGGAGATGGATCAGAGCCACAAGGGAGGGATTTGGATTTGGGACAATTCCAGTTGCTGGGGTGACTGGATCTAGCATTCGGAGACTGTCTCTAGATGTTACTTCAATTTTTAGGGCCCTGTACAGATTGATTCATTCTTACACCCCAGCCCAGCTGCTTTGCTTCCCAGGCACTTACAGTCGGTCGTAGCACATGACGGAGTCCAAGGTCTGTTCTCCTTCTTTCAGTTCTTTCCCTCCTACCACGAAAATGGAGTTTTCTGCATCTCCCAGGCCAAAGAGGCAGCGGGGGGAAGGCAGAGGGGGCATGCCCAGCCAGTCAGAGTCCAGGTGATCATACTGCAAGGAAACGAATAGCCATGAGGGTACAGTATGCACTGATTTAGTTGGGGTTGGTCCTGCTTTGAGCAGGGGGTTGGACTAGATGACCTCCTGAGGTCCCTTCCAACCCTGATATTCTATGATTCTATGCGCCAGTCCCTCGCTGACGTATAAAGAATGGATTTGCTTACTCTTACTCTGTCAATTTGCTAAATTAAAATAAAATATCAGGGGCCAAGTACGCAGTGACAAAGCGCGGAGCCCATTCCTACAGGTACCAAAGGGCACGCCCAGTTCTGCAGCCTCCTGCAAAGCAGCCCCAGGGTGGAGATTCTCTGTGGGTCCTTTCTTTGCTTGTTTCCTTGTGCTCCAATTGTATCCACCTGCTGGCTTTTGTCTTATTCTAAGCTTGCAAAGTCTTTGGGCAGGGACTGTCTTTTTGTTCTGGGGCTTGTACAGCGCCTTGCACAGGGGAGTCTTGCTCCATGATGGGGGCTCCTACATGTATGGCGATAAACAGGACCCAAGAGACCTGTAGGAATGGCCTCTGTTCTTTTCACGGAAGGCCACTCTACGATGACTTGGTACGTTTATATACAGTTCAGTCTCCTTGGGCTAAGCTGGTCTCGAATTTTTCAGTTCCTGAGCAATCATTGTGCCAGGAGGAGCTCACATGTCACAGCCACCTCAGCTTTAGCTCCGTCTCCCAGCCTCCAAAAGAGATTTCATCAGAATAGCTTTCGGCAATGGGAGTTAACTGTGCGTTGTCCGTAATGCAGCCCACTACCCTGAGTAATGTAAGAATAAAATGATGGTTCCGTGCTTTTCCCGCCTGGCAATGATCAATTTGCACTCTCGTCCTTTGCTTCTACTGGAATTGGAAACCGATCTGGCTCTCTTTGCTTGCTTCCCTGTTTGTGCCGGGGGAATCGCAACACTGCGCTGGCAATAATGTCTGCTAATTATTTGTAGCTGCAGAGCCAGGGGGAGGGAGCATAAGATATTGGTATTGATCCTATATACGCATGGGGTAGGGGGCGTGTGCATGCATAAAAATGTATATTTCTATGAAATTGGTGTGTTGGTGCAAAGATCAAAGCTCTTGACTCAGACAGGGATGTGTATTATCCCCATTTTATAGATGGGGACACTGAGCCACAGAGAGCTGATTGATCAACATTTCAGAGGTGCACCGCACCCATCACTTCCACTAAAGTCAGTGGGAGCTGGTGGTGCTCACTACAGCTCAAGAGGGTACCCAAAATGACAGGGCCCCGGGTCTGAGCGTCTGGTTCTGGTGACAGGCTGTGTTGGGTTCGATGAAACCGGGGCGCGGTGGTTAGGCTGCCAGCCTGGGAGCAGGATACCTGGGTTCACTTCCCTGCTCTCCTTGTGTGAACTTGAGCAAATCACTGCGCCTCTCCTTGCCCCCTGGGGACAGTGGCACTGCCCTACCTCTCGGGGCGCTGTGAGGATAAAGATTGGGAGGTGCCCAGATCCTGGGGCTGATGGGGGCCCAGCTAGGTACCATTGATAGTGTGGCACTGCTCGCTCGCTCACGCTGGTGCTAGAGCACAGCTCGTCCAGTTCTCTCCGCACCAGGTGAGCAGCTTGTTTATTCTGAGCCTTGCTGAGCACAGAGAGGGGCAGGCGAGTGACCTTGCATTGCTCAGCGGTTGTTCCAGCCAGCGTTGTGGGACTCCGCAGCAGGGAGCGTCTGCTTTAGTTGTTGCCTGAATCCCTGTTTGTCATGGGCTGTTGCTTCAGGGTCTCTCCAGACTAAGCACGGAGAGACTAAAGATGGAGCTGTATCTCCAGACTAAAGCAGTAAGGGCAGGGAGAGTCAAAGCCCAGAGCTGCTGGGTTGAGGGTCCCTGGATTGGAATCTGGTGTAGAAGGTGGGCCCGGGTTCCCCTACCAGCCACTGGGGGAGTGGTGCAGACCAGGCAGTGGGGAGCAGACCACTTGGGACAGTTTGCCTCAAATGGCTTGTGATACTCTGGAAGCAGGAAGGATTTTAATGTGACTTGGCTGGAGGGCTAAGCTATGAAGAGGACACTGGTGCTACTCCCAGTGCATGAGAGGCCATGGAGTAGCTGAGGGGAACAACAGACTTGAGTAGCCACAGGTGGCAGAGCTAATTCCCCAGGTGAGGCCACAAGGAGGAGCTGCCGAGTAGTGAGCAGAGCAGTCCTCCTCCCCCACCTCCCTCAAGGCATCCAGTTTCTGCCAATACATTAGGTGGCCACTGAAAATAAATGTCACTTTATAAGTTGACTGGCTTTCCCTGTTCCTTCGTTGTTTTTTTTAATGATCAGGTGTGAGAGGGGAAGAGATGGTGCCACGCTGGAGATGAGCAGGGGGAATTAATGTACAAAAGCAGAATGTGGTACCTGTGAGCAGACAGCATTGTCTAAGGCAGTGGTTCTCAACCTATTTACCACTGTGGGCTGCATCCACACAATATATATATACTACCTGTATAGCCCTGAGGATGTCACATGGGCCATAGCTGTGTCCTGATTGGGCCATGGGTTAAGAACCAGGGGCTAGGGGATCGCTTGTGCTCAGCTGACCCTCACACCACACCTGGAGAGATGCTAGTTACTGCAAAGAGCGCTAATGGGTTTTGCATCAAGAGTAAAGGTGGTTGAATAATACTTATTCCAGTCTATATATGTTCTCATCACTGTAGTACCTGAGCGCCTAGGTCCTGCCCCTAATATTCATTGTGAATTGTGACTCGAGCTGACTGAATACATGGAATTTCTGTTTCTGCAGGAAATTCTGTGATTTTGACATTTGGATTTGTCCTGAAATGGGATAATTCTTGGAAATTTTTGCAAAATTAAATATTTTGATATGTTTAATTTTGACTCTATCATTTCACTATGACCTGCAGTATGGTATGATATAATACTATTAACATAGCACGTAAGTCAGCATGATAAAATCAAAACAAAACATTTCAAAGTTCTCAAAATGAAATTTTTTGATAATCTCCTGTCGAAATTTTTAATCAACACGTTACCATGAAACATTTTGATTTAGTCAAATCAGTATTTTCCGACGGAAAACTGTTCCATTGGAAAAATATTGACCTGCTTTAACTATGACATATCCAGATCCAGCTATCTACCCAGATTCAATATGGCCCACATCACCAAAGCATCTGAGTACCTCTCATGATCTTAATTTCTGTGTATGTTACCTATTTATACATTTTCAGCCTATTTATTTGTTATTTATGGCATGTGACCAGTCACATGCTATTATGTCTTCTTCCTGATTGGGTGACTGAAGTTTATTTTACTTGAGAATAACAAATGGCAAAGAGAAAACAATGCACTTCCAGATATGAATTTTTAGCTGAATAACCATTCATATTAAAATTTGCAAGACTTCTGGATTTATGACCCTTTTTTTTTGTAATCAGCATCTGAACTTTCCTTTTTTATCATTGTCTGTCCAACTTGTATGACTAAACCTACCCCTGGTCTAACTCTATTGGCTTCAGTGAGAAGAACTGGGCCCCTAGAAGCCTGTATCAGCAGACGCACTGCCCTATATTGATGGACCCGGATACATATATGTAATATGTGTATGGTTACAATGTTTTTAGGTATAACTTTCTCTCTAGGTCTGACTGAAAAAGACTGGAAACTGCTTTGTATTCATAAGGGCACCGTCAGCTACAGGAACAGTTCAATAGTAATAATGAATACTTTTGCAATTTTATAGCACCTTCCATCCAGGGATTTCAAAGCACATCGCAAACATGAATTTAGCCGTGTCCCCGTTTTATGGGCGAGGAAACTGAGCAGTTATGGGATTTGCCCAAGGCACCACAGACAAGCAGTGGCAGAGCTGGGAGCAGCATCTAGAAATCTAGAACTCCTGTCTCCTGCGATTTAGCCAACAGGACCATGAAGAGACTTAAGCTCTGCTGTTAAGGTTTGGCTTTAGGCAAGGGAGACATGAAGATTTAACAGGACCTTCCTTGCTATGCAGGGCCGACTCACACTCCTCACACTCGCTGGTACTGGAGCAGCGAAAGAGGGAGTTGTTCTATTCCCTAAGCAGCAGACTAACAGGTTGTTAATTGGCGTAGCTGTTAATTGCAGGGAAGGGCACTCTGGAGGGGATCTCTGGGCATTACCTTGCCAGCGACTGTACTAGTCGGCATTGCTCAGCAGAAATGTGCTCCCTTGAATGTTTGTTCATTAGTTCTCCCAGGCTGAGCACAAACGCTGCCTATGTTCTCTGCTTATCAATGTCTCCAATCGGTGTGAACAGCGGTGCAAAGAGGTAAACGGCTATGGGTGTGGAATTTCCCCCCTTCCTTGGCTTCCCCACTTCTGTTTCACCTTTAGTCCTTGCCCTGGTATGCAGTGGACAAGCTAGGCAGCCCCAAGTACTCAGCTAGGATGGGGCTGATTCTTCATTGCCTTCTTCTCTGTGTGTGGCACTTACACCTGAGCCCAGTGGGTGTAAAACCCTATTGGGTCAGAATAGTAACATTTCCCACTCACCCTGTGCAGGTGTCTATGGCGAAGGCAAGTGGAGAATCAGGCCCGTTCTACCTATGGGGTTCCCGATTGGGGGGAGGGAGGGGCTTGTTTCACACCCTCTGCTTTGTGCAGCATTATACACAACTACTTCTTGCATTATGATCTTTGTTCACTTTCCTCTGGAGCATCAGCGGTAGAGTATTGCTGATTGTAGTTACAGGGATTGGTCAGTGCTGGAGGGAGGATACAGGATTTGCTGGGTGTCTGTAAGCCCGGAGCATAGGAAGTGGGAGAGAGGCAGGCTCCTCGTGTTAGCTGCATATTTTGCTGAGGGGAAAGATGGCCTGGAGTTACAGCACAGGCCTAGGTTCAGATGGCTGGTTCCCACCTCTCTCGCTGATCATAGATGTCTTTGGTGACTTCTGGGGTTCAGCGTGCATCGGGGCACTGTTATCTAGGGAAATGAATGCCCTAAGACAGCAGTGAATGAGACTGCTAGCACGGATATTCAGTGGCAGAAGACAGATGAATGTGGCAGAGATCAGAAGGCTGCAAAATCAAACCGTGCTTAGCCTGGTGCCAGCTCACAAGACATGTTTCCGCTAGAGAGGGACAAACCAGCTTTGAAATAAAAACCTCCCTGATAGATGTCAAGGCCAGAAGAGACCATTATGATCATCTAGTCCAACCTCCTCGTAACATAGGCCAAGGATCCTCACCCAGTCATCACTGCATTAGCCCTATTTGGAAATTCCAAACTTTTTTGCAATACATCTATCTATCTATCTATCTATCTATCTATCTATCTATCTATCTATCTATCCCAATATTCGCTCTCGCTCGCTCTCGCTCGCTCTCGCTCTCTAATCTGTCTGTCTCCGAGTTTTCTATAGTACCATCACGCTAGTATCTAAATATTTTCACGGCCTACAGATCACTATGTAACAAGCCATTGACTTAATGCGGAACAGCGAGCAGTATTCAATCAGTCTCTACGTCTGACAGAGCAAATAAAGGCTTGTGGCATGCATTTTTATAAGGGACACACAAGCCAAATACAACTAACACACATGACGGTGAGTTTCATTGGCTTTGTGCTATACAGAACCTAAAAATCAACGATCCTTCTAGTGGACCATAGAAGCAAAAGAGTAACGAAGCCGGTACCTGTAAGAAGTAGGAGCTCATGGGGTCCTCTTTGTTGTCCTCGTTGTAGTACAGTCCACCTGCTATGAAGATCTGGTTCTCTTTGGTTACCAGACTGACATGATTCTTTGGGATCTGAGCCGAGATGGAGGCAAAATAGCACTCGTTAGCGCTGGGGTCATAGGCCACCGCCCCGGCACTGCTCACCATGAAAATTAGGTCCTGGAGGAACATCCCAAAGCGCATTGTGTCATTTAAGATCCCCGGGAGGACGTCCTCCTCGTTATCATCCCCCTCGGCCACTTCTCCATTGACAGCGTTGTCCCCAGCTGTCGTCTCACTGCTTTTCTTCACCTTCTTCTTTTTCACCACCATGAATTTGCCTTCGCTGGCATCCTTCACCACCTGGAGTTTCTTGAGCAGCTCTGGGCTGGACTTCACAATGGGGTGCTTCTCCACATGGTCCCTGATGTAATCCTTGGGCATGAGGCGGAAACGGATGCTCTCGAAGACAACCGGCAAGGCCTGGATCCGGCTCTCGCGGTCCTTGGCTTCCGCCCACTTCATCACCACCTCGAAGACCGTCTCCTCCTTCTCAATGTTGAGGGAGTCGGTAGATATGACAGCGATGAGCTCATCAGGGGAGAGCTGGTAGAACTCCTCATCCCGGGAGACCAGGGCAAAGCGGTCGCAGATGAAATCCCGGGCGGCCACTGCCAGGCGGGCACAGTCCAGCATCAAACCCAGCCTGAAGATAGCCAAGCAGTTGCTGAGGCAGAGACGCTTCTGCAGGAAGGAGACACAGACGGTGAAGATGGAGGGGATCTGGAACATGTTGGCCACAGAGAAAATGTCCTGCACGTTCTGCTCGGTGAGCTCCAGCTCGGAGGTGTAGATGTAATGGAGGATCTTGCGCATGACTTCGGGGTCCACGTCCTCCAGGTCGATCTCCCTCTTCTTACTCTCCTCCATGTCTGAAAGGAACATCGCCCGGAAATAGGGGCTGCAGGCTGCCAGCACCAGCCGGTGGCAGGGGAATTCCTTCCCCTTGACTTTCAAGACACAATCCAGGAACTTGTTGTGGTCCAGCATGTCTTTGAGCCCGTCCTGGAGGAGTGTCTGCTGGTAGAGACGCAGCTCTTCTGCTTGGTCTATTGGCAGCGTCATGCTTGGGAGTAATGGCTTGTTTGCTCGTCTCCTTTTTTCCCCCTATCCCCCAGCAAAGAGACTTACCCGGATCTGTTCAGCTCTCCCCTTGCTTCCCGACAGCTGGAACCTTAAGAATGTGAAGCACTTGCGGCTAATACAACTGGCTGTGTGCTTCAGCCTCAGTGAGGGGCTTTATATATAACCACAGCCTCACAAAGCTTAAGGAACCCATATTGGAGCATGTGTAAGCCGATCACCCTCTAATATGACACATTGGACAACCGGGAAGGGAGGGGGCTGGGGGAACAGCTGTATGTGCAGCCTGGACCCATCAGGAATGCTCTGTCAGCTCATGAATCAGTGCTGCAAGGGTCTGGGCTTTTCCGGAAGGCCAGCGTGTGACTGGCTGCGTCCATAATAGTGCAGGTGAAACAACTTTTCCTTCAGATGAATCAGAAAGGAAAAAAACCGGCCACCTAGCTGGTGAACGGTAGGGTTTGTTATCCCTCTTCCCCGCTCCCCCGCCACCTGCCCCTCTTCAACATCGAGTGCAGGACTCACCTGGCTAAAAATACACTATGATGCTAAATCTGTAGATATGCAATGAGGTATCGTATCGTACTGTCATTGTGACACAGCTAAGGCTGTCTAGGTCATTTGGACGGTTGATTTTCTTGGAGGCAGAGGGGAAGGGAAGGGAGACATTCCCGTGACCTGCTCCAGGGTAACTGTTGGGGGGAGAAGTGTTTGACATGCTCACCTGTGTGTCATAGGCCTCTACTGGAAGCAGCTAAAGGAGGTTCTCCTACAGCACATGTGGTAGGGGCCTGTGGTTTTGGAGGATGAGGCTCTGGGGTCTGTTCCGTCTGTTGTATTTTTATGGAACCCCATCACTGTCGTGTCTGAACAGTCCTCACAGTTTTAAGGTATTTATCCTCCCACCCCCTCTGGGAGGCAGGGCAGTGCTACTATCCCCATTGTACGGATGGGGAACTGAGGCCCAGAAAGATTAAGTGACTTGTCCAAGGTCACACAGCGTCTGATGGAGCCGGGACGTAAGACTGGCACCCTGCTCACTGGGCCGTCCTCCCTCTCTGTTGCCCACTATTCCCTGCTATCTACAGCCAGCTGAAAAAAATTCACACATTTTCAATGGTGAAAAAGGGACGCACGTTTCATAATAACTTCTAAGAAAGATGATCCTGTTTGGGGGCCAGCTCTGCTGCTGTCTCTGTGGCATTTCCAATGGCCAGGGTATGTAGCATCACGACACCCGCGGTGCTCTGAGATGGCTGCCAAGATATTGTTACCGTAATAGAGCAAAATTGTGACGGCTCAAAAAGCTCACGGGAGCATTTTACAATGGACGAACCATTCGAATCACCATGATGTTATCACTCTATAGTTATAGTTTAGACTTAGACATCGAGTTGCATAGCAACGTTTCCGTTACACAGGTCAATCCCTTCCCCCTAACCTGCACCTCTTTCCCCTCCCCCTCCCAATTATTATTAAGGGTGCGTCTACATTGGACAGGCTTTTATCCAGATTTTAGCCCTAACCGCTCTCCCATCCACACAGAAAATCTCTAGCCTGTGGAATGCAGGAGGTCAGACTACATGATCTCAAGGGTCCTTTCTAGAAGGGGCGCTGGAATGGGGGGAGGGAGGAGTGGGCCATGGCCTGCCTACTTTTTACCAGCCGTAAGGGCGAGCGATGGTGGGGGGAGGGAGCGGGGCCTTGGGGGAAGGGGCGGAGCAAGGGCAGAAGCTTGGGGAGAAGGGGCGGCACATGGGTGGGGTCTGGGGGAAAGGGCAGCATGAGGGCGGGGGCTCAGGGAGAAGGGGTGGTGCAGGGGCAGGGCCTTGGGGGGGCAGCGCAGCATGGGGGGGGCAGGGCCACGATTTGGGCACGTATGGTCCCCCCACTTTTAGGGTGCTTCTGCCGCTCCTACTTTCTAGCCTTACTTTATGTTTATGAATCAGTACAAATACCCCCAGTATAGACAGGCCCAGAGAGGAGAGAAGATCTTGGTTTTCACTTGTGCTAGGTCTTCTCCACTGGGGCAGAACATCATTCAGTCATTGTACCTGGCATTTGTCACATCAGGGGAACAGAAAAACACCGGATTGAAACTCACGGGGATACATGCTGGCTCCTCCAAGCAGTTCTTGTAATGGAATAACAATCTGTAAACAAGACAAAGATAGATAGAAGGAAAATTGCTCTGTACCTGAAGATTGTGATGAGGTAAATTAGTTTTGACAGACAGAGTTGAGCAGGGTAACTACAGCATAACAATTTGTAGCGATTGTAAAATTGGTACATAAGTTTCTTTTATTTTCTTCCCTTGATATTAGCCCCAGGGCCGGTCTACACACAGAAATTGCACCAATTTAATTAAATCAATGTAATTAAATCAGCACAAAGATATCAGCCACTCTTACTGGTTTAGTTAAAATGATACAACCCACTCCCTGCAGTGTGGGCGTCGTTATATTTGTATAAAATTGCCTTATGGTTATTCTCCTACCGGAAGGGGGGCAACTATCTATCCTGGAATAACTACAGCCATGCTACTGGTATAACAATTTCAGTGAAAAATCACAGCCCTCACCGAAATAGTAATACCAATACAAAAACTGGGGTAGACCAGGCCTAAAATGATTTAAGAGTGTCCACACAAAAAGAGTGCACCGATTTAACTAATTTTACTTAGAGACAGGTTTTCGTAACTCGGTGCCATTTCTGCATAGACTGGGCTTTAGATTTGAACTTACCACTGTTGTTTTGGGCTCTGGATGGCTCCAGACCTAAAAGGGCCTCTTCTAGATTTAATCTGGGTGCAGTTAGAGGTGGCAGACCTCTCCTGAGTTTTCCATCATTGGTGGTGGAAGCCACCTAAGAGCAACTGATCTCACCAAAGTGTTGTCATTTGGGGATGGAGGCCTGTGAGAACAGCCCTTGAGACTTCGGTACCATCAAACCAAGTCCTGGTTTGGCCTGGAATCCAAACACCAGACCCATTATTCAGAAAGGGAGCAGCTGGATGGTTGAGTGAGTGTGAAAATCTGGGACTAGGTGACCCACCCAAGGTTACACAGGAAGTCTGAGGAAGAGCCAGGAATTAAGCCCAGATCTCCATCTTGTTATATGTGGAACAATTTGTCCATCTAGAAGATGGGGGAAAACATCCAATTGTTTAATGATCTGAAATGAATGGAAGACAATAGAGACGCTACAAGATACTAGAACCTTGCAAAGTGTCAGCGAGCTTGTGATAACAACAGTCTCAGATATTACCCTATCTGTCTAGTTGACTGACAACCAGTTTTTATTACAGCCCAAATACAGCTGCATCCCATTCTGCTCATGCACCAAAGCTGATGGAAACAGCACATTGTCCTAAGGGCCGTCACTGAACTGGCAGAAGCTCAAGGAGTCTGTAAGCCAGGGACCTGGATGTTTCTCATCTGCTGCTGGAGCACTGGATCCATTTGGCTCAGATGGGTTTAAGCTATGCAAGCAAGTTCCTACAACTGTACGGTGGGAAAGAGGGCATCATTGCTAGAACTTTTCATCTTCTTTGGTTCTATTGGATATTTTTGCATCTTGGAGTTCAAGAAAGACACAACCCATTGCAATGCAGGGCTTGCTTTTTAGCCGGCTGGGAGTGGGCTGCATGGCCATTATACACACAACATATCTGATGCCTTGCTGACTCCTGCATGCCCAGCGGTGGGTGAGTGACAGATTGGAACATGGCCCTTAGAATGCTCTTACCCTGCTGTCTCTGCTCAGCTACTGTGATTGTCTTTTTCAGGCAGCTTCTTCTGTGGCTTTTAAACGGCAACGTTTTAGGAGCTGATTTTGTAAGCTGCGTGTCGGCTGTAGTGTTGCTTTTTGTGGCTGGGGGCTGGGGCTGCTCAAAGCCAGGATCCAAATTCTCCCTGCCACTGAATATCTGGGTTTTGGATTATTTTCCCCGTGATACATTAGTTTGCACTTTGCCAAGCTAAATCTCATTTTTTACTCATGTCCTTAATCTCTCTAGATCCTGTTCTTTTCTTTGTCCCTCTTGAATGGTATCTTCTCAGTTTTATTAGTGTGTTATTTATTTATGCTTCCGGGTCATAAGGTGAAGCAATTCATTGAGACTGGACCTAACCCAGTTTCAGAGAGCAGGACATAAGAATGACCATACTGGGTCAGACCAAAGGTCCATCTAGCCCAGTATCCTGTCTCCTGACAATGGCCAATGCCAGGTTCTAAAGGGAATGAACAGAACAGGTAATCATCAAGTGATCCAGCCCCTGTCGCCCATTCCCAGCTTCTGGCAAACAGAGGCTAGGGACACTATCCCTGCCCATCCTGGCTAATAGCCATTGATGGACCTATCCTCCATGAATATATCTAGTTCTTTTTTGAACCCTGTTATAGTCTTGGCCTTCACAGCATCCTCTGGCAAGGAGTTCCACTGGTTAACTGTGCATTGTGTGAAGAAATGCTTCCTTTTGTTTGTTTTGAACCTGCTGCTTATTAATTTCATTTGGTAACCCCTAGTTCTTGTGTTATGAGAAGGAGTAAATGAGTAAATATGGAGTAAAATGATCCTGAAATATACATAGGTCATGGTTTCTTTCACTCTGGAGTCCCACATGGGGTCACAGCGACACACCGGACCAAAAGACGAATTGAATTCTCCATTGATTTCAGTGGATTTGCGTAGGGTGTAAGAACCTAATCCAAAACCCATTGAAGTCAACGGGCGTCTTTCCATTGACTTCCGTGGGTTTTGGATTGGTCCCTACATCAGTGCTGAATAGTGGTGTTAATGGTATAATCTAGCTGCTGTTAAAAGTTTTCGTCCTCTGATGATTGTGCAATGGTGGAATTTGTTGGGATCATTTTGGATTTTGGCCACATGTAATTAAAGCAACGATTGTTTGTAACGGCATCTCCTGGTGGAGACTGCCATTCTCGGTCCTTCCAGAGAACCTGATCACGGGAGGAGTGAAACACGATAATGCTTAGCATTGACACCTGTAAGCGAGCCTCACAACACCTCTGTGAGGGAGATGGGCAAGTGCTAGAATTCCCCATCCCCACAGAATTGCGTAGGTGAGGAAACTGGGACCAAATGTGACTTTGATTCATAGACTCTAAGGCCAGAAGGGACCCTTGTGATCATCTAGTCTGACCCCCTGTGTAACACAGGCCAGAGAATTGTCCCGAAATGATTCCTGTTTGAACTAGAGCAGATCCTTTAGCAAAGCATCCAATCTTGATTTTAAAATGGCCAGTGAATGAAAGATTGTTCAGCCCCAAGCCGGGCACTGAGCCGGGATTAGAACTCAGGCCTTCCTCGCGCTTTCCCCTACACCAGGCTAGCGTCTAACATCAGCAGTAGCTTAGCAAGACAGGAGTGGGGTTAACCTCATGTGTGTGGGGGGGAAAGTACCAGATCTTTCATTAAGTGTCTCTCCAGCAGATTGCTCCCTCAGCCAGTTTCTAAGATTAGCTCCGGCTGAAAGTTCCAGCAGGTGCAGCTGCGGGATAAATTTAGATTCTTAGGGAATGGATTATTTTTTCTCCAAGTGCACCGAAGGCAGTACTGCCCTGCACTGTCACACAAAGCGTTGCCACTTGAGTCATTCATTCTGACACCCATGGCTGGATGAGTTCTGACTGCTCTGAATAGTCTGCGCCCTGGCTCGAACCTCCTGGGGCCAGTCCAAGGAATCAGCACGAAGCAACTTGATACATCTTCAGCCTCCGTCTGGAGGAGACTTGCATTTCACAAAGAGGAGACGTGACTCTTCTGACTATGTTGCTGTTACTGATGGGTAAATTTGGCATCTCTGGGGCTGCTGGCTGTGCCAAGAAACATGTACCAAGGATGTCCAGCAGCAGAACCTATGTTCAGGTAGGGGCTGGCATCTGAGTGGGTTTTATGAGATTATACAAAGGAAAGGCTCTACCAAAAGACAGTGCCCGTCCCATCCCCCACGACTTTGGACCAAATCCTCAACTGGAGCACATCAGCCTGGCTCCTTGATCGTCTTACAAAGATATCCTGACACTACGGGCAGGCGTCACTCCAGTTTTATGACAGTGTAACTCCTTTGAGTTCAGTGGCATTACAGCAGCATGAAACTGGAGTAACAGAGAGTGTGTATCTGAGTCAGACCTATGTGTCACTCCATTGGGCCTGATTGTCCTCTCGGGCCTGCTGGTGTCAATTGGGAGTCACTCCAGTAATGTGGAGTTATATCTTGTGTAAACGGGTGTGAGTGGAGAAAGAGGGCCTGTGGCCTGGTTCTCCTCTCCTGTATGGTGGTTTTACCCTGATGCATCAGTGGAGTTACACCAGCGGAAGTGAGATCAGAACCAGGCCCCCCTGTGTGTGTCCAATCGCATCACCTTGTGGGAACTTCATAAAGTCCCTTCCCCCTGAGGATCGCAAAGCTCCTCCAGAAATATTAATGAATTCAGCCTGAGAATGAGAGGGATAGGAATAGTCCATGGGGAATCTGAAGCGCCCTGAAATTAAGTGACTTGCCCAAGATCACAGAGTGGTCCACAGTCTAGCATCACTTACACAGATATGAATCAGGAGTACGACCATAGAGGTCATTGGCATCTACACCAATGTGTGTGAGACCAGAGTCAAGCCAAGCGATTATATCAGGGAGCCAGGAGTAAGACCCAGATCTCCTGACTCCTGGTGCTTTAACTACAAGATACATAGATTCTAAGGCCAGAAGGGACCATTGTGATTGTCTAGTCTCACCTCCTGTATAACCCAGACCATAGAACTCCCCTGAAAAAATTCCTGTTGGAACTAGAACATAATTTTTAGAAAAACATCCACTCTTGATTTTAAAATTGCCAATGATGGAGAATCCACCACGACCGCGGTAAATTGTTTCAATGGTTAATTTCCTTCCCTGTTAAAAAATGTATGCCTTATTTCCAGTTAGAATTTATCTAGCATCACCTCTTAATCGTCTCTTTGTAAAGCTAAATAGATTGAGCTCCTTGAGTCTGTCACTGTAAGGCAGGTTTTCCAATCATTTAATCATTCTTGTGGCTCCTCTCTGAACCCCCTCCAACTTATCAACATCCTTCTTGAATTGTGGACCCCAGAACTGGACACAGTATTCCACAGTGGTCACACCAGTGCCAGATACAGAGGTAAAATAACCTCTCTACTCCTACTCAAGATTCCCCTGTTTATGCATTAACCGAGTGATTCCCAAACTTTTTCCCTTCATGACCCCATTTTCAGACGTATTGCTTCCTGTGACCCCAGACCGCCTGGAGGACTCATTTTTAAAATGGCGTTCTCCGCACAGCATGAGCTCACACACATCATGTATGTGAGGTCATGCTCCACGGAGGATGCCATTTTGTAGAGCAAAATGGCGTCCTCCATGCGGCGTGACCTTGCGTACGCCATACGTGCAAGGTCATGCTGTGCAAAGGATGCTATTTTACAATCCCGCACACTCAGAATTGCTGCACCCTCATCCACTGACGGAGTGACCCCCGTCACGACCCATAGTTTGGGAACTGTTGCATTACCCCTTTCGGCTGTAGCATTGCACTTGGAGATCATGTGCACCATAACTCCCCAGATCTTTTTCAGTGTTACTGCTTCCCAGGATAGTGTCCCTCATCCTGTAAGCAAGGCCAACATCCTTTTGTTCCTGGTTGAATACATTTACAGTTGGCCATATTACAAAGGTCTATTGTTTCCCTGTGTCCAATTTACCAAGCGATCCAGAACTCTGCATCAGTGACCTGGCCTCTTCGTTGTTTGCCACTCCCCCAAGCTCGGTGTCATCTGCAAACTTTATCGGTGATGATTTTATGTTTTCCTCCAGGATCATCCTCCCCTCTGACGTATCTGTATGTATAAAACACACCCACATGCACTAATCCAGTATATTTCAAGGGAGCAGTTTCCCAAAGCCACACAACATTTTTCAGCGGATCAGCGTGTGTGTTTGCCCATCAACTTCATTCAGAGTAAACCTCAGAATTTGCCCCTTGGTTCTGTGAGCGCATCTGCTCATCCATTCACATCACCGGCTCAGACTGTGAATCTGTCAGAATCACTCAAGCATTATATGGAGGACCTCAATGGCTGAGTGGTCGGAGTTTCTTACTTCTCAGTCACTTGTATGAATTTGATCCTAAGCCTTTTCAGTGGGCAGGACAAAGTAAACGAGTGGGTCTCTGTTTGATTCCTAGGGGACCGGTATCTGTGTCATGGAAACCAACACCAGAAATGTTATGGAGGTCACACTACTCTCCTAGCCCTATGGGGGGGGGAAGAGATAGCTCAGTGGCTTGAGCATTGACCTGCTAAACCCAGGGTTGTGAGTTCAATCCTTGAGGGGGCCATTTAGGGAACTGGGGTAAAAATCTGTCTGGGGATTGGTCCTGCTTTGAGCAGGGGGTTGGACTAGATGACCTCCTGAGGTCCCTTCCAACCCTGATATTCTATGATTCACCAGCACTAAATAGACTTAAAAATGTAATTGATGTTAGTGGAACTCAAAAAGAGAGGCTCAGGGCCTGTTCTGCAGAAGAATTGAGCCCTCACTGACGCTGACTTCCTTGCATCCATCTTCAGCATAGATGTTTGGAAACCCCTGCTCTTTCCGGCGCTGCTGCTGGCCGTATTCATTCGTAGAGTCATAGAATTTAAGGGCAGAAGGCACCATTAGTCTGACCTCCTGTATAGCACAAATCCCTCAATTTCACCCTGGTACCCCTGTATTGAGCCCAATAACTTGATTTTGACTAATGCACACCTTCCAGACAGGCATCTTGATCCGAAGACATCAAGTGATGGAGAATCCCTGCAAAGTTTCTTCCCATCCTGTCTCTCTATTTCCTTTGGGAATTTGTTCTAATGGTTAATCACCTTCACTGTTTAAAATTTGTGCCTAATTTCCAACTCGAATTTGTTCTTGTTATGCCTTTCTCTGCTAGATTAAAAAGCCCTTAAGTACTTGGTATTTTCTTCCCTTGAAGGTACTTATATACCGCAATCAAGTCACCTCTGTTTTATTTCTTGCAAGCTGAAGGCTGAGCTCTCTGTCACTGTCAAGCATTTTCTCCAGTCCTAATCATTTGAAGGGCTTTAAAAATGTGGGGGGGTTTATATAGATTTAATGTTGGCCTCTGTTGTTATACTAGGTTGACCAGACAGCAAATGTGAAAAATCAGGATGGTGGTGGTGGTGGTGGTGGTGGCGGCGAGGGGAGGGCAGGTAATAGGAGCCTATATAAGAAAAAGACCCAAAAATTGGGACTGTCCCTATAAAATTGGGACATCTGGTCACCCTATGTTATACAGAGATTAGATTGAAACATATGCATAGCACCCAGAATGCATTAGTGAAGGGCTGGGTAATTTTTCGATCCCTACTACGAAGCTATAGTTAGATAGGATAAGAAAACAGTAGCCAAACTGCGTGCTTCAGTATATAAGACGTTCCTCTCTTCTTGGGAACAGGAAGGAATCCTTCCCTTCCTATGGGGAGAACAATTAGCCCGGTGCATTACAGAAATGCCTTTTTCTGAAACACCAAGTGTGTCTTGCAAAAGGACTGAATGCTTTAGCTCAGCTAGAAGTTATGGGCTTGAGATGCTGGGATCAGTGGGTGAAAACTTACGGCCTGTGTTATGCAGGAGGTCAGACTAGATGACCAGGTCTTAGAATCTATTAAATGGATCTAACAGAACTTAGCCTGCCATATGTTCTTAGCATATTAAAAGCTTATTAAAGTCTTATGGAAAATCTTTATTTAAGCTAGAAGATTTGTACATGGGTGAGGTACAGTAGCTTGACTGCAAATAATGCTGGAGAGCCCCATTTGCAGGGGTCTTGGCCTGGAAGGCCGGGAGGAAGTGATGCTGCCGCTGAGGTGTCTGGGCCAATCCTCTTCTCATCTCTACGCTGCCTTTTCTTTGTCTCGTTTCTCCTCTTCTATTGCCAGGAGGCGCTCCCTCTCCTTGATCAGCTGCACTCCGCAGTAGGTGATGAACCAGATGGACAAGGTGCTCAGTGGGAAACCTGCGAGTCAGAGGGACAGAAGTCAGCTTGGCTTGGGCGCTAATAAAAAGGGTGAGGTTCTTCTCCAAAGCTAGTCTGAATGCAACTCAGCATCCTTGCTTGGTGTGGGGCAGGTCCTGAGAGGTGATAAACACGGGGAGCTGTGTCTGTGCATGAGCCACAGCCCACAGCGATCCATGGCAGTCTTTCCATTGACTTTGGATCTGACCCCATCTGCCCTCATCCACTGGGGCGGAGTTCTCCAGGGGTAGGTCCAGATCTGCCAAAGTAGCAGGGTCTTCTATAAACCGTGAGGCCCTCCCAGCTTTGAATCCCGTGGAAAGACTTTCTCAGCTCCCCAAGCTCAGACGGACTCCTTCGTCCCACTTAGGGCTTGTCTGCACGACCGTGTAAGTTGATGTAAGTTAGGGCGCTCAGGGGTGTGAAAAAGCCACCCTCCCTGAGTGCCGTAAGGTACATCAACTTAAAGCTCTGTCCACACTGCGCTATATTGGTGGGACACGTTCCCCACCAACATAGCTTCCGCCTCTCGTTGAGGTGGAGTGTAATTATGCCGATGGGAGAGCGCTCTTTCCCATAGGCATATGTGTCTTCACTAGACGCGCTACAGCGGTGCAGCTGTGCCGATGTAGTGTGGTAGTGTAGACTCGCTCTTAGCCAGCCCCATGCAACGTATCTTCACATCCGGTCCCTCTATAAACACGGGGCCTGGAACTGCCCTCTGGAGATCCCACCCCAACTATCCATCTCTCTGTCCTAGATAACAGGAGAGTTCATTCACAGGCCCTCGTTTAGAATATCAATAATAGAGAGGATAAGCAGGTTCAAGTACAGGGCCGTTATTCCACTGGGCAGGCGTCTGGCAGTGTTAGAAGCCACAACGATTTCCATAGCAGAGAAAGAGAGATCTAGGCTCTGTACCTGTTAAAACAGGACTTCTGAATGAGTAACATGACTAGCTCCGACAATGAACTCAGCCGTCAGGAACTTCTGTCGTTCTGAACCCCCCAGGTCACGCATTATCCCCCTCCTGAGCCCCGGTCAGTCCCGTGGGGGAGCCCGGAAGGGGACTGGGCACCACTCAGTCAGCCACTTATAGCCCAGGCTGTTTCAACACGCTGCTGCCACCTCTCGGTGAGAAAGACACAGTCAGGGTAAGTTATTAGGGGATGGGAGAATAATTGGGATTTAATAACAGAAGGGATCCAATACAGCTGCCTAAGAAGCTATTAGAAATACAAGGCTGGTGAGGAGAGCGTGTGTCTGACAATCTCAGCTCCACACGGGAATAGCGGCTGTAATGGAAGAAGGAAGCAGCGGGGAAATAAATCCCTGTTAGTATTATTTCCGTTGCAATTGCATCGACAGGTCTAAACCATGGACAGGGCCGCACTGTGCTAGGCCCTGTACAAACACAGCCAAAAAAATGATGGTCCCTGTCCCAAGGAGCATATAAGCTAACCACAAACGCTCCTGCCGTTAAGTCAGGGGTGCCAGGCTGGGGAGGTCGTTGGTTTGAGTTTGGTGTAGTGACTCCTGTACGCAAAGAAAAAGGGCTTGCCCATCCCCGGGGGAACAGAAGGCCTTTACCTGTCAGGAGGATTCTCTTGGCAACCAGCAGCGTGAAGTCCAGGCTGTTGAGGGCAAGGACGTTGTAGAGGACAATGGCCCAGAAGTTTGCAGCCCCGAAGATCCCTCTAATCCGCCGAGACATCGGCTCTGACATGTTGGCCTGCCCAGCGAAACAGAGGGACAGGAGCGTAAGGGGACAGTGCTGCCTGCTAAGGGGAGTGGGATTTTTGTTAGCTGTGTTCTCCAAAAGCCCATCTTTCTATCTCCGGTTCCACGACGGTGGTATCTGAACACCACACCATCTTTATCCTCAGAGCATCCCTGGGAGGTACAATCGTGCTATTACCCCCATTATACAGATGGGTAACTGAGGTGTGGAGAGACTAGAGCCTCACTCTGACTGAATTCAATGGGCCCAAGATCATACAGGGAATCTTTGGTAGAGCAGGGAATCGAACCCAGGTACAAACCACCTGAACCATCCTTCCTGTCTAGTCTGTTCGCTCCTCTCTCTGGCCCATTCATTGTCTCCCTCCATTTGACACTCTGGCTCCCAATCCTGTGAAGTGTTGAGCTGTGAAGTCTATGGGAGCTGGGGACACAGCACCTTCCGGGAGGCACTCCTGGGACTAGGGTTGCCAACCCTCCAGGATTGGCCTGGAGTCTCCAGGAATTAAAGTTTCCTGGGGGGGAAGGGATAGCTCAGTGGTTGGAGCATTGGCCTGCTAAACCCAGGGTTGTGAGTTCAATCCTTGAGGGGGCTACTTAGGGATCTAGGGCGAAATCAGTACTTGGTCCTCCTAGTAAAGGCAGGGGGCTGGACTTGATGACCTTTTGAGGTCCTTTCCAGTTCTAGGAGATAGAAAATCTCCATTAATTTATTTATTTAATATATTAATCTTGGATTAAAGATGATGTCATGTGGCCTGGGGGAGGGGGCATGGCTGGGATGTTGCTACATGTGGCTGATTTCCAGTTGCTGGAATGGTTTCCTGAGGGCCGTGGGCAGCCATGTGTAGAATGCAGCAGCATTTAGGCTCTGTTAGCGCCCAGGGAACCCAGCCCTGGGGGAGCACAAGGGTTGTTCAAACTTCTCTGGTCCTGCACTGAGTTCCGCTCAGGTAGACAAGGGAATGGACCAATGTTTGCGAAGTGCATACTAGATGATGGGAGGGTTTTTTTGCCCCTCCTGTGCACCTTAGTAATAGCAGGCTGACTTGAGGCACACTGCTATGGGCACGATCCTTTGTCATGATTGTCATTAGCACTAGCTGGAGGCTGTTAAGATTTAAAAAAATCTAAAGCCCTGTGACAACGGCAGAATGTGATCGTCACTTGCACATAATCCTCAGTGCCGCTGCATTGACTGGAGACGGGAAGTGGTTTTTATAACAATCTTCAAAGAGAACTAGAAATCCCAGGACCCTTGGAGCTGAGAATTGTGGTGCCTTGGGCAATAAGATTTCTCTGGCTTTGTGTGCTATAATCTGGTTACAAGTTCAATTTGAAGAAGCGAGGGGATGGTTAGCTCTGAAGTGTTTCTTTGAAGGGCATCGTTGTCAGGTCCAATGGTTTAGGGTTGGTAAAAATCAACAGAAATGTTTCCCTGGTGTGATTTCTTGCATCTTTCCCGGCAGCATCCTCCTACCGGCCACTAGCTCCCAGATTTAGATGGGGGTCACTGGTCTTTAGAACAGATCGAAAAATGGCATTTCAGACCTGTGGGAAATTCCAGTATTTCAATGTTTGTTTTCATCCCAAATCGGGATAAAAAGTTGAAATGTCAAAAAAAAAATGCAGAATGAAAAAACATTCTGGAAAAATTCCATGTGGACACATTAAATGCTTTGTTTTTGGTTGGCATTAACTTTACTTCCACCTGAGTCGCTGTGGGTGCTTCACGGGTAGTAGTTCTGGGTCCCTCGATGGCCTCTCCATTTTCCCCTAGGGGAAGCTCCAGTTCTCTGGCTGGAATCAATCTCCCCTGAAGCACCCAGGAGCTCAGGTGGGCTTTGGATCAGGCTCGGGGGGGGGAGGGAATTTGGATTTTGCGTGTGCATGTTGCTGCTCGTGAACGTGAAGGACTTGGAGCACAAAGGCTGCCATTCAGAGCCCTTGTTGGTAATCACAGCAGAAGGGCCATGGACTCTATGGCCATGGAGACTAAGCTGCCCTCTCTGCCCTAGAGGTGATCCCTTCAGATCTACCAGCCTTCCTAAACCAAAATGAGGGTGATCTGAAGCATCCAAAAGGCTTTGGGTGGGAGGGATGGGGCTGTCACCCCTTCCCAACCAAAGATGGGGAATGTTCCTTCGATGCGGTGTATAGACCCTACGACAGAACGGACACTAAGGCTACGTCTACACAGCTCATGGCAGCGAGACGCCTAGCCCGGGTCAACAGCCTCAAGCTGGCACTACTGTGCTAAAATCGGCTGTGTAGACATTGTGGCTTGGGCTCTGAAGCCTACGGAGGGGGTGGGTGTCAGACTCTGAGCTCTAGCCTGAGACACAGCATTTACACAGCTGTTTTTAGCACGGTAGTGCGAGCCTGACTCTGTTGACCCCAGGATGGGACGCTCATGTAGACATATCATAAAGGGTTAAAAAAGGGAGTGATCACCTCCCCAGCTGCACCTATGGGCCAGCTACGGCCGGAGGGGATCAAAGGCTGCAGTCCAGCCAGAACAGGGGGGCTGGAGATCCAGAGAACCCAAGGGCAGGGGCTCCATGGGGGTCAGACAGGAGGAAGCTGCCCAGGAAAACCAGTTCTCTGCCAGAAGGGATCTGAAAAGATTATCAGGCAGGAGGAACCGTCAAGGCCGTGAGGTAGGAAGCAGCCCAGGGAAGCAGTAGAAGATTTATGTAAACAAGTCCCCGACCGCATCACCCAGGGTCCCTGGGCTGGACCTAGAGGAGAGGGCAGCCCTGGATCCTCCCCGCACGGAGCAGAGGCTGCTGAGAACCCTGACCAGGGATGGCAACATTGCCTTTGTGTTCCTGCTTTAACTTACTTTATTCCTGCCCAGTTGAAGAAAGAAAGGAAGACACCTGTAAAGGGGGCAGCCCCAAAAGAAGGGATAAGAAGAGAGGTCAAAAGCCCAAACTTCTGAGAGAAGGTCCACTAAAGAGACGGGAAGGACTTTGGGTGGGGCCAGACTCCTTTCAGCCCTAAAAGGGGAGAGACACAAGTAACCCAGTCGGAGGACTGGGGTTACAAACGCAGACTGATGGATATAGGTTCCATCCCTGAACAAACTAAGGGAAACCGAGGCGGGGACAGCTACAGTTCTGTGGCAGACTGCCAGGGAGTGCGACAGTGTTGAGGTTCCTCAGTTACGGCTCCCCATTGGATCGGAAATCTAAAATGCTGTATGAAGCCAGCGTTTTGGGCCCCTGGGTGTAAACTGGTGCAGCTCCGCTGAAGTCGCACACGTTCTTATCCATCTGTCGCCCCAAACCAGATGATCCGCCCCACCTGACGGCAGGTTGCCGTTGAGTTTCTTACCTCCATGCTGCCAAAGGGCTCCATCTGGAAAAACTTCTGCACCCACAGCTCGAAGTTGAGTCCGAAGCAGTTGCAGACAGACCAGATGTAAACGATCTCGCAGGGGCCCAGCCACAGGGTGGTGACAGCGAAGGTGCAGATAGTGGCCCGAAGCTCCTTCACAACATCGTTGTGGTTCTCCCCGAGGTGATCGTACACGTACCTAGGGGTCAATAGGAGCGGTATTGTTTAGTGGAGATCTGCATTGTATTCCTGGTTCAGCCACTGGTCTGCTGGATGGCCTTGGGCTATAGGTGCCGACTCCATGGGTGCTCCGGAGAACCCACGGGAAAAAAATAGTGGGTGCTCAGCACCCACCAGCCATAGCTGTTTGGCGGCCCAGGGAGGGACTTGGGGAAGGGTGGAGAGCAGCAAGCGGCAGGTGGGCGGGGACCTTGGGGAGGGGGCAGAGTGGGACCAGGTAGCGGCGGAATGAGGGCGGAGGCGGAGTGGGAGCGGGGCCTTGGGGCAAGGGGTGGGGCACCGCTGGGAAAAACTAAAAGTTGGTGCTTTTGCCTTGGGCAAGTCTTGTCACCCCTCTCTGCCTCAGTTTCCCCATCTGTAAAATGGGGATGGTGATCCTGGCCCTCCTTTGGGAGCCATGAATGGAAAGTGCTGTGTAAGAGCTAGTTGTTGTTGTTGTTACTCCAGCCCCTGGGCTAGAGCAGCAGCTCTGCAGCTTGAACAGAGAATTCCCCCCCCTCGTTACTCTATGGAGAGCATTGGCTTCCAACCAAGTTACTCCAGGACTGTCTTCTGCAGGCGTTTTATCTCCTGGCGATTGCACGGGAGGAGGAAGAATTTGTAGGGGTCCCCTGGCAATGAAAGGGTTACATCTGCTGGGGAGTGAATGGTGGGGGGCTGGGGATGGCTGCTGTCTGGCACTGCGAGGGTTACACCCTACTGCAGGGCAACTGGGAGGAGAGCCAGTAGGAAACCCCAAAACTTTTCATGGGGGTTTGGCCTGGGGATGAGATTCTGCAGCAGGCAGGGCCGGGGCAGTGTTACTTGGGGGGCTGGAAGGATGATGTCTGGGAAACCTCCAGCAATGAGCATGTACCGTATCACCATAATACAAGCCACTACACAGCCCCTCTCGCTCTTCTCCCGCAAGGCTACGGGTTTTACAATATACACTTATTGTGACACCTCTTCCTAGGGGGACCACGTGCCCAGTTTTTGACCGGAAAGGTGGGTCGAAAAGAGGATCTGATAGTGTCCAGTCAGATCTACTGACTGGACACACAAAGTCCAGTTACTGTGGGCGGGGGTGGTGGGGAGGTGCCGGGTCATTACCCACGCCAGCCCTTACTCAGCCAGGGCCGCCTCCTACCTGCATTGGGCGGCTGCAGCTCCCAGCCCCGGCTACACAGGTGAGTCCCTCCCAACCTCGGCAGGGGAGAGAGGGGAATAGCAACAAGTGATGGGGGAGGGAGGAAGAGGAGTGAATGTTGGCGGGATCTTGGGGGGGACGAGGCGGGGCTGGAGTGGGGCCTCAGAGGGAAGATGCAGGGTGGGGAAGGTTCTGGCACTCCTGCTGGAGTATCCAGTTTTTAAATATTACAAAGTTTGCAACCCTACCACCTCGCCATGTATGAACCATTTACCAGGTTCCCTGGTGCACAAACATTTAATCACAGACCACCTGACACTTTCCTCGCACAGTCACTAGCATGTTATTGTTACTGAAAACAGTTGAAAGGCTGAGGAAGATGTGGATGCAGCATAAGCCGTGGGATATGAGGTCAGAACGAGGTCACCAGAGATTTTGGGAGCCTGGATTCGGCGGAGCGAGAGAGAATCGGATTGGAGGGGAACCGGGATAGAATTGTTCAGCAAAAAGGTTTGAGTCGAGTTCTGGGTGGTGGTTCGGGCTGGTTCTTATTGTCTCCAAACCAGTTGGCCCAGCCCTTTTTTAAAAAACAGACTGGCTGGATCACAGCTTAGGGAGCTGATCAGCAAAGAGATGAGAACTGAGATGCTTTAGGGTTCTCTGTGACCACAGTGAATAATGCTTAACATCCTTCCAGTTACATTGCCATTCAGGGAGTCAGTCATACCATGGAAGAGAAGGTCCCAAACCCCAGTGGAGATGACAGATCTCCTAAGGAGACTTACTTGCATAGCCAGTCATTAATCCCTCTGTCAAAGTGCCTAAAATACAAACAGGCAAAACGAAAGAAAAATGTTAAAATGGGAAGTGGTAACAATTGCACTATATTACATAGTCATTCAAAGACGTCTGCTCTCGTTTGCACCTATTTTTCACTGGTGTAACACCATTGAACTTACTCCTGATTAACCAGTTTGTCTGCCAGGCGCAGAATACCAGTGTTAACTTTAACTGTCTGTTTCACCAAAGCATCTGATTTTGGAGTTATTCCTATGCAAACGCCACAGAAGTCAATGGGACACACTGGGACCTGGGCATAAGCAGATGCCTCTTCCAGAGCCGTCTCTGGGCCATTGACTTCAGTGATATAAATAGCGATGTAAGCTACATTTTTAGCAGAAGTGGGCCAGAAAAAGGTGGTAATTCTCCTCTCACATCACTGTAACACTATGGATAGTTGGGAACAATCCAACGGAGTCCTGACGGATCCACCATTGAAGCTGGAGGTGGGAAAGGTTTTGTAGTTCACTGACTGAATGTACCTCTCGGAGAAGGACTGTTTCCTGCATTGCCTAGTGTCTAGTTTTAAAAATGTCATAAGTAATGGGACTTCCACCTCCTCCCTTTGGAGACTGTTCCACACGATAATACATCTCCTTGTCGGGAAGTTCTCCCTGATATTCAGCCTACATGTCCCTTCTCTTCCGTCCATCCCATTACTCCTGCTTACATCCCCCGGACCACGCTAAAGAAATTTCTTGCCATCCTATGTGCTTACGCCATTCTGGTACCAGTAGGCAGGGATAATGGGCCAGATCCTCAGCTGGTGTAAATCAGTCTAACTCCATAGACTTGAGCAGAGTAATGACTGTTGACACCAGCTGAGGATCTGGGACCATGGCCACATCTATCTAACTAGTATGTAGCATATGATCATTCTCCCTTCCTTTGCAACCTTAGCCGATAAGATCTTGGGACTATTTGACCAACTGGTTGCAAGGAGAGAGAAATGAAAAAGCTGTGTTCCTTCTCAGTATATTTCCTTTGGACTGACTGGATCAGTCTCCTGCTGCCTGAGTCCATTAACATTTTAGATGCACTCACGTTTCTGCAAAGACGTAGAGCATGGTGATGCATTTTGGGGGCTGCGGCGGGTCCAAGTGATCCAACCTAGCAATGGTGTTGATAATTCCAAACATCACCGCAGCTTTCACCCAGTCATACACCAAGTTAGAGTAGGCCAGGCCGGCTGTGTGGTGCGCATCAACAAAGGGAATAAAGAGAACAGCCCAGTGAGAGGCAGGCAAACAGCAGCATGATCTAACATTAACACGAGAGCTGTGCAGAAGACAGAAGTTCCGTTCAGCGAAGGATTTTGTGATTTCGAAATCTGGCTTCATTCTTAATAAGAACAGACCCCAGAGTTTTTGAAATTCTCTGGGAAGGAAAATTCAGAACAAAAATCGTTTTGCGTCATTTGAAACATTGTGTTTCAAGATTGCCCTTTTTATTTTCTAGTATGATACCCTACAGAATAAAAAACATTGAAATGAAAAGTGGGTTCAAACCAAAAAAGTTGAAACGTTTCATTTGGAACATGTCAAAATGGGACGTTTTCTTAGTGTCAGAACTTTTTCCCCCTCTGGTTTTCTTCCAAACCAAAATTCCGGTGAAACTGACCCGATTTCACAAAGCATTTTCATCTAGATGCAACTGCATATTCTAACAAAATACGCATTTAACCCGCTCTGGTTAACACAAGGGGGCTCCGTTTTCCTCTGGGGTCCGGACCTCATATAGAAGTAACTTGGATGGTGAGCTCTTTTGGGCAGGGACTGTCTTTTTGTTGTGAATCTGTATGGCACGTGTGGGGTCCTGATCTGTGATTGGGGTTCCTAGGCAGTGCCATAATACATAAATAATAATAATAATAATAGGCTTAGGACTGCTGCTTCCTCTGAGCTAGCAGATCTGGTCTTTTTAAGTCAAGCAGTAGAGGTTTGTGCTTTTAGATCTAAAACTCCTGGATTCAGTTCCTGCATGTGATCCATCGAGGAGAATGGCTCTAGTAGCATATGCCAGCCGTCTCAGCACTGGTATCCGCGGTTAACCCAGGCGTCACACTTTAAAACAAATCAAAGTTTGTTTTTATTCCAGTCTCAAACCTTCCCATAAGTTCAGAGGCTGAGCTATGGGCACATTCTGGTCTCAGAAAGGACCATGGCAAGTACACCTTCCGCCTGAAATGAACCAGGCTCAGACAGCGGCAACTTTTCTCTTGATCTGGTTGTTGCCCGTGGCTCTTGATTCAAGGCTCTGTCTCCTGTGATGCCTCTGCCTGTGTCCACACACATGCATAGTAGGCCAGATTCTGCTCCCGGTTACATCAGTGCAGATGTGGAGCCACTCCACTGAAGTCCTCTGCGTTTTACCCTCTGGTGGCCTCATGTGCTCACGCTGGTGTGGCTGAGATCAGAATCTCAGACTCTGGTCCCGCGAATACAGAGTCATGATAAACAGTGGGGAAGCTGTTGTTGAACATGAAAGTAGATACTTTGACAGTGTCTCTTGTTGTCTTAGAACTCTGGCCACTAATTCTGGGTTACCAGGTGCCCCACTTGAGACACCTTGAGGCTGATTTTCAGAGGTGCTGAGCTCCCACGATTCCCACTGAGATCAATGGGAGCTGCTGAGTGCTCAACACTTCTGCATACCAGGCCTTTTTACTTCAGCTGCCTAAATAATGATTTAGTTGCCCAACTTCAAGCACCCACGGTTAAGCATTTTGGCCTTGATTTATCTTCCCTTATTACATTACATTATCCAGGCACCTGAATAAAAATATTAGTTAACATTTCAGACTCGAGAAGTTCCTAAACCTGCTAAAATCAGAGACTGCCAATGCCCAAGCGGCTAAGGGACAGGAATGAAAGGTGGTTCTCTGCGTCACTCACCTAAAGCCCAGTCTGAGAGCCGAGTCACGAACTTCACGTCCGCAGGAAGGGTCAAGATGTAGAAGAAATGGAAAAACACATCCACCGCGACGATCGCCCCCAGGTGGAGCAAAGCGTGGACGCGAATGTTCCACATCTCGTTGTCTTTGCGTCTCAGCTCACTGGTGCTTACCTGTTGGGAAGACAAGCATGGGAAGGGCTGAATTGAAAGGGACGCATTTGCTATGCCACCCAGAGAATGAACTGAGAGTAAAACAGCCACCTTTGGTCATCTCTAGTAGAATTTCCCCGGCCTGCCTGAAGCCTTGGCTACACTGGGGTTTTGTAGCTCAGCAGTTTTTCTTTGAAGTCTGTTTTTGAAGTTTTTTGTTGCAGGATGGCTACTTTTAAATCTGTTATCTAATGTCCAGGGAGGTTGAAGTATTCTCCTACTGGCTTTTGTATGTTACCATTCCGGATGTCTGATTTGTGTCCATTTATTCTTTTATGTAGGGACTGTCCGGTTTGGCCAATGTATGTGGCAGAGGGGCAATGCTGGCACATGATGGCATATATAACATTAGTAGATGTGCAGGTGAACGAGCCTCTGATGGTGTGTGGCTGATGTGGTTGGGTCCTATGATGGTGTTGCTAGAGTAGATATGGGGACAGAGTTGGCAACGGGGTTTGTTACTGGAATTGGTTCCTGGGTTAGTGTTTCTGTGGTGTGGTGTGTAGTTGCTGGTGAGTATTTGCTTCAGGTTGGGGGGCTGTCTGTAAGCGAGGACTGGCCTGTCTCCCAAGATCTATGAGAGTGAGGGATCATTTTCCAGGATAGGTTGTAGATCGTTGCAGGGCCGCCCAGAGGGAGGGGCAAGTGGGGCAATTTGCCCCAGGCCCTGGGCCCTGCAGGGGCCCCAATGAAAATAAAGTATTCTATAGTATTGCAACTTTTTTTTTATGGAAGGGGCCCCCAAAATTGCCTTGCCCCAGGCCCCCTGAATCCTCTGGGCAGCCCTGGATCGTTGATGATGTGCTGGAGAGGTTTTAGCTGGGGGCTGTAGGTGACGGCCAGTGGTGTTCTGTTATTTTCCTTCTTGGGCCTGTCCTGTAGTAGGTGACCTCTGGGTACCTGTCTCACTCTGTCAGTCTATTTCCCCACTTCCCCAGGTTGGTATTGTAGTTTTAAGAATGCTTGATAAAACTGCAGAGCTACAATTCATTTGCAAACTTAACACCGTTAATTTGGGCTTGAATAGGGACTGGGAGTGGCTGGCTCACTACAAAAGCCATTTCCCCTCTCTTGGTATTGACACCTCCTCATCAATTATTGGGAGTGGACCACATCCACCCTGATCGAATTGGCCTTGTCACCACTGGTTCTCCACTTGTAAGGTAACTCCCTTCTCTTCATGTGTCAGTATATTTATGCCTGTATCTGTAATTTTCACTCCACGCATCTGAAGAAGTGTTTTTTTACCCACGAAAGCTTATGCCCAAATAAATCTGTTAGTCTTTAAGATGCCACCGGACTCCTCGTTGTTTTTGTGGATACAGACTAACACGGCTACCCCCTGATACTTGTGTGCATCAAGTTCTCTGGCAAGCACAATCCCGGCTGGTCCTCCTGATGGGGCAGAGTGACTTCACTCTGACCCCTACTTCAGTGGGCTTTTTAGAATGGCCATTGCGTCGTGTGCATATTCCCTGACAGCAAGTGTTGCAATAAAGGAAGGGAAGGGCTGAAAGCCCCGTCACCACACTGGCCAAGGCTCTAAGGAATCCAGAGCAGGGCAGAATCCTGCCTCAGTTGGGGCTGCTCTTTTCCCACTCTGATTTCGGGGGCTCACTGGTGTGCTTTGCAGTAACAATCACTGCTATTCCTCCCAGTACCTGCAGCCTCCCTTGAATATCGGAATATAATAATGTTCCTAGCAAGCATTTAGGATTATGCTGGGGAGATTGACAGCCTTGGCTCTCAACAGCGCCGTAAAATTGCTGCTGAATAAGAAATCCGCTTATATTCACTCTGATTTCTTCATTCCCCACGGGGTGGGAGTTCTCGGAAAGCACTTTGGCGGCGGCTGTAATAGCCCAATCGACAGAAACAGATGATTTCCAAGGATTAAAGCATTGGCCAGCATCGCTTGTGTGTGTTACTCTCACACAGCCTTTGATATTGGCCTGCAAGCAGCCCTGCTCTCAGGAAATGAAGAGGCTTCCAAACATAGGAGCAGAGAAGCCACCGGAGGTTAATCCGGTGGGGATCAGCTGTTACTGGCCGGTTATCCCAGGCAGCTGTCATTTCTCCCCTCTAACAACGGGTTCTGGAACATTGAGGTCTAAGAGGAAACATCTGTGACGTAGTGCAAGGGGCTTCAGTGGATCACAAGGGCCTCCGCTCAGCTCTCTATTTCCAAAGCCATCCCTACGCAGTGTCCTGGGCTGGGCGTGGGGATGGATGGAACTCCTGACTCAGCGTTCCCATGGATACCGCACACAACATCCTTCCAGGTGATTCATCCCACCACGGGCTGAAGGTCAGCTGACTTCTAGTTGCACTCAGGGGCAGTGCAGAGCCTAGCGGACAGGAAGGATGGTGCAGTGGTTAGGGCTTGAGTGTGGGAGGTAGCAGACTGGGGTTGATTCCCTGAGCCACCACAAACTTCCAGTCTGACCTTGGACAACTCACTTAGCCGCTCCGTGCCTCAGTTTCCCCTCTATACAATGGGGATCGTAGCCCTGCCCTGCCTCTCAGGGGTGCTGTGGCAGTGCATTAAAGAGTGTGAGGCCAGCAGAGGTAATGGTAATTGTGACCATATAAGCCCTTTAAGTAGATGATCGGTGTGGAGGTGGTAGCAGTGCCTGTGATTCAGGTTGCCCAATGCTTTCTGTGATAAAGACCCTGTTTTCACTGGCTTTGGGCTGAAATGTGCCACACTGGGCGTCTGCTTCAGGCAGAATGATTTTCGGAAAGTTTCAGCTCAAATGGCTCAGCTGTTTCTGAAAATGAGGCTGGGGTGGGGGGGTGGGAATCGGAAATGCATTGTTTTGCCCGGGGTTAAAAAATTCTGGTGGTCTTTCATTTGAGACGCTCTAGCTGCTGATGCTCTTATGCTGACTAGCATTTACTCCCATGAACAGTCCCACTGAGTCAGCCCGAAAGCCTGTTTTCCACTGGGAAATGTCACTGGTTCCACCGTCCAGCTGAGCCAGCATCAGGACTGGCTGCAGCCCTAATTTAGACAGGTTTCCTGCAGCTGACCTTGTTTTCAGCACTGTATTAATTAAGCCGGCATTCAGCAGGTTTAGTTAAAATGGTGGTAAAAATACCAGATCTTCTAAAATCTTGTCTACACTGAGCTCTCACAGTTGCTACTGCTATTGTTGTTATTATTCATGTGTTCTACAGTAGCACCTAGAGACCCCAAACAGGGTCAGAGTCCCATTGTGCTAGGCGCTGTACAGACACGTAGTAACGCACAATCCTACCACTGGTGCGGGTGTACCAGTGATAACACCCATGGGAAATTAAAACCCCCTAGTGTACACACATCTTTACCCTGTGAGCTCTTTGGGGGAAGGGACCGAGTCTTTCTTTGATTTTTCTGATGCACCCATCCCATCTTTGGGTATTATGCAACTGGTACTATTATTATTATTATATTATTTGTTATTAACAAGGCACTGTACCAACAATATTTCAGGGTCCTCCATCCCATAGATGGCGCCATTGTGCAGTCCACCATTTCTGAAAGGGGAAATGGCGGCTGAGGTGGGAGGAGATGTCTTGTGTTTTAAGCATCATCAAAATGTGTCGTCTGGGAGATTCTGGTGGGCTTGGTATTGCCTGGAGGGGAAGTGTTGCGCAGTAGGTCATAAGGGAGAGGAAAGTTCAGCTCTGACAAGGTGCGATGAGGTCAGGCCTTGGCAGCTTTTACAGCATCAGGGCCTATAGCAGAATTTGCTGGGGCTGTCGAAAAGCAGGCTTTGTTTCTGTGGGCAAGCAAGGCCCTGAATATTGCCCAATGCAATCTCATTTATCCGAATGGAGCTGGGGAGGTGTGGCATCTCACTGGACCGTTCAATGCAACAATGCACATCAAAGCCTGGCCCAAGTTTGGATAATGAGGTGGGGTGGGCAGATGGGAGGGTTTCAGAGATGCAAGTTGCTGATGTATTAACGGGTCAGGTCCTGAGGCCCTTACTCAGTTTTTGTTCAGGGAAACGTCCATTGCAGTCAACGCACTTTCTAAACATTAGTCAATTCCGCCTCAGAGCATCCCTGAAAGTCCCTAGATGTAAAGGCTCAAAGGGGCCGTTAGACTATCTAGGCCGAGGGCTTGTCTACACTTACAATGCTATAGCAGCACAGCTGCGCCGCTGTAGTACTTCAGTGTAGACAGGACAGACTTTGCCAAAGGGAGGTATTCTCCCACAGGAGTAGGTAATCCACCTCCCTGAGAGCCATAGCTAGGTCAACGGAAGCATTCGTCCATTGACCTAGCTCTGTCTACACAGGGACTTAGGTTGGCTTAACTACACCCCTCAGGGTGTGTATTTTTCACACCCCTGAGCGACGCAGTTATGCCGACCTAATTTTCCAGTGTAGACCAGGCCTGAGTTAATTGGTATGACCAATACACCCAATTTACAGGTGGCTAAACTGAGAACCAGAGAGGCTAAGTGACTCCTCAGAAGTCACAGAGCCAGTTAGGGGCAGAGTCAGGAGCAGGGCTGGTTCTAAGGATGGGCAAGCAGGACGGGTGCCGAACAGCTATACCACTTGTCTTTTTTTCCCCTCCCCTCTGACTGGCCAGCTGCGTTTTGTTTTTGTTTTTCTCTGCCGCTGCGAGGGGGTGGGGAGTAGGGGTGCCAAAAAAGTTTTCACCTTGGCCGGCAAAGCAGCTGGGGCTGCTCCTGGCCAGAAGTGAGCCCCGGAGTCCTGTCTCCGTTCCCGGCTCCAACCATGAGCTCACATTGCCTCCCCAAAATTGCCCTCAACGACCTGCGATCGTCAACGCTGTAATGAAGTGTGTAACTTGCCACAGCAAGTTCAAAATGTAATAAGGACCCTCAGGGCCAGATTTTCAGCAGCCTTCTAAGGATAAGGGCAGAAGAATCTGTTGCATGTCCATTTAGCATCGAGGTCTTGCAGGTGCAGCTAGAGAGTCTGTGGAAGATACGCTGACCTTGCTTATTAGACATACACAGGATCTAACTAGCTATGTCTTCTGCAGTCATGTGCTAGTGTAGCTGTGTTTATCTCCTGCTTTATGTTTGGCTTGCTTTTGAATTTCCCTTTATTTTCTCTAATAATCCCTCCTTTTTTTGTTGTTTTTAAAGGCAATACCACTGGAGAGGGACCTTGGGGAGAAGCAACATGAACTCAGAGGAGGCTGCTCCGGAGAGAGGTAGATCATCTGAGCACTCGATCCGGGGTGAAGGGCCACTTCCTCTGTAAATAAAAGGGAGCTGTTGGACTTAGTGCAGGAAGCACTGGGTGAAATTCTATGCCTTTTGCTACGCAGGAGGTCGGACTAGATGATCTTAATGGTTCCTTTGGGGTTTTGAGCCTGGGAACCAGTCTGCAGGGGATGAAACAAAAAGGCATTGACATAGGCCAGCATGGGTGTGGGCTGAATCTAAAAACGTACGGGTCACGCGGTTTGCTGGCACTGAATAATTAAAAGGCTTAATTCCAGCCTGACATGGAATCGCGGGCCAACTTCTCAGTGACACCACTGCACAGATGGAGTAATTCCACTGGGATCAGTCAGCCAATTCTGGATTTACCCCCGTGAAAACAAGCGCAGGATGTGGTCCCCTGTGTTGATGTCACATCATATCACATTTTCAATCTTGCACGGGAGAACTGATGTGGCAGCAGCTGTGCAGGTTCCAAATGGCGTTTGACTGGGAGTTCCCCAGGGACAGGAATGAGTGGATGTGTGAGGTTGGCCTGTTGGTATCTGGCAGTCGGCGTCATGTCTGCTTTGCGCGCAGGTGAGAAAGAACGGACCGTAGATGTCAGCTGGGTGGAGCATACGCTTTGGGAGGAACACTAGAATTAACTTGGAGAAGTTATTTACTGCACTGGGTGTCACTTATTGGAGACAGATAAGGCTCAGCCCTAAGATGCAAGCTGAGAATCCTCAATTCCTATTGACTTCATTAGCAGATGAGGGTGCAATGATAGCTCAGTGGTTTGTGCATTGGCCTGCTAAACCCAGGTTTGTGAGTTCAATCCTGGAGGGGGCCACTTAGGGGTCTGGGCCAAAAATCAGTACTTGGTCCTGCTAGTGAAGGCAGGGGGCTGGACTCAATATCCTTTCCAGTTTTAGGAGGTAGGATATCTCCATAAATTTAATTTTTTAATTTAAAAATTTAAAATTTATTTACTAGTCGGTTTCACTTGTTAGTTCTTCTGCCTCAGCACCAACACTGCCACATTTGAGTTTCCATCCCTGCAGGGACGCATTTACCAGCTCCACGTTTTCACTGAAATTGTTTTGAATTAATTAAAAGATTTCTATTTGCGTTAGGTTTTATAGCATGTTTCTGGGTTCAGATCCTGAATTTTAGACCGCCAGTTGACCGCGCTCCTTTAAAAGAAAATGAAAGGGGGCTGATTAATATTACATGATCTGCTAGCATTCTTGGCTGTGTTTGTGAGTGGATTTTTTCCTAGCCTTTTTGGGGGAGAAATGGGGGAAAAAGACCTGGCGTGTCATTGGCCTTGCTAATATTTAGGTTTTGAATCATTTTAAAATCAAAACTGTGATAGGGAGGGTGAAAATGAGCACAGTGCTGCTATGTTGCTTTGTATTTAAATATCACACACTACACAGATGTCAGCTGGGTTCCCGCACTGAGAGTTCATCATCTCTTTCAGGTTTCAAGACCAAAAAAAAAAGGCAAAAGGAAACAGCATATGCTTGTTCCAAGGCTTAACATTTCCACCTTATTTGGTGTCCTACTGAGTTGTGGGTTCTGTTTCTCCTTTTTGAACAGACAGTTGAGTATCAGCCAATGACTGGATGACTGCATACATTTGGAAGTTCTCCTTGCAAACATAAGTTCTGTGTTGTACCAACATGTAACTTATGTATGTGCGTTGGTGTATATATAGGTACACACGTGTACGTATATACAGACACAGGAGTATGATAGGAGGAGCAGGAGGAACCCGTATATTTAGTTGCCAAGCCACTTCCCAGTATAAAAATTCTTTTGTCCTTTTTTTATTTATTTATATATAGATAAATGGCTTGATTTTTCTGAGCCTTAGAATATCTACATCTCCCATTAACTTCAGTGAGGCTACGGGCACTCAGCACCTCTGAAAATCAGGCCTATAAAAAATTTAGCTCTGTGTAGCTCGAAAGCTTGTCTCTCTCACCAACAAAAGTTGGTCCAATAAAAGATATTACCTCCCCCACCGTGTATCTCTAGACCAGTGGTTCCCAAACTTTAACAACCCGCGAACCCCTTTAACTAAAATGTCAAGTCTTGCGAACCCCCTCCTAAAAATGAAATGTCCAGGTATTTTCTCCTTTACCTGAGTATAAATTATAAAAGCCGTGATCTTGGAAATATAAAATTTGTTTTTATGACATGCTTATTACACACTATTATTAATTATTATTTATCATTACAGTATTTTTATTACATTATGAAAATGGCAACATTCTTCCAAGATCTCACTTTCATAGCTTGTATCACTTTGAATAAGCCTGTTATAAGACAAGGCTCCTATGTTTCATCAAGGAGTATCAGATGTGAAAGAGCATGAAGATATTTAAGAAGCCAACTCAAAGAGTTCCTCCTATACAAGCATTCAGGTCTTGAGCAGTCCAGGCAACCAACGCACGTTACAACAAAGCTTAAACTTGTTCTTCATAATAATTTTAAAAACAATACTAGCTGCCTATTTAATTTTAAAAACAGCAGAAAATATCCACCTCCCTTTCCATTTCTTATAAGGAGTCTTGAAGCTTAAATCTCCTCAGTGTAATAGATGTGCTTGCTTTGATCTGCTTAGTTCTTAGAAGTCCACATCCCTAGGGACAGCTCTGTCCGCCATTAGGGAATTTTTCCCTGAGAACCCCCTGTAACATTTTGTGAACCCCCAGGGGTTCACGAACCCCAGTTTGGGAACCACTGCTCTAGACTGAAATTCTCTCTTGTATGAAGGCTCGTAGTGTCTGTCAGCTACAGCACCTAGAGGGCGACGTGATCACATGTCTTAGCCTGCCTAAGCAGGTCTGACGTTCCATCCAGTAGAGGGCAGTATTGTGAGAGGACGGACAGACACAAAGATGTGACACACAGAGGGACGCAAACATATAATGTATCTACAGGGCCGGCTCTAGGGTTTTTGCCGCCCCAAGCAAAAAAAAAAAAAAAAAAAAAACCTCCGAGAGCGCAACTCCTGAAGCAAAAAAACCCAAAACCCACCCGGAATGCCGCCCCCGGAATTGTGCCGCCCCAAGCATGTGCTTGGTTTGCTGGTGCCTAGAGCCGGCCCTGTGTATCTAGTCCACATTGGGGCCCACGTGGCAGCTGCAGAATGTGTGAGCATGTGCACATGGGGATAACTGCATGTACAAATGGGAATTTGTAGGGGCAGCTAACTATCTGCACACCGCTGAGTACTTTGCAGGTGCAACTTCTGTCTGTCATCTAGGTTGTCATCTGGCCCCCATAGTACCTCAGCTCCTCACAAACAATGAATTTATTCTTGCAACACCCCTAGGAAGTAAAGAAGAATTATCATCCCCATTTTGAAGATGGGAAACAGACACAGAGAAATTAAGTCCGAAGTTGCACAGTGAGTTAGTGGCAAACCCAGGAACTGAACCAAGATCCTACTCCAATGACTTCACCACCACAGCACACTTCTTCACCTATTGTCGGTAGAAACAGCTCAGCTGAAAACCTGACCCAGTGGCGCTGATTTTTAGAAACAGCTTCTTGTTTTGCATCGGAATTTTGTTCCATCATCTAATTGCAGGTGCAACTGACGTCACCTTGATGTTTAGCCACGGCTTAATTTTTGCCAGGGCTGAGCCCCGGCACCTCTGGGCTTGGCAGTTCATAGCTCCAGCACCTCTGGAGCTTGCCGCATCAGAATGTACAAAAAATTGCTTGAGCCCCGGCAACCTTTTTGTCTTGCTTTAAGCAGGGGGTTGGACTAGATGACCTCCTGAGGTCTCTTCCAACCCTGATCTTCTATGATTCTATGCTAAATTAAGCACTGTGTCTAGCTACCTGACTTGTGCCCTCAAATCAGGTAAGCGTATGTCTAAATGAAACCGACTGTGCCAGCAATTATTTGTGGGAGTAAAACTACAGGTTCGAAGTGGGAGACTGGGCTGAGGGTCCCTTTTAAAATCTGCCCCGTAAGGTGTAAGGAGGAAAACCACAAAGCTAGTACCTGAGAGTGGAATTGATCAAAGGTCATGATGGGTCCGAAGAAAAAAAACGGGAGGTAGAAATTATATTTCAGCAGGTCAATGATGGAGTAAATCCCTTCCTTCCTCTCGGAGTTCTCCAGCGCAAAGCTCATGCAGCGCATGATGGTAAAGCCGCTTCCTCCATAAAACAGAACATCTTGAAGATCAAAAGTTCTGGTTACAAATCCATTCTAAACAAAAAAGAATAGTTACTATGTCATATGGCTGAAAAGGTCTTCTTCTGTGCAACTGCCTGCAGTGGTTATCTCCTACGACCGAGTCTGGCTTCAGATATGTTTTTCTATGAATGGCGCCTTACTTTCTGAGAGCCTAGCTGCATAGATTTTAAGACCAGAAAGGCACCATTATGATTATCTAGTCTAACCTCCTGCATAACATGAGCCCTTGAACCTCACACACTAATTTCTGCACCAAGCCTATAATTTCCATTGGAGCTATAGCGTATCTTTTGAAGAGACACCCAGTCTTGATGGAAAGACTTGAAGGGATGGAGAACCCATCACCTCCCTAGGTAAGTTGTTCCAGTGGTCAATTACCCTCACTATTGAAAAAACTGCCCCTTATTTCTAGCTTGAATGGTCTGGCTCTTACAACCAGAAGGATCACAAAAACTTTAAGCTGAAATTCACCATCGTGCAGGAGTTTAGCACAAGGCCGATGGTGCACCTAAGAGCTCACTAGAGCACTGAAGTGGTGTGTAGGTTTTGTGCTGGTCTTTGGAACAGGTGTGAATGTCACCCTTCTAGAATATCACACACAGGGATGACGTCACCCAGCGCTGAGCTGCAGCCACCTCTGGGGTGGAATGGGACCACTAGCCGGTCTATACAAATGGCGTGAATGGAAAATTGCAGCTGCGAAATTGCAACGAGGTGTTTAGATTGACAGAAAGTAATTACCAGTGTTGGGACTGGGCCAAGGAAACTCGGACTATCACCTTTACGTCTGGGCTACGGGAAATGGCTTGATGTGCAGAAGTGCTGAGAACCCAGAGCTTCTATTTTCTCTAACGGGAATTGCGGGTGCTCAGCGCCTCTGAAAATCAAGCCCTGATGGACTGTGGGTAGGCAGGACTAATACCCCTGTAAGGCAGAGAAGTATTACTGGTCCCGAGTCAGCAAGCTAGTTAAAGAATATGCCTACCAGTAATTTAATAATAATATCCAGCTCTTCCATAGAGCTTTTCAGCCAGAGATCCGGAAGCACTTTACCAATGCATCCAATGCCATTTTAAAAGATGGAGAAACTGAGGCACGGGGAGGGGAAATGATGCACTCAAAGTCACCCCCCCCAGTCCAGAACCCTATGCACCAAGCCTGCACTGGGGCTATCACTACTTCAATGGGACTGCTCAGGTGCCTAAGTGCATTGCTAAATTGAAACAATTATAATCTCTGGGGATGTTGAGGCACAGACAGGCTAAGTGACCTGCCTGAGGCAGCGGCGGCTCCAGGCACCAGTGCTCCAAGCGCGTGCCTGGGGCGGCAAGCTGCGGGGGGGCGCCCTGCCGGTCTCTGCGAGGGCGGCAGTCAGGCAGCCTTTGGTGGCTTGCCTGCGGGAGGTCCGCTGGTCCCACAGGTTCGGCAGCGGGTACGCCGGAGCCGCGGGACTGGGGACCTACCGCAGGCAAGCCGCCGAAGGCAGTCTGAGCCGCCCCTGGCCTGAGGCCCCTAGCACATCAGTGGCAGGACCAGGAATAGAACCCCAGAGGCCTGGTTCCTGCTCTAACCACTAGAGGATGTGCCTTCATACATGTGGCTCTTCCTCAAATGTTTCAGTTTGACATGAGCTATCAAATCATAGGTCCAAATACACCGGTGCGTGGCCAGGGCACGACCCCGGCACTGGGAACAAAACAGAGCTGTGCGCTGGAAAGAAACCGGCTACGCACGTACCTGCCACATGCTGAAAGGTTCCAGCCTGAAAGAGGCCAGGCTGCAAAGCCCGGCTGCAAAGCACAACCACCTCTGCTTAGCCAGCGCGACGGTGTAGAGTACCACACAGTGAGAGAGGACAATCATCAGGTAGGCGCGTCCCATGGTGCCCAGCACGGCCAACATCCCGTAGAGCATGTAAACCACAGATCTGTGCTGTGAGAAAAGAGAACGTGCCTCAGGCTGCCCCTTGGGGAGTCTAACACCCAGCGCCCACGGGCAACAGATACAGGGTGCCGGACAGATACAGGGGGAGCAGGAACAGTTTTATTTACACTAGAGCAGATCAGTGTATGTCGTCCTTTTTTTGTTTTTGTTTTTACATTCAGCCAAGACAGGGGAGTTTTCTGCCCCTCTCCTTGTTCACATTAGTCCTCTTAGAATTACGTCATCCTGGGAGCTCGTGTTCAGCTGATCATCCATTCCTAGATGGGTGCCATCTTAGCCTCACTGACATCCGCAGTGACACTCACACTGACTTCAGTGGGGCCAGGATTTCAACCAATAAATTTCTCTTTCAGGTACTTATCTGCCTCCCATCACCCCGGCACCTCACAATCTTTAATGTCTTTATCCCCACAGCACCCCAGTGAGGTAGGGAAGTGCTGTTATCCCCACTTCCCAGGTGGGGAACGGAGCCACAGCGAGACGAAAGCCCAGATTGTAAAGGTATTTAGATACCTAACCTGTGTTGCAATCAACAGGAGTTAGGCACCAAAACACCTTAAAAAATTTGGCCCTAATTGACTTGTCCAAGGTCTCCTGAGTCGCAGGCTAGTACGCTAACCACTGGACCGTCCCTCCTCTTTGAGTTGCAATAACTGAGCCAGGAGGTCTCAGATTTGTGGATTTTTTATGACACTTTTTAGGAAAGGAAAACAATTTTAATGAAATGTCCCCCCCCCCCCACACACACACAAGCAGCTGTAGTAAATGTAAGCAGAGTCAGGATGAGCTGAAGATATATTACTAAGCAGCTGGCAGAGCGGAGCGGTTTGCGGGATGGTTAGAGCGGCCCATGGAACAGTGAGTGGAGCGGAGCAGTTTGCGGGGGCAGCTGGAGCGGTTCCTGGGACGGCTGGTGGAGTGGCTGGCAGAGTGGAGCAGTTTCTGGGGACGGCTGGAGCAGCTCACGGGATGGCTGGAGGAGAGGAGCGGAGCGGAGCGGTTGGTAGAGCAGAGCCGTTCGTGTTGAAGGCTGCAGCAGAACTCCATGGAGAGGCGGGGCAGTCGGCCTCAGACCATGTAAGGATCCCTTAACACCCTGCGTGCCCCCCCCCATTTCCACCCAGGCTGGCGGGGGGGGGGTAAAACTCTGCAGATAAACTTTTGATCTGGGGCGGCACTGACCAGGGACAGAGACTTTTGGGTTGTTGGACTTTGGGGCGACTGAACTTAAGACCCTGAGGGGAAAAGGACACTGCCAAACTTACTTGGAGGTGGGTCTTTTGCTCATGGTTTGTGTTATGAATCCTGTTTGTGGTGTTTCCCCAACATAATGCCGCATCGTTTCCCTCCTTTATTAAAAGGCTTTTGCTACACTCAGACTCTGTGCTTGCGAGAGGGGAAGTATTGCCTCCTAGAGGCACCCGGGGGGTGGGATGTAATTGTCCCAGGTCACTGAGGGGGGGGCTCGAGCCGGTTTTGCATTGTGTTATTGAAACGGAACCCCTAGATACTGAACCCGGCCCTTGTTGCTGCCAACTCAGAGGGGCCGAAGGGTTACATAAATAATGAGCAATGATCCTGCTTTTATGCATCTGCCCTGATTAAATGAACGACGGACAAAGAGGTAGAAAACCACCCCCCAAAAGTGTGATTGGAAAAAAAGCAACATTGTCTGGAAAGTCGAGAACCAAAGAGTCCTTCAGCATCTCTCGGTCACAGCCACTCCTGGCCTGATCACCCACAGCACTTGTTAGTTAGTTTTATGGTAGTGCCTAAGTGACAGACAGTCCCTGCCCTGAATGGGACACACTTGGAAGGCCATTCATTGGGGGAGCCCCCTCTCCCATCCAATTCTCAATATACACAGATGGTTTTTATGATATTGTCCAAAGGTCGAAGTATTTAGCTCCCACCGTGCCATCGCGACTGTGGATTCTCTGTGGCCCAGCTGTGTTCTTTTGTCTTAGGCCTGGTCTAATCTAGAAAATGAGGTCAGCGTACCTATGTCACTGAGGGGTGTGAAAAATCCACACCCCTGAGCGGCGTCATTAAGCCGACCTAATTCCCTGTGTAGATGGTGCTAGGTTGACAGAAGAATTCTTCCATCACCCTAGCTCCTTCCCTCAGGAGAACCCCTCCCATCAGCGTAGGTAGTGTCTACACTGAAGCGCTACTGCGTCGCAGCTGTGCCGCTGTCGCGTTTCGAGGGTAAACAAGCCCCGAGCCCCACAAGGGCGGGTCAGATCATGAGGTATTTGCAGCCCTTTAAAAAAGTCCCCTTGGTCCAAGGAATATGCCCTGTGAACAGTGTTTATTGGAATCTTAAATGACGCCATCACCAGTTAAGCCAGGAAAGGGATCTGCGTTTGCCCTGCAATACCATGCGCGCCCCTGGTGCTTTTAAAGCCGTGTCTGGGCAGTGGCCCTTGCTCACCTGAGGAGCCACCATGGAGCAGATCTTGGCGAACAGGATGTGCCCCGAAAGGGCAAAGACGATGATGTTCCTGAACGAGGTGAACCACATCGCCCACTCAAAGTCAGCTGCGTCCTGTCAGAACAGAGCCACGTCAGCACGGACAAGCCACGGAAAGGCTACTGCAGTCGCTCCAAGGCCCCCTAATCGCTGACTTCCTGCTTAGTAACCCTCCTCCCGCGCAAGCCTTCAGCTCCCCCAAATGTCCTTCTCTAACGGACAGCATGGATACAGCGCCTGCTCCTTCTCAGTGCTGGAGGCCCTCCACTTCCATTGACTTCAACAGGAGTCGAGGGCGCTTGGCACCTCACAGGATCAGGCCCACAGTTCAAGTTATTTTCATGCCCTTTCTACCATCTGTGGATTTCAAAGCATGTTAGCTTAGCTCTATCAACCCTGTACGGGCTCTGCTGGGATCACTTGTGTCTATAGGTGCACGTAAACGCCGGGCACGCTTGCTGTGTTGCGTAAATAATATATTCCTTAGTGAGTGAACTTTTAATTGATGACACGGTCGTTCCGACATGCAGCGGGGACTGTGCAAAGAGACCCGAGCGGCGGGAAAGTCAGGGCTCTTCTTTGTAGCTGGCAGCCTTGGTGGTGGTACTTTAAGCAACCAGTGTCCCACTGTTGGGTTACTTACCATTTTCCTGCCGAAGTAATGCCAGCCCGGCTTTATGCCCTGCCGAAAGGCTTTTCTGTTCACATTATCTGCAAAAGAACAGGTGTTACCCGGGGAGAAACCACTCTGATGCTGAGACTGTCTTCTGTACACAGCCCAAGGCCGCCAAGCACTTAGGCACGTGCTTAACTTTGAGCACATGCGCAGCTCCCATTGAAGCCACTGCACTCGCTTACAGTGAAGCATGCGCTCCAGGGCGTTACTGAGTCAGGGCCTGCACCATGATGCTGCTGCCCTTCTTCCCTGTGATTGGTCAGCACGGGGGACGAGCATCGGGGTAAGCAGGGGAGGGATAGCTCAGTGGTTTGAGCATTGGCCTGCTAAACCCAGGGTTGTGAGTTCAATCCTTGAGGGGGCCACTTAAGGATCTGTGGCAAAATCAGTACTTGATCCTGCTAGTAAAGGCAGGGGGCTGGACTCAATGACCTTTCGAGGTCCCTTCCAGTTCTAGGGCATAGGATAGGATAAAACAGCTGAGGTTTTCAAAAGTGACCGGGCATGGGATTTACTGCATGGCTTCTGTTGGAATGAACGGGAGTTGCGTAGCTACAGCTCTTCTTCCCCTCTGAAAAATCCCACTCAACCCAAGGAGCCATCTCCTCTATCACTCCAGCTCTTTCGAGTCACCCCCTGAGCACTTAGGGTGGGGTACTTCTGGGGGCTCCCAGCTTCTCTGTTACCCCTACAGCCAGCCCATAAGGGTCCAATCATGGGAGGTGCTGACCGCCTGCGGCTCCCATGGGATTTGGGAGTGGAGCCATTCTTCTGAAACCTATGGGCCTGATCCAAAGCCCACTGAAGTCATTAGAAAGATCTTCACTGATTGCAATGGGCTTAGGGGCAGGTTCTCAGTCAGCTGATTGGATTGCTCCTTGGTTCATTGGGGCAGTGTTCGTCTCACTCATAGCTACGTCCAGTTAACTGTGGATTTAGGGGTTAGCTGGAGGGGGCTGGCATGACCACCCTCAGCCTGAAGCCCCCTGTTGATGCTCCAAACAGATACATCATAGGCAGCAGCAGTCCAAGCGTCACCTGCATCACCCCACCAATGTGCTTCAGACTCAACCCAGAATGATCATCCCCACGCGGGTTGTTTGCACTGCTAAAGAAACCAGAGGAAAGGAGCAAAGAGCCTCCAACCAGGGATTTCTCCAACATCCTGCCCCTGCCCTGTTTGAGGAACCATCATGAGATGATACGCTGTAGATAGGAAGAATTGGGAGCTCTCATAGGGGGAGGGGGACCCAGCCGTCAGCAGTGCCGTTGTCCCATAAAAAGATGTGCTGCATTACTGACGATCAGAGCCCTTGAAGATAATGTATCGGCCTGTCTAGGACGTTGACATAGGGGCTTCGCCACTGCGTTGCGCCTGATGTCGCCGTTTACATCTGTGCCCAGTGAGCGTGGAACAGTTCCACTCGGATTGGGCAGCATTTCACACCTACTTTGCTCAGGTGTAAGTGACTCACAAGGTCATTCTCAGCAGAGAATCAAGTCCAAGAGCTTTATACTTGTGATCATAAGAAAAGATATTGCAAATGGGTGGAAATTGGCTCCTTCTGAATTCTGGATGGTAAGAATACCTGTTTGGAATACACCTACCACTTACACACCCACACCTGGCTAGCTTGGATTAGGAAAATTACCTCTCGATGCGTCGAAGATCCCATTTCCACTGTACACCACCGCACAAGTCAAGATCAGAGCGTAGAAACCCAGCTCATAACTCGGTAACACGGCTTTAATACCCATGTTGGTGGGTTACCACCCCAACAGCCAAGGGTCTCCAGATCTGGCAGAGAAAAAAATGAAAGGAAAAGTTTTGTGTCCATAGCTACTCACCCCCACACTGTGTGTGGGATCTCATTACACATGAATGACTTGAAATTGGAGGATTGGATCCATTTTGTCGTCTTTTGTCTGCAGTGTTCTACCAGCTGACGGGCTTCTTTACCTACCACCCCTGGGCTGACATATCCTTCTACTACCCTTCCTGAACAAGAAGGGGAATTTCCTCAGCCCTGTGATTCCAGCCTGCCTTTATTTTTCAACCACAGTAGCTGCTAGACTCAACACAAGAATGGTCCATCTATTCCACTCCGTCTCCAGCAGAGCACGTGACCATAGAAATCAGAGGGGCTATTCGGTCATGTGTTTGCTCTTTCTGACGGAGCAGCATTGCTCCGTACAGCGTTCGGGCCAGTCTGGTTTTAAATATCCCAGGGGATGGGATTCACCTCATTGTCCGATATGATATCACAACTCTAATGCGCCTCACCACTGCAAAATCCCCTTGCAGTCAGTCACTGCCAATGCTGCCCCGTCGCCTTCTGCTGGGAGCTAGCGCGGTCAGTGGCACATTGCATTCAGCGCCTTAGTGTTGCAGAGCACTTGGCTGTTATCCCTTTTCCCCAAGACGGGGCTGATCGGCTTAGGCCAGCATCCTCATCTGGGGACGGCCAGGCAGTGAGCCACAGCAGAACCCCACCATGCATGTGTGGGGCTGTCCCCATACAGCCACGTTATGCCATTGCAAAGTAACAGCCTCTCTGCCACCCCTTCCCAGCTGCTCGGAGGGAGGAGGTCCCCTGTTTTGTCTCCCCCCTCCTGTGGACTAGCTCCAGCCTCTACCTCATTTACTGCCCCCTGGATGGTACTTTTCATCGCTAGATCTCAGGGCTCTTTGTACTAGAGGGCAGGTATCATCGTTCCCCGGGCACCAAACCCAGCTCACCTGACTCCCGGCCTAGTGGATAATCCTCTGGACCACGCTGCCTTCTTATGAGTATTGGGTACTTCTGTGATACAGGCAGAGGACATGGAACACCTATCTAATGGATGGCTATTGCGGTAGCCTTGAATGACCTGTAGCTCAAAGAACCATAGGTTGGGAATCCCTGCCTCAGGAGATTACATTGCTTGGCCTCTGGCCACTTCCTTTCATTTAAACCATCTCTCCCCTACGCTGGTGCTTTTCCTTGCAGAGGAGCTGCCACAATGAAGCTAAAGATCACAAACCCGCGGCTGGGAAATCGTCTAGGCACAGACATTGTTTTCGAAGGCACGTAGGACTGTGTGTGTGTCCAGGCCCCGCCCTGTGGCGATGCCCCTCCCACAGCACGCTGGCACAGGGACAGCACCAGAAGCGGACTGCAGCCCTCCGATCCCCACAGGGGCAGACAGGCACGGAGCGTGAAAGGGTGACAGCTGAAATCTTGGCCAGCACTGGGGATTTTAACTTGGGACCTCCAGAGCCGGGCTCTCTGCTAGAGCTGTAACAGAGTCACCATCCTCTGTGACTCAGGCACAGATGGGAAACTGTGACTGGCGCACGATAGAGGGATCATGCAAGAGAGTCCTTACCTAGGCAGGATTCTTGCGCTAAACACTGAAGTCAGGGAGAGCTGTAGGGAGCTGAGCAATTCTAAAAAAAGGCAAGTTTTTTGGTGCCTAACGTTGGCAATCAAATGTGGAAACGCTGGCCATTCCGCTTAGCCTGGGGTTCCCCAGGAATACTCGGGGTGGGGTCTGGTGGGTAAAACCCCTCTGAACAGGTCTGAATCTCTTGTGCCAGGGCCTGTGTTTCTCTGTGTCTGTGCAGCACCTAGAAGGATGGGGCCCTGATTTCTGATAGGGGCCTTTGGAAGATGCCATAATACAAATAATAATAAACAACAAAAGTCTGGGTAGTTTAAGCTGTATCGGGAAATTGGCAGAGAGCTACTACGCTCTGCTACTCCCTTTCCACTTCATTGACTGGTTCTGTGCTAGTAAGTCCCATGGCAAGACACTCCCACGTAGAGAGGGATAGCTCAGTGGTTTGAGCATTGGCCTGCTAAACCCAGGGTTGTGAGTTCAATCCTTGAGGGGGCCGTTTAGGGAACTGGGGATTGGTCCTGCTTTGAGCAGGGGTTTAGACTAGATGACCTCCTGAGGTCCCTTCCAACCCTGATATTCTATGATTCTATGTCCTGTATGTAGCTGATAACTGCCCAGCATGTTGGATGCTAGATACTGGATGTAGCTGGCAGAACATAGTCATGGACAAGAAGCTGTTGCATCGCTGGCAGTGTAGTGTATGTAGCGGGTGGTGTACAGTGGCAATGAACGGTGTGTAATGGGTAATGTGCTTGGTATCGTTGTCAATATACAGGCAACATATGGTTACCAGTGACAATGTGTTGTGTGCAGCAGGTCCCTGGTAGTGTCCTCTGCATTGTTAAGCAATTTAGTCTAGGGAAGGAGATGAGAGTTTTTATGTGTATCTTGTCATGTTAAACAGGGTCACATTTTTCAGGGCTAGACTTAGAGCTTCCAGAGCCATCAAGGCCAAGTGGGACTCCTGTATGTTGCATTCCCCACTCCCTATTCTGGGATCAGAGACTGGAACATTTGTATCTAAACACCCCATGGCTGATCTACCCAGCACTTGCTTTAAGGCCTGCTAGGGTGGGATCTCGCAGGGCGGGTATGATTGCAATGTGGTTTCCAGTGGCTTGGAGAGATTTAGTGACCAGCTTGTAACTGCTCTGAGTGTATTTGCTTGTCTGATAACATGATCGCCTTCCGGGCATCATTTGTCCAGACGCCGCTGAGGGAATGGCTAAGGGCAGCGTTGCTTGTTCAGTCAAAGCTGTCCAAGAGGCAGGACGGCGTTCGGTGATCTTGGGCAGGTTACTTCCTCTCTCTGTGCCTCAGTTACCCACCTGTCACAGGATACTTCCTTCCGTTCCCTTTGTGTGGCTGGTCTCCCACTATCGTAAGCTCTGTGGGGCAGGGACTGTCTCTTCCTCACGGTGCCTACGACAATGGGACGCTGAGCTTGGCTCTGGCCGAGCTGCAACTTCAAAGTGCTGTCTCTTAGCATGCCAGTGCAAGCCCTGCTAGCCCAAGCCTGTTAACCCGGCCTGGGAGCCGTGAGCTGTGTAGACGTGCCCATTAGTAGTCGTAGCTGGTGAATTTCTCCCCTGGAGGGGACTTACCCAGTTAGCAGAGTCACTCATTCAGTGACTCAATCGCCTCCATTACAGCAGCCGAGTCTCATAGGCTCATAGGCGTTAAGGCCAGAAGGGACCATCATGATCATCTAGTCTGACCTCCTGCACATGGCAGGGCACAGAACCTCACCCACCCGCTCCTGTAACAGACCCCGAACCTCTGGCTGAGTTACTGAAATCCTCAAATCATGATCTAGAGACTTCAAGTTACAGAGAATCCACCATTTACTCTAGTTCAAACCAGCAAGTGACCTGTGCCCCCTGCTGCAGAGGAAGGAAAAAAGCCCCCAGGGTCTCTGTCAGTCTGACCTGGGGAAAATTCCTGCCCGACCCCAAATATGGCAATCATTTGGACCCTGAGCATGTGGGCCAGACTCAACAGCCAGACCCTGATGAACCATAGGCAGGTGAGCCGAAAGGCTCCTGGCTCAGGCAGGGAGATGTGCTTAGATGGAAGCCACGCTGGGCTATCTTGCAGGGAGATGCAGAAAATACAGCTCGGCAGAGGAGCAGTTAATCCTGTGTACTCAGTAACACTAGCTGAGTGAACTTTAAAGGGGATCAGGAAGGGGACTGCCTGTGTGAGCAGCAATCAAAAAAACCACTCTGGCGGCCCCTGATTTAATGTCTGACTTGGAAAGCTTTTGCCTTTGACGGTTTTTTTTTTAATTTTACTGAATTTTTAAAAGCTGGAGCCTCTCTTTGGTCCAATAAAGGCAGATCACTCACTGCGCCAAAAGCGCGGGTCAACCTGTGGCTTGGCTTTCCAACTGAAGGGGTTCACCTGGGGCCCAATCCAAAGCCCAGTGAAGTCCATGGGAGTCTTTGGACCTGGTCCTAAACCTCCTTCCCATTCAGCCCAAATGCGGAGGAAGGAAGGATGGGCCAGTGGTTAGCCTAGAATGTGCAAGACCTGTTCCTCCTTTGCTGCAGGTTTCCTGTGTAGCCTTGGGCAAGTCTTTCAGGGCTAGATCCACGGCCACTCTCAGTCCAACATTTCAGTGCCCCCGAGCTCCTCAAAACTCCCGCTCAGCTGCAAACGAAACTAATCCGAAATCTCCTCCAGGAACATCCCCTAGGCAACCTAAGTGTCTGCTAATGGGCCTGGACAAAGCCACCTCAGGCCTGACGCTGCCTCATCGTTCAGCACCCGAGGTCATGCCTATGGCCTTTCTCCAACGACGCCTTCCCCTGGGTCTCTCGCCTGCAGGTGTGCTCCGAGCACGGAACAGGCCATGCAAAAAGGCTGCCGGGGGCAGCCAGATGAGGAATTTCGGGAGCAGGCGGGCTGTGTGCGTACATCCCATTATACCCAGTGGTTCGCGCACTTCCTCGCAGCTAGGTGACTCAAGTTTGAAACCCCAGTCTGGAGCAGAGCCGTGAGCCTGACTTTCCTGCATGCCAGCAGCGTGCCCTAGACCCCAGGCAATAGGACTGCCTTCTCTTTCTCACCCGCTCTCTCGCTTCCCAACCGAGTGCCTACCCACCAGGCTAGGGGCTAGCGCAGGGCTCTCTCCCATGGGAGACAGGACCAATCTGGCTTAGGCTCCTACCTTCAGGAGGGTTTACAGCTAAGAAGCCCAAGTGGAGGAAGGTATCTCCCTCCAACCCAGAGCTAAAAGCCTTAGCTACCCTGGAGGAGCAGTGCTTAGGCTCCACCCATTGCCCGGGCATTTCCCGCTGGCTTGCTTCAGCAGCACCCCCCTCGGCTCACCGGCATCTGTGCCGCACATTCTGCGTCCCCCGACAATGCCTGGGGATGCCCCGCTCGGGGCTGTGAATTCCACGGGGCGCCTGGAAGCTAGCCGGTGAGCGCTGGGACGCCGGAGTCCCCTTGTGGGGAGAGCCCTTGCTCTCTCCATGCTCCTCTGCCCACCGGTTAAATGGGGCCAATGGCATTTTCCTGCCGCCCCGCGGGGCTGTGAGGAGGAATGAAAGACTGTGAGATGCTCCGTGTGTGCAGCTGGAGGCGCATAGTGGCAACAATAGGGTGGCCGGGTGCACGATTTTCAACCGGAAAGTCCGGTCGAAAAGGGACCTGACAGTGTCCAGTCAGATTTACTGACAGGACACCCAAAGTCCGGTTACTGTGAGCAGGGAAGGCACCGGGTCATCACCTGCTCCAGCCCCTCCTCAGCCGGGGCCGCCTCCTACCTTCATTGGGCGGCTGCAGCTCCCAGCCCCAGCTCCACAGGCAAGTCCTTCCTGACCCGGGCAGGAGGGTTGGGGGTGGGAGGGGAAGAGGAGTGGAAGGGGGCGGGGCCTCAGGGGGAAGAGGCGGGGCAGGGGAGGTTCCAGCACTCCTGCTGGAGTGTCCGGTTTTTAAATATGACCAAGTTGGCAACCCTGGGCATGGAACGGAGGATAGCGGGGTGAAGAGGGTCATCTCCGTGCCTAGGCCAGACAGGAAAGAGGTGTCAAAGAACCTGCTGAGAAGTGATGCTGACGGGAGATGATGCAAAGTCGGTGCAGTTTGGGCTGACGCTGCTGGGAGCCTGGCTTCAGTCCCAGGCATCTCCTTCCCAGAGCAATGGGAGGCCGCCTACACTCACTCCCAGGCTGTGCTCCTGGGAGAGTCGCCATTGGCCTCGGGGGCGCCTCGTGGCACTCAGTGTGTTTCTGCAGGGGGTGACACGGGCTAACAGTCTGCTGGAATAGCAGGCTGGGCTTCCTGGCAGCGAGATGGAACAGTCTCCCAAGGGATGAGCACGTTCACGACCAGACGAAAGCCCCGGGGAATACAGCCGAGGGCACAGTCAGGGGGATTCAGCACCCTAACACGGCAGCTGTTTTCCAACGCTGGTTGCCGTGACTCTGCAGTGAGGCTCTTGCAGTTTTGTCCCTTATGAAAGAGCAGGACAGTATCCAGGCCCAATTCTGTCCCCCGGGGTCCCCTGCTGCCTTCAGTGGTGCTGCCGGGGAGAATGCAGGGAGGTTGCATGGGTATAAACCAGGGTGGACTTTGGCCCCTGCTGCAGTGATCACAATGAACTGACTAGTGCTGCATGGTTCTTGTGAACCATGCAGAGCCCGCTGCTAGCTAGACCTGGCGTATTGGCAGCTGGATGAACCCTGGCAATCACTGAGTGGCCTGGATCATTACACTAGGGGCCTGTGCCTTTTCTCTTCTGAGACCGGGTCAGCACTTACATTGCACTTGTCAGCCGCACAGCTCAACATGCCCCGCCAAGGTCAGCACCACTATCCCACTTTGCAGGTTGGGAAACCGAGGCACGGCGCTGGGAAGTGACTTGCCCAAGAGCACCCAGCAGCAGAGCCAGGAGTAGAACCTGGATCTCTCGAGTCCCAATCTGGCGCACTAGCCACTAGGCCTCATTGTGTGTCGTCCTGCCTCCAGTGCAAGACCCTTCTTATGATCAAAGTGCCTTTGCTTTGCACTGTCTAGTTTTAACCCACTTGGAGGGCGTGCTTGGTGTTTTGTTCCTCATTGTGGACGTCTCTTTAAGCAGGCCCCCCACTCAGCACGACTTCAGCCACTGTGCACTTACAGGGTGTTTTTCAAGGGCATCCCAGCAGGGCTGGGCGGGAGAAGGTTAATGGAGCAAAGTTACGTAAACGGGAATGCAATGCCCCCGAAGCTGGTGTGAGGCCGAGGTGGGAAAAAGCCTCGGTCGGCAGAACACGGAGCCCTTTCCAAATTTAGCTGAGCGCTTGCCCTATCTGCAGCTGCAGGCCCATGCGACAGCACAGGGTGCCTGTCCCTGGCTGCAGTGGGGCTCCGCTCCCTCTTTGCAGCTAGCTCAGCGTGCCCATCTCCCTGCTCCGCTCCACACCTGGGAGGCGCGCGGACGTGCTAGGGGATGTGCACTTCGCACGCTGTGGCCACAGATTACGGTTGCGTTACCGGCACTTCTGCACTGTGGCCGAATCTTGTTGCAAGCGGTCGATCTTACATACAGCGCTTGCGCCCTGGCCAGTGAAAGCAACCCGTCCTCACGTCCCATCCACCGCAGCTGCAGTTAACAGTAGCCTCCGGCCACAGACACAGCAAGACATTCAGCTCAGCCGCGGTGCCAGGGACGGGTTGCAAACACAATGCAAGAAGGGGCGCGCTCGCGCCATGCAGATAAGTCGTTTAACAATGACCTGATTTACTCGCCTCCTTTTTGAACATGCATTTCCCTGCAACTGACCTTGGCAAGCAGTTGGCACACTGCAGCACCAGCCCGGAGCTCAGAAGTGAGGCAAAGCAGGGGGACGGACGATTCCTTTGGAAATCCGGATCCCAGCACTGTAAGTTGGGTGGGAAGGAAGAAATAGCAAGTTGTCCTTCCGCTGAGGCATCTGTCTGTCCGGCCGGTGGCTCTTTGGTTTCTTGGCTGCCAGTCCCCCCTGGGGTGGATCTCAGGAGTGAGTTGAGCTGGGAGCAGAGTGCGGCAGGCTGGAGATAGTTTTATTTTAGATCAGCACTACAGAGCGGGGTTGGTTCAGAAGCTGCCTGTCAAACAGCAGCAGCAAAAGTTAATTCAGGGCAAGTGGGGGAGGATGGAGGGACGGAGGAGGGAGACGTGGAGGCAGGGCTGGCAGCCTAGGGCGACAGGCTGGGCATGTGCCAGCTGGATATCAGGTCCCTTCTCGCACTGGGAGCGGGTTAGAGTTTTACCTCCAGGCTTCTGGGTCAGTGGTATCAAATCGCTGCCCCGGGCGTGGTGTTTCTAGGGCAGAGAGTGTTATCGCAGCCTGACCTTCCGAGACGGGCGCATGTCCGGGCTAACCATTCACCCGGCAACTCAGCAAACGGCCTTTAGCTCACGTCGTGCCACGGGCCACAGATTGAGGTCCCCAGCCTGTGATGCATTTTGTAAGGGTAGACGCCTGCGCCCAGGAGGAGCCCGGTTAACGTCAGTGGGGCCGGGCGTGGGTGCAGGGAATGTCTGGGTGGAGTAGCGTGCCGGGTCGGGGCCTTAGCTGCTTACCCAGAGCTGCTGGGACTTCCCGCAGTTTGAAATTGGACTTTGCTACAGTGTGTGCGTAATGCAACCAGGTCAATCTAGCCTGGTTCCGGCCTCCATTGCAAGCCTGGGGTGGCGCGGCCCAGACGCTCACAGACACAGGAGCCCAGCGCTGGATTCACGCACCTGAAACCCCCAGGCGCTGGGAGTGTGTGGATCAGACACTGCATCAGGCAGGGGGAAACCGTTCCAGAATGGCCTCTCCGGCACTGAAATGGCCAGGCCCAAACGCAACCTGGGAGCCAGACCAATAACTGCATGGACGCTGTGTCAACTTCCCCCGCGGCTGAACCTGGCCCAGCAAACGCCAGCTGACCGTGACGGTGGCACTAAGGCCTCAACGCAGCCCAGCCATCGCCCCTGCCGCCGCTTCCGTCTCTTCTGAGGAGCAGCCAGGCAGGATATTAGAAGTGACAGGACCCGAGCAAGCCCCGAGCCCCCCGGGAGCAGCTTTGCAAAGTGAGCACGAAGGGACTGAACAGCCCAGTGGCTAAGCCAGGAGGAGGCAGGAGACGGGAAATGCTCCCACGCGCCGTATAAATTGAAAGCGACCAGACCAGGATGTGGTTTCTCACCTGAGGCTCAGGGAAGGGATTAATAGGTGGACATTGGGATAGGTAAACAGGTTTGGAGGTGATAAGATCCTTTCCCCCTTCCCGCACCTTAGCCTCTCCCCAGTCCTTTGGCCGTTGTTGCCGGCACTTCTAGCTTCTCTTTGGCACTTCAAGTGCCCAAAATCTCCCTAGGAAGGTTGCTGTCCAGAGCACGTTTCCAGGCCAGCGACAAGCAAGAAGTAATGCTAAAGCTTACACAGTGCTTCAGCTATAGGCATCAAAAGTGGGTAGATATTATAATCGCCGTTCTACAGATGGGGAAACTGAGGCACAACACTGCAAAGTGACTCATCCAAGATGCTGCAGCGAGTCAGTAACTGACCCCAGGCCCCCTGTTCATGGGCCCACACTTCCACCCGCCATCAAAATGCACCAGAAAGCCAGTTCTTAGCTCTCTCTCTAAGCTCCTCCCAGGGGCCGCCTCACTGTGGTATCTGTGCACCTCACAGTCTGTCCCGTTTATCCTCCTAGCACTTGGATTGTGGGCAGCAGAACTGGACACAGGGTTCCAGCAGCAGTCACCCCAGGGCCAAAGCCTGAGGTTAAAATAACCTCTCTGCTCCTCCTTGAGATTCCCCTGGGTCTGTACCCCAGCATCTCATCAGCCCATTTGGCCACAACATCCCACTGGGACCATGTGCCCCGCTTACCGAGCGAGCCCGTTCGCTCTGTATCAGAGACGGCTCCTCTCTGTTATTTCCCACTCCCCCCTCTTTGTGTCATCCGCAGCCTTTATCAATGATGATTACATGGAGCTGATACGGTTAAATAGCACCAGGCCAGGAACTGAGCCCTGCGGGCCCCTGGAATAGGCAGGAGGAGAATGCGGCTCACTCACCACGTACTGGGCCCCCAAGACATAACCGAAGAGGCAAATCTGGCTTTAAAAGTCAATCCCCAGACACCACGGCAGTGATCTGGGTTCAGCTCTAAGCCCTCAGTCGTTTGTACGGAATAAGAGGCACAACATAATTATACTAAGAGCCTGTCCCCATTGATGTCCACGGGGAAACATCTGCTGACATCAGTGATGCAGGACAGGGGTCCGGCTGAGGCTTAGGGAAGCATGGGTGTTAATCAGGACCGTCCGGTGCGCCAATCGCAGTGCAGCAGGGCGCTCGGCCTGAAAGGCTCCCAGCGTTGTTGAATACATCAGTTCTCTCTTGCATCCTGTACAGTAACAGGGACATGGGTCCCACACCCACATGTCCCTGAAGAGGAAATGACAGGGAAATGTGGCTAGCCCTCTGCCCCGCCAAGTAACACAGCACTGGAGACAGCAAGTAATGAGACTGCCACACCCAGGGCCGGCTCCGGGCACCAGCACAGGAAGCAGGTGCTTGGGGCGGCCAAGGGGAAGGGGCGGCACGTCCGGGTCTTCGGCGGCAATTCAGCAGCGGGTCCCTCGGTCCCTCTCGGAGGGAAGGACCTGCCGCGGAAGTGCCGCCGAAGAAGGAAGCGGGGCTCCGATTGGGGGCGGCAAAAACCCTGGAGCCGGCCCTGGCCACACCCTTATACAGAGCTCCAGCAGCTCTCGCAGCCACAGCAGAAGGGAACAGCTGATTTTTCTCATCACATAAGAGCATAAGAACGGCCGTCCTGGGTCAGCCCAAAGGTCCATCTAGCCCAGGATCCTGTCTCCCGACAGTGGCCAATGCCAGGTACCCCAGAGGGAATGAACCGAACAGGTAATCATCAAGTGATCCGTCCCCCGTCGCCCATTCCCAGCTTCTCATCCTTGTTGGTATCGGTGTTGTGCTAGGTCCTACACAAACACAGAGACAGGCCCTGCCCCCGGAAGCTGACAGGCTGTGCAGACTCTACGTCTAAGATGGCAAATGGATACAACAATCAGCCAGGAGAGCCCAAGATAACCACGAGATGATTCCGACCAGCGTGCTACGCAGCACTCACAGGAGGGAGGCCACGGAGGCAGCCCCAGAAGGACAACGTCCCCCCCAGTCATCCTCGCCAGGGCCGGCTCCAGGCACCAGCGCAGGAAGCAAGTGCTTGGGGCGGCCAATGGAAAGGGGCGGCACGTCCGGGTCTTCGGCGGCAGGTCCCTCAGTCCCTCTCGGAGGGATGGACCGGCCGCCGAATTGCCGCCGAAGAATGAAGCGGCGTGGTAGAGCAGCCGCCGATGGCGGCTTTATCTTTTTTTGTTTTTTTCCCCTTTCTTCGACGCTTGGGGCGGCAAAAAAGCTGGAGCCGGCCCTGATCCTCACCTCCTCTGTCCCTGCTGGCGTGACCTGGCACACACGGTGTGTGCGAGATCACGCCGCACAAAGGCTGCTCTTTTGCTGAGCGCGCCAGAGGCATGTGCCGCACGGAGGATGCTGCGTAAGGGATCTGGTACAGGACATCCAGCCCTGTGGAATTAGAGGGAGAGACCATTGTTGGAATCAAGG